>NW_024063047.1:0-548252 GCF_006381635.1 Hibiscus syriacus | reverse complement strand
CACACCCTCCACTGAGAAAAGGCGATAGCCACCACCTCGTTTCGTTAACTTCCACCACCTACGGCTCTCTTTCACTCATCGACATCCAAAAGTCAGCAATCGACACCACCCAAGGCGACGACTCGCCGGTTCATGTGGACCAAGACGAGTCATTGTCACCGGACTCAGTCATCAACACATGGGAACTCATGGATGGGCTTGACGATTGCGGCGATTTATATCTGGGTAAGCCTAAATCTATGTTTAATACTCGTACAAAGGAGATTCCATCATTAACAAAACCATTGTGGAAGCATTTATCTGAAGAATCATTGCTTTCAAAGCTTGACCCTAACGTGGTTTCAAGCTACAGAAGAGCCTTATCTTCAAGGCAATTAGTAAACGAATCCAAAACCACAATCTCCGTATGTTCTTCTTCAAGCCCGTCATGCACTTCTTCACTATCTGATAGCTGGGTCAAAGTGCCAAGCACTGAGTCCAAAATCGTTTTATACTTCACTAGCTTAAGGGGGATACGGAAAACATACGAGGATTGCTGTTGTGTTAAAATGATATTCAGAGGTTTTAGAGTTGCAGTCGATGAGAGGGACATTTCAATGGATTCCATGTACAGAAACGAGTTGCAGTCTCTACTGGGAGGGAAAATAATTTGCCTGCCTCAAGTGTTCATCAGGGGGAAACACATTGGTGGCGTTGAAGAGATTAAACTGCTTAATGAAAATGGTGAATTATCAAAGCTTCTGTCAGGGTTTCCGGTTCGAGATCCCGGGATCGTTTGCGAAGGCTGCGGCGATGCAAGGTTTGTGCCGTGCCACAACTGTAATGGAAGCAGGAAAGTGTTTGAAGAAGATGATAGGTTGAGAAGGTGCCCGGATTGCAATGAAAATGGGTTGGTAAGGTGCCCTGCTTGTTGCTCTTCATAAACTGAGTCAATGCTGGATTTGGGGATGCATGATTCTTTCCATTTAATCTGCGGATTAAGGTATATGTTACTCCGACTCGATTATATATGTCCGAAAATGTATTTCGACATTAGAATCGGAGCAATTAATATTTGTAGCTGTACTGTTTTGTTTGATGTTAGTTCCATAATTTGTGGGTCTGTCTATATGCTACTTGTTCAGCAGATTGTTCTCGTTGTTCATTTCCCTTATGAAGTGTATGAAATCAAAAAGGATAATAATAATAATTAAAGGGTTAATTATACATCGGTGGGGTTGAAGAGATTAAACAGCTCAATGAAAATGGTGAATTGTCAAAGCTTCTGGCAGGGTTTCCAGTTCGATATCCCGGGGTAGTTTGCGAAGGCTGCGGGGATGCCAGGTTCGTGTCATTCCCCAACTGTAATGGAAGCAGAAAAGTGTTTGAAGATTATGAGGCTAGGTTGAGAGGGTGCCCTGCCTGTTGCTCTTCATAAACTGAGCCAATTCTGAATTTGGGGATGCACATGCATAATTGTTTCTGAATATGTTGCTCGGACCCGACAGTCGAGTCGGAGCAATGATTATCTGTCTTTGATGTTGGTTTCATTAGTTGTGGGCCTGTCTATATACATGTTCAGCAGATTGTTCTTGTTGTTCACATTACCCTTATGAACTGCATGAAATCAAAAAGATAATGATCATAATAATGTAATAAAGATCCAATTTTGATGCTAAATATCCCATTTTTTAAGTTTATCAGATCATCATCGTGGAGTTTAAGCAATATGGATTGCTTTAAATACAGTATTGAAGAGTGTAGAAGAGTAGAAATGAATGGTTGTGAGAGTGCAGAAAGGAGTACGATGGACAGTCTGGTGTGTCCCCATTGTTGCACAGTCAATGTTGTCAATCGGCAACCATTAAGAGAACCATGTGCTGTGCACTACACCCGACGATTTTGGGCATTGCAGTTACTGCATACAAGATGGATAATTGGGCTGGATAATGCTTAAATTGATTTTTAACTTAAAATATTATTTTGTTTAATTTAAAAATATATATAAATTTATAATACTTTTAATTGCAACCGAAAAATTATATTATGAAGTTTAATCAAAATTGTTATAAAAATAATAATGATTCAGCGTAAAAAAATTATACTCATAATAAGATTTTCAATTATAATTATTTTGTATTATTTTTTAATCTTATATCAATAAATTGTATTTTAAAATTTCCGCTAAATTAACCTTAAAGACTTGAAGTAAACGTTAGGAATGACAACGGGTCGGGTTCGGGTGGATTTTGCTCGCCCGTCCCCGAACCCGAAATAAATTCCAGTCCCCGACCCGATTCCCGACGGGTTTTTTATCGGGGCACCCCGTCGGGGATTTTTTTGCCCCATCCCCGAACCCGACCCGAAATATTATAACCGAACCCGAAAATATTTTATATATAATTAATAAAAAATATAAAATATTATATATATAATCGGGGTGGGGCGGGATACCTTAACCCGACCCGAAAATATCCCCGAAAAAAAATCCCCAAACCCGAACCCGACCCCGATATCATTCAACCCGACTGACCCGAACTTGACCGGGTTTTGATTTTTCCCCCGTCGGGTTCGGTCATACTGCCATCACTAGTAAACGTAGGTTCAGATGTCGCCTTTTTGTTGTCAATGGTAAAATTTCATTAAAAAAAAGAACATTAAATGGTGGGAGGTACATTGATGGAGAAGCGATCACCGGTCGGGGCGGTGAAATATTAATATTAGTAAGAATTTTGTTATAGAATACGGATATATTTTTTACAAAGGATTGGACGTTAACTGTTAGAATAACGAGTTCTTCTTCATAAAATATAACATTTGATATGAGTGAAATTAAAGGAACCATCCAAGACGATGGAAAGCACTCAAACCAAGTTATTGTGCCAAAACTGTCATGGAACCACGGATAGACCGGAAGGGACGAAGGAGTAATTGTTATTTTTTTTTATATTTTAATTTTTTTGTTGATAATATGTTTTCACCTCTTAAAATTTTATAAGTTTGTTTATCTCTAAAATTTTATAGATCCGTCTCTCTTAACATAAAACCATGTGTCTATCCCTATATGAACACTGTCAACTTAAAAACATTGAAACGACAAAGTTGGAGATAACGATAAAGAGATGATAGAAAATGAAATAATACAAAGAGGGGAGAGGGAGAAAGAGGACATGAAA
The DNA here is from genome assembly GCF_006381635.1 of Hibiscus syriacus. Classification (NCBI taxonomy): domain Eukaryota; kingdom Viridiplantae; phylum Streptophyta; class Magnoliopsida; order Malvales; family Malvaceae; genus Hibiscus; species Hibiscus syriacus. The sequence continues at coordinate 545,097 of NW_024063047.1, read as the reverse complement.
AAGCAAAGACGAAAGAAGTTAAAAAGTGAGAATGATCGATGATCGAGATTAATATTGTCGTTATCGACAGGGATGGATCTAAGGGGCGGGTGGGGGCAGTCGCCCCTAGAATTTTAATTTTTCATACAATTTTTTTTATATTTTTTATTAAAAATTTAGCTTTGTCCCTGGAATTTTATAATTCCGTACCTTAAATTTATAATATAGGGTTATCTTTACTTTTAATTAGAGATATAGAGTAAATTGTAAGGATTCAAAAATCAAAGGTTAAATTGTAAAATATGGAAAAATAGTGCCATTTTAGAAACCCTTGAAACCCTGATGATTTTTTCCTATGATTTACCCTTTTTGATTCTTTCGAAACTTAAACCCTTAACCATTGTTGAACTCGAACTGGTTCTTTTACTCTTTTAATTTTCTTATAATTTCAATCCTATTTTTCTTTAACTATGATAAATTCCATAGTGCTTTGTCTTCTCCCTTCAAAGTTCAAACACCCGGATCGGCACCACCGCATCCAGCGATTCAACGACGCCCTACCTTCGTTGTCAGTAAGATTCTACTCTTTTTATTCTCGGTCTGTGTCAAAGCTCTTAGTACTGCCTCCTAGGACCCCCAGCCCGAAGGGTTTAAGTTTTATCAGTTTCTCTCTTGCACAACGCGTCCATTGGAGTAAGCACCTTCCGACCGTTGGCCATTACCCAGACTGTGCAGGATTAAATTCCCCTTTTTCATTCGATTGCAATTTGCAAGGGGTTTTGGTGTCGATGTAGGGAGCGAATCGTGCATTCGATCATCATCGCATCTGATTCACTCTTGCTTAATTTAAATTTTGATCTTCTCATAAATCACACCCAAGTTGAACATCCGCTCTTCTTTGTTGGTAAGTACAATTATTAATTTTAAATATTTAATTCTCTTGCATTCGAATATCTTGATAATGAATTTTGAAAATTTATCATTAATATTTGATAATATTTCTCTTACATAGTTACATTGTTTTCAAGAAACAGAAAAGTGCAGAACCTCTACAGTTCAAAATATGGGTAATCGGAAAATCGATTCTTTTTTTCAAAAGAAAGAGTCCCCAATAATAATATTGATTCTTCTCATACCGAAAATTTGGTTGGTCAAACGGTGTCTGAATTCAATAGTGATTGTCCTAATACTAGTAAAAGCTCTCCAAATCCAAGTTTGATACCTGTTAGTTCTTCTGAGGTTGATAATTATCCAAGTAAAGCTGTAAGAGTTGAACAAAAAACCTTTGATGCATCTACTATTGAGTGTGATCCTAGAATACGGAATTTTATTTGAGATTTTCCTTCAAATCAATAAGATGATTCTCGCAGAGCATATATCAACAGGGGACCTTATCAAGCTATTCCTTCTAATGATCCGAAATATGTTGATAAGAATAGACGACAATTTTTGGCTTTGTGGTATAAATTATTTCCTAATTGGTTGGAATGTTCACCAATCAAGGACGTCGCTTATTGTTTTCCATGTTTTCTCTTTAATAAACCCACTAGACGTTTTGGATCAAATTCTTTTGCTCGTGATGGCTTTTGATCTTGGAAGAAAGTTAATGCCATGAAAAACTATCATGATTTGAGAAACTCTCTTCAACATACTCAAAAGGTGATCGAGAAACAAACTTCTCAACAAGTTGCAAGAAATCAGTTGTAACTCAAAGTTTCTATAGAAGCTATGAAGTGGTTAACCTTTCAAGGTTGAGTTTTACAAGGTCACGATGAAACGGAAGATTCAATTAATCACGAAAACTTTTTTGAATTAATAAATTTCTTGGCTTCTTACAATGATAAGGTTACAACAGTTTTGAACAATGATCCAAAAAATTCAAAGTATGTTTCTCCGAGAATTCAAAAGAAATTCTTTATCTTTTTAATCTAGGATACAAAAGTATATTCGAAGATGAAATTGGAGAATAAAAGTTTTGTTTCATAGTTGATGAAACCTATGATAAATTGAAAATGGAGCAAATGACGATTGTGTTGAGATATGTTGACAAAGAAGGTTTTATACGTGAAAGATTTTTTGATCTAGTCCATGTGAAGGAAACTACTTCGTTTGTATGGAAAAAGAGATTTGTGATGTTCTTTCACGTCATTGTTTGAAAGTGAAAGACATAAGAGGTCAATGATACAATGGAGCTAGCAATATGCGTGGTGAATTTAATGGTTTAAAAGCATTACTCCTTAAAGAATGTTCATTTGCTTATTACATTCATTGTCTTGCTCATAGATTACAATTGACCTTGGTGAAATTATCAAAAGAAGTGATTCCAGCAGCACAATTTTTCTCATATTTGACTATCATCATAAATTTAGTTATCTCTTCGTATAAGAAGTGATTCGAGTAACACAATTTTTCTCATATTTGACTATCATCATAAATTTATTACATTTATTGTCTTGCTCATAGATTACAATCGACCTTTGGTGACAATATCTAAAAAAGTGATTCCAGTAGCACATTTTTTTCATATTTCACTGTCATTATAAATTTAGTTATCTCTTCGTATAAGAGACAAGATCAATTGAAATATGCCCAAGCAAGTTATATCGAAGTTATGATTGCTCTTGAAGGGTTAGAATCAGGAAAGGGGAAAAATCAAGTTGTTACTTTATAGCGTGTAGGAGATACAAGGTGGGGTTCACATTTAATTCTCTCATAGCTTACTCAAGATGTTTGATGCTACTTGTTATGTTCTCAAGAACATCATAAGTGATGGAAATTGAATGAGAGAAGCAAAGCATATATATTTATGATGTGATGACATCTTTTGATTTGTATTCGTCTTGCACTTCATGATAGATTTATTGAGCACCAATGATCTTAGTAAAGTTTTATAATGTAAATCTCAAGATATACTAAATACTTTACATTTAGTATCAAGTACAAAAAAATTATACAAAGATTTAGAATTATAGCTTTATTTGAACTCGATAAATTTTGATCGAACTAACCTTATAAGATTAATTTTAATTAGAATTCGATTTAGTTCAGATTTTCTTTTTAAATAGGTCTAATCGAGCCCATTTTATGTTTATCATGAAAAATTAATTTGACTTAATCCCATATAATAATATAATTATTCTCTATATTTTTAGGAATAATTATTATAATGTTCTTCTCTCTATATTTTTTTCAATTAGCTCCACATTTTATTAAATAAAAAAATGATTATTAGTATTTGTATCATGCCAAATTCATTAGGTGTGAAATTTAACTTTAAATTTCGGATTAGATTTCAAATCGAATTGAATCTTCCTATACTCGAATTGAATTGGATGAAGAGATATAATATTTAAATCAATTCGGGTTGACAAAAACCTATCTTAATCTGTTGCGATAACTAATTTTTATCAACAATACCAAAGCAACTTAATTTATAATATTAAAAATTATTAGTATTTATTTTTGTTATAAAAATAGAAAATAGGTTTTAGAATTAATTTTAAATTCTAAAAAAATTACTTCAATGCATAATATTAAAATCATTAGTATACATTCTATATGATAGACTATGAAAAGAATTAGAAAAAAAGATTAAACTAAAATAATAAACAAAGCAATATGTTTCGCGTGTGATATATATGCGTTTCCTAATTGACAAACAACGTGGAATAATTATGTTGAAGTTTGGAATAAAATAAATTACTTTTTTTAAAGAACAATTTTATTCCAAAAGTCATAAACAAATCAAAGCTTTAGAACACACTTATACTTTACATACATATATATATATATATATATATATACCAACCTTCAGTTGGTCTAGTGTAATAAAGTACTAAATCCCTTAAGTAAAGTCATAGGTTCGACTACTGATGTTTGTGAATAGAGCAAACTTCATTAAGAATGTCACCCTTGTCTCTGCAGTATTCAATCCGGATTAATAGATCAATAATTACTGAAGAGTAATTTTGTAATTATAGGCGATAATATGAAGAAATTTTTTGTCAGTAACTTTGTATATTTTTTTCATTTATTTTTGAATAATTTTTATTTAGGTATAGGGAAGAGAAATTTTATTCATAATGAATAAACTTATAACCTAAAAACGATTAGAGGTATCAATTAAGAACTTTTAATCATTTGCTTTAGAGACGGTTGATTCACCTAAATCAAAAACCCTAATAACATATTTATAAGAGAATTGTGACAAGTATCATGGGTTGAGATAATATGAATGTACCTTAAATTTGATTTCAATCTTTTCTTTTGAAAATTTTATTCTAAATTTATTTTTTTTAAAATTAATCATATAAAACATAACGTGTAAAACTAATAGGATTTAATTTTTTGTCCATCTCTAATTAGACCACCTAAATCTGATTTGAATGGATATAAATTCTTTGATCTAGCTTATCAACACTTTTTATTTTTATTTTTGGTTTGAGAAAAGATAATGTTTAGATATTAAAATTCGAAGGTGATTATGTTTTGATGTATTACTATATAGTAATATATATTTGGTATATTGATAACACATAAAAATGATTTTTTTTTTAGAAATTTGGGGTAAGTATAAAGTGTTATTTGTTCAAATATAACTCTCAACTACTTGACATTAAACGTTTGTACTCCTGACATTGCCGTGCTCGAACACGAGACCTTAAGGAATAACAATAATTCTTTTATCACCGAAGTCACGAAATTCGTGCAAATGATTTAAATTATACTATCAAATTTCGAATATAAACAATAAAACAACAATATGAAACATTCAAATTCCATTCTTAAATGAAAAGAAAACGAAAAATGTTAAAAGGAAAGTAGAGTTGTGTTTTATCCTATAAAACAGACCGTTCGCCATATTTCTCCAACATCACTCAGAGCCGAAACTTGTTATTCACTTTGAACTGTTCGTCTTTGAGAATGTCATCCCAGGAGGAAGGAGCCGGCGCCACCAGCGTCCCCGGAGGAGTGCTTCCCAGCAACAGAAAATTACCCGAGATAGCAATTTCAGTAGAAGATGAGAACTTCATTCTCTGCAATGGCGATCTCGAGAAACTCAAGTCATTAGACAAAGCTTTCGAAGGCGATCAACTCTTCGAACCCAAAGACAAACCATTGATTCAAAAGGTTCCATCAACCCTCTGCATCCCCAAAGATTTCGTCAAGTATTTCAAGCCGAGGGTCATCTCGATCGGACCCATCCACCACGGTGATCCCACCCTCCATGGTTCCGAGCAACTCAAGCTCATATTAGCAGCACATTTCGTGAAGAACATTGGAGTAGAAAAGGAAACGTTATACAACAAAATCAAGACGAAGATCGTAGCTTGAAGAAATGCTACGATCCGAAGGTATTGGAGCCATATGATGATGAGAAGCTGACCTGGATGTTCTTCCTCGACGGATGCGCAATCTTACAAGCTATTTTACAAGGCGAAGAACAAGAAATTCTATCGAACAAAATGAACATTAAGAATGATTTGCTCACGTTTGTGTACTTGGATTTGTTCTTGTTGCAAAACCAATTGCCTCACGAAGTTCTTCGATTGCTTACGAGCTCGAGCAGCAATGGATCCGGAAGAATTTTCATGGAGTCGTCAGAAAGTTCATTGAGAACCATGTTATCACTCCGGCAGAGATGAAAGAGCCTCAGCCGCCTTCTCTACTAGAACAGGAGGAAATAGAAGCGGTTCATCTACTGGATCGTTTGCGGAAAAGGCTGATTTTGAGGAAGGACACGAACAAGGTGAAAATTTCAAGATTTACTATAATTTAGATACTTCTTATATTTTTTATTAATAATATTTTTTCTTTTTGAAATTTTATAAATTTGTGTTCTTCAAATTTTGTGTTCGTCCTTGAAAAGGAGAAAAACCAATTCGTGTGCGATTGGATTTTCGGAATTATGAAGAGATATTGCGAGGATGAAGGAAGTACCGAAAGGCATTATTCGCACACTTTCCGTAACGTGAAGGAGCTGAGAAACGCTGGGATTTGGTTAAAACCTAGCTCGTCCAGTTGCCTGACGGACGTGAGTTTCAGCCGCGTGTGCTGTAGGGGAAACCTATGGCTACCGCCGATCACGGTGGACGACTCGACGGGGCCAAAGTTCATGAACTTGATAGCCTACGAAATGTGCCCAGATTTCGAAAATGACTTCACCGTCACCTCTTACATCTGCTTCCTTGATTCGCTCATCGACGAAGCCGAAGACGTCAAGGAACTGAGAGACGCCGGGATACTCTACAATGGGCTGGGGAGTGACGAAGAAGTAGCTAAGCTGTTCAACAAGATGAACACTGATTTGGTTCCGAGTCCGACGGTTTACTCACCCGTGAAACAGCAAGTCCAGAATCATTGCCGCAACATTTGGATCAATTACGCGGCTCAAGCTTACTACACACACTTTAACAGCCCTTGGACGTTCTTAGCATTTGTCGGTGCCATTGCTGCACTTCTTCTCAGTGCTCTTCAGACATACTACACAATAAAGTAAGATATCGTTTTCTTGTCTGGGCAATCCCATTTTATTTATCATAGAATTTAAAACATAAAAAGTAAAAGGGTAAACCATATGAGTCTCCATTTAATTATAAAGATATTTTAATTTGACATCACTGATTTATTATTTTTTTAATAAAATCAATTAACTATATAAATAATATTAATTAAGTTATTTGTTGTTATCATTCAAAGGATAAACTGATGCGAGAGTTTAAAAATTGATATAATTATATATTTGATAATTTTACTTGTATTTATATTTTTTTAATTTGATATTAATTTTATTCTCTAATTAGACTGTGACATTTGGAATTTCTAATATTGATTTTTGGTTAAATCGAATGACTAGCATTGAACACAAATGCTGTACGATAACATTTCCCAAATACTGAAGTTTTAAGGATTTTCTGGCTTTCATTAATATATTTTCTTCTCTCTGGCAGGGATGATAACGCAAAGTCTGCCAAAAATTGACATGTTTGCTTACGCCAAATACCTCTCGAAAATGGTAAATTTTCAATTCATGCTTTTGAAACTAATAAATTATAAATTAAAATAATAATAAAATTATATTTGATCGACAAATATAAATTTAATTCAAAAAATTGAAGGTTGCTTGAAGACACTCGACGGTTCAATGATTTTTAAATATCTAACTATTTGTGTATGTGTGCTACTTTATATTGAGTAAATTACCTATTTGGTATCATGTTTTTGTGTTTTTATTTTGATCATTTATTTTTTTTTAGTAAATATGTATCTAATGTTACATTTTATTTTTATTTTGATCACTAACCAATTGTTACCTTTTTTATTATAAAAGCCATTAGTTTTATTAAAAAGATGAAATATTCAGAATTACAATAAACTCAACACATATTTAAATATTTTCTATAACCATTGATATAAGAAATTAGCTACTTGATATCATACAAAGACCATACAAAAAAAAAAGACTTAGAACCTAACAAAAATATTTTGAACAAAAGATAAATATAAATATATTTGATTGTATTAACAAACGAACCACAAAATAAATCAAATTATTGAATAACACCCACCTATGTACATCCCTATTTATAATATAAAATCGTTCATTTGATAGTTTTATCCAACGTCTCTCGCTTAGCCAATAATACTAGATATAAAGCCAAATTTGTCAAAAACCAGTTGCAAAATCACCTTGTTAATCACTTTTGAAAAGGTCAGTTGAAAATGTCGTCCGGGTGGAGCGGCTTCCACCGATGAAACAGATATGGACAACAACACTAACAAATCCCCAGAGCTGGTCATTTCAGTACCACATAGGAGCTTTAATCTCAGCAACGACGATATAGAGAGACTCGAGTCACTAGACAAAGCTTTCGAAGGTGATCAACAGCTCAAACCCTCGACCAAACCATTGATCCAAAGGGTTCCATCAACCCTCGGCATCCCCGATGATTTCATCAAGTATTTCAAGCCGAGGGTCATCTCGATCAGACCTATCCATCACGGTGATCCCTCTCTCAATGGCTTCGAGCAACTCAAGCTTCGATTAGCAGCTCATTTCGTGAAGAACATTGGGGTTTAAAAATGAAATTTTATACAACACGATCAAGTCGGAGATCGGTAGCCTGAAGGAATGTTACGATCCGGAGGTGTTGGAGCCGTATGATGATGACAAGCTGGCCTGGATGATGTTCCTTGACAGATGTGCAATCTTACAAGCCATTTTACTGTTGCGGAAGACGACTATCGGATAGAGAAAAAACGCAACTGATAATTTGAGAAAAAAAAATGAAGATAAAAGATACACAAAATTTACGTTGAAAACCCCTAAATAATATAGGGTAAAAACCACGGGCAACAGTAGAAGAATTTCACTATGAAAAAATATGAATTACAACTTCTCTCGATCTACCAAGGAGAAAACAATGATAATTCTCTCTCGATAAAAAGGAGAAAAACAACTCTCAAGAAACTCTCTAAATTCTCTAGTATTGGGAGAAAGCTAGAATGATTTGGGATGGTTTTGAAGCTAAATGAGTTAGGGTATTTATAGTTGAAGCTTAAGGATTAATCTTGTAAATACCCTAAAAGTAAAGTGACTAAATTGGGTATTTAACCTTTTCATATTTTTCAACAAAAATCTGTAGCCCAACCATCCAAATTTGACTAATTAATTTGGTGCATTTAATATGTACACTTTCCACTGAAAGTTTTGAAAGCAATTGTAAAATTGCTAACTTTTCAACAATCTCCCACTTGAAGATTAGATTGGAACAATCGTATCTTCACACCATTCTTTCTACCTTTTACCTTCATGTTGCTTACGTCTCTGACAGGCCACAGGAGGATCGACACCAAGTAAATTTATCAGCATTGATTGCCTTCGTCATAAAATCTGCTATGTTGTCTTTGGTATGATCTTCTGCATATCTACCGTCCCTTCTTCCACCTTTTCATGAATGAAATGGTACTAAATTCGTATGTGCTTTGTCCTTGAATGAAATATTGGATTCCTTGCTAGATGCAAGGCGCTTTTACTTCACAAAACAGAGAGACGTACTCTTGATTGTGCCCAAGCTCCTCCAATAGCATCTTCAACCAAATTGTTTCTTTACTGGCTTGTGTAGCTGCTACATATTCTGCCTCTGTTGTGGACGTAGCCACAACTGAATGCAATTTTTAAACCCAGCTTACAGCTCCACCAGCAGCTTTGAACACATATCATGTAGTAGATTTGCTTTTATCCAAATCCCCTACATAGTCAGAATCTACATACCCATTGATTAGTAAGTTTGATCCTCGTAACATAATGCAATATTTGAGGTCCCTTTGATGTATCTCAGGATCCTCTTCAATGTATTCCAATGCTCTTTGCATGGATTCGCCATGTACCGACTAACCACTCCCACTGCTTGTGCAATGTCTGGCCTTGTGCATATCATAGCAAACATTAAACTTCCCACTGCTGATGCATACGGTACTCGAGACATCTTCATCCTATCTCTTCACTGCTAGGACTCATACTGGAGGATAATTTGAAGTTAATAGGAAGAGGGGTAGAAATTGGCTTACAATCTTGTATGTTGAATCGTGACAAGATTTTCTTCAAGTAATTCTTTTGTGAAAGCCAAATCTTCCTAGTACTTCTGTCTCGGTGAATTTGCATTCATAGAATCTTGTTTGCTGATCCCAAGTCCTTCATTTCAAATTCCCTAGCCAGTTGTGCCTTCAAATCTTCAATATGATCTTTTTTGGGTCCTACAACCAACATGTCATCCACATACAACAACAATATAACAAAATCGTTATCACCATACCTCTTGAAATAAGCACAAGGGTCTGCATTAAGTCTGTTGTATCCAAGGCACATAATGAAGGAATCAAATCTATTATACCAACACCTCGACGCCTACTTTAGATTGTACATAGATTTGTTCAACCTGCAAACCAAGTTCTTCTTTTCGTCTTCTTCAAAACCTTCAGGCTGGAGCATATAAATCTCTTCTTCAAGATTTCCATAAAGAAAAGTTGTTTTAACATCTAGTTGCTCTAGATGTAAGTTCAATATAGCACACATTGCCAAGACTACTCGAACTGTTGTTAATCGAACTACAAGAGAAAATATTTCATTGAAATCAATACCTTCTTTTTTAGCATATCTTTTAACCACCAGTCTTGCACGATACCTCTCCACTTGATCGTTACCATTTCTCTTGATTTTGAAAACCCATTTGTTACCAATTGGCTTTATTCCTTGTGGTAGTGGCACAAAGTCCCATGTATTATTTTTATGAAGGGCTTCAATTTCTTCTTGCATTGCCATCATCCATAGTGAAGCATCTGAGCAATTTATTGCCTCCTGGTATGTTGATGGCTCATCATCCTCTGTTAAAAGGCGGTATGCAACATTTCCTTTTATAACATAATCTGAGTGCCAATTGGGACGTCTTCTCACATAATATGATTGACGAGTTGTTGGAGCTTCAGAACTCTCTGGTTCTTGTTCATCATGTGCTGGTTCTGCTTCAGAAGAATCTCCATATTCAAACTCATTTTCCACATGTATCTGTGTAGTCTCTGAATTTTCAGTGTTATCATCTTCTTCTTTTCTTTGTAGCTTATCTTCTACAAAGATAACATCCCTGTTGATGATCACTTTGCGGGCAGTGGGATCCCACACGTGATACCCCTTTACTCCATCAGCATACCCCAAGAATTTGCATTTCCTGGATTTTGGATTCAGCTTTGAGATTTCTTGGGAGTTGTACATCACATACACAATACTTTCAGATATATGGAGGTTTGAATAATCAGCTGGTTTACCAGTCCACATCTCCATTGGTGTCTTCAGCTCTATTGCAGTTGAGGGAGCTCAATTCACCAAATAACAGGAGGTATTGATTGTTTCTGCCCAAAATGATTTTTCTAGGTTTGCAGCTCTCAACATTGCTCTTGTTCTTTCTAACAAGGTTTTGTTCATCCACTTTGCCACTCCATTTTGTTGAGGAGTGTTCGCCACTGTGAACTGTCTTTTGATGCCTTCTTTCCTACAAAAGTCATCAAATTCTTCACTTGTGTATTCTCCTCCATTATCTGTTCTGAAACACTTGATCTTATTTCCAGAATCAAGTTTCACCCGCGCTTTGAAGTTTTTGAAAGTGAAAAACACATCTGACTTCTTCTTAATAGGGTACACCCAACATCTCATGGAGTAATCATCAATAAATGAGACAAAATATTTTGCTCCACCTAGGGATGTAACTGGTTCTTGTCATACGTCAGAATGAACCAATTCTAGAACACATTTGCCTCTAGAATTTGACGTGTTGAATTTCAACCGGTGCTACTTACTTGTTATACAATGCTCACACAAAGTAAGTGATATTTTTGTTAAGCCTGAAGTAGCTTTTGCTCCACAAGGACTTTCATTCATTGTTCTGACATGTGTCCAAGTTTCTGATGCCATAGCATTGCAGAATCTGAACTACATGAGGCAACAGAGGCTTCTACTTCTAGCAAAGTCTCTCCCTTCAGCATGTACAAGTTTGTTGCTATCTTTTCGCCTTTTAGCACCACAAGCGCTCCATAGAACACCTTCATGATTCCTTTCTGTGTTTCAATCTTTCTTGCATTATTATCTAACTATCCATAGGATAATAATTTTTTTAAGGCCTTTCACGTGTCACACATCTCGAACAACTTTAATTGTTCCATCATACATCTTCAATTTGATGGTTCCCACGCTAACGATCTCTAAGGCATGATCATTGCAACTATACACAGATCCTCCTGAGACAGGTTCATAATGATGAAATCATTCTCTTCTTGTGGTCATGTGATATGTTGCTCCCGAATCAATGAGCCATATATCTGCATATCTCTTTCTACCTTCTACGGTGGTTGACGCTTCACAACATAGAACATCTCCATCATCTAAAGTGTTTACAATATTGCCTTATGGATTGAAGTTTTTATTTAGACTCCAACAATCTTTCTTCAAGTGACCATTCTTTCCACAGTTATAGCACTTTAAATTCTTCTTACTTCTCGACTTTGATCTACCATGTTTGTGACTGCTGCTTTGGCCACGTTCTGTTGATCTCCCTCTCATCGTTGTCAACGCTGATTTACTTATCTGTCTTCCTTGTTCTTGCACCGATTTTCTTCTTGTAGAACAGCAGCTGCAACATCATCGAAGACTAGACTGGTGACATTATTATTTGTCAAGTTGATGATGAGTTGATCATACAAATCAGGTAGACTTTGAAGTAGAAGTTCAGCATGTTCTTGTTCTCATACTGTACAACTTAAGGATGTAAGCTAAGAAAATAACGTGTTCAGCATGTTTAAGTGCTCCGTCACTGAAGTAGATTCTGGCATCCGGATAGTGTAAAATTTCCTTTTAAGGAAGATTTTATTGTGCAACGATGTGGCCTCGTACAATTTGGTGAGATGATCCCATATCTCCTTAGTTGTCTTTTTCTCCTCGATGCTTGACAATACTTCATCTGCTAATGCCAGATGAAAGTTTTTCATAGCATTCCCGTCCATTTCGATCCATTTGTTGTCATCTATGAAATCTACCAGCCTTTCACTAATAGCTGTTAGACAATCGTCTTTCCTCATGATAGCTTTCATCTTCAATTTTCACAATGAAAAATTTCTCTATTGAATTTTTCAATATCAAATTTCGTTGCAATAGATTCTATTACGGATAGCTCCCACTATTTCACTATCGTGAATAGTTCTCTGGAACCTTCAAAGAATGGGTAATACCTTCTTACTTTCTTATGTTGGAGGATCCACCTTTTGGTGACAACCACAAAGACAATAAACAGATATTACACACTCAAATTTGGCTCTGATACCAATTGTTGCGGAAGACGGCTATCGGATAGAGCAAAAACGCAACTGATAATTTGAGAAAATAAAAATGAAGATAAAAGAGACACAAAATTTACGTAAAAAACCCATAAATAACATAGGGTAAAAACCACGGGCAACAGTAGAAGAATTTCACTATGAGAAAATATGAATTACAACTTCTCTCGATTTACCAAGGAGAAAACAATGATAATTCTCTCTCGATAAAAAGGAGAAAAACAACTCTCAAGAAACTCTCTAAATTCTCTAGTATTGGGAGAAAACTAGAATGATTTGGGATGGTTTTGAAGCTAAATGAGCTAGGGTATTTATAGTTGAAGCTTAAGGACTAATCTTGTAAATACCCTAAAAGTAAAGTGACTAAATTAGGTATTTTACACTTTCACATTTTCAATAAAAATCTGCAGGCCAACCATCCAAATTTGACTAATTAATTCGATGCATTTAATATGCACACTTTCCACCGAAAGTTTTGAAAGCAATTGTAAAATTGTCGACTTTTCAACATTTACAAGGCTCTTATTATTATGAAAGTGGTTCATCGAGTAAAATAATAATTAAACATGATTTTCTTACTGTCGCAACCGTCTTTCGGTTGGGCCCCGGAATCGGGCTTCGACTTGAATAATTAGGTTGGAGTCACCACCGATCATTTATTTTATTAAAAATGGTTGATCGGATACCTTATTTCTTACCTGATATGCGTCTTACCAGTGATATGTCGGATTCGGGAGTCGGTTACAGTCAAGGAAGGGTTAGCACCCTTGAACTGCCCTTTCGGTACTACATAATTTCCAGTTACCTTAAATTAAGAAAAATGTAACTTTAAATTAAAAGGTAAAATAACGATCTCAGCTACTTACAATTGATTGATTTGAAAGCGTACCATTTAAAAGTCAAAATATGTGTTAGAAGAGATAAATGAATAATAAAGAATGTAGAACTAATGAAATAAGGAAAATAATACAAAATAAAGAAGATAAAAAAATGAATATAAAAATGAATAGAATAAAAAGAAATAAATAGAATGAAGAAAAATAATAACACTAACGTATTCATAGCAAACAACTAAATTAAAAAAATGATAATGCAAATATAAATAAATAAAACAAATAAAAGGAAGGAAAAAAATAAAAAAATAAAATGAATAACAAAGTAAATAAACATATATACAAGTAAAATAATAATAATAAAATAAAAAATAATATGAAATAGAAAAACCGAAAGTATATATATATATATATATATATATACATATAAGAAAAAATGTAAAATATAAATATATATATAATAATACTAATGATACAAAACTATATAATCAAATTAATAAAACGTAAATATATATATATATATATAACAAAAATAATACGAAAAAAAACAAATAATTAAAAAGTATTAAAATTTAATGATCCAAATTGAAGTTGGTCGGGACCAAACTGAAAAGAAAGCAAAATAAAGTGGTCAAATTAGAACGGATTTGGGGTTTAAATGCAATATTGGGACCAAAATAGGCATTTAAAAAAACCAAATGGATCAAAATGGGATTTTGCCAATTTTGCGTGGAAACACGTGGATCTGATATGTAACGGGTCAGGTCGGATGGCTCGCGGGTCTACTATATAACCCAAAAATATGTTTTAAAATTTCATTTGTTATGTTTTCCCAAACCGAGCTCTCCCCTCTTGTTCTTTCACTTTGCCGATGGCCGCCTCGTCGCTGTCGTTCATCGGCGGCAAACCCAAAATTTTTTTGACTTTTTTAAAAGCTTTTCCCCTCCCCATTTTAAATATCCGAATATTTTTTCAAAAAACGACCTCGGGAGATTTAGATCTAAATAGGTAGATCTCGTTGGCCCCCCTGTTCATCGGCCAAAAAGTAATTTTTCGGGTTCGATTCGCACCAAATGACAAAGGAAATACAACATGCAAGAGAGTAGAAGAAAATAACAATGTAAAGACTACCTCTTTTATTTCTTTTTCGAAATGTTCCACAAGTGCTTGGACACTCATTGTGTTCACTATTGTGAAGTTGTGTGTGTGGTGATTTCTCTGTGGTTTGTTGGAAATTTGCCGTTTTTATTTCGTATCCAATCCGTAGTACAAAACAGATGGATTACATGTATTTATAGCCTATGATTTTCTAAGTATTCGATTCCTATTCTAACTCAATTGCTTGTGGGTTGTTGGTGTTGATGCTGAGGTCCTTGCGCCGGAGAACTCGGGCTGTTAGAGTGCGTGGTCGTGAGGACCGGAGTCATGAGTGAGAAAGAGTTCACACGGGATACGGCGTTGGGGGTTCCTGGAAACGGCGCTGGATGAGGATTTCTAGAAACCCTAAATTAATGTGGGTTACGTAGGATTTGGGCCATTTTGGTCACTGATTTCTGCTGGGCCAAATGCAATTTTGGGCCTGTTACAAAAATGAAACAAAATGTAAAAATGTGTTAGTTTTTAAAATAATAATAATAATATTTATAATATATATATAATTATATATAATATATAAATATATATTAGTCGTATAAAGTGTGTCTACATCTGCCCCTCTTTGCCCATAGTCGTGCAACGGGGATAGGGCAAAGATCAAAAGACACACTTTCCATTCAACATCATCCATATAAGGGTCAACCCCCATCGAATATCTTCTGTTGTAGAGTTGAAATCCTAAGACTGGTTTGTCAATTTAAATCACAAAATAACTCCCTCGCCGTGAGGTTGAGTCGAAACTGGAAAATTCTGAGTACGAAATCCTTTTCATGAAGTTGAAATCGAACTCAAAGCTTTGACCAGTAGCTCCTTCGTCGTGAAGGTGAAACTTGATCTGAAGACTTTGGTATGGTTGTGTTACAGATGACTCCTTCGTCGTGAAGTTGGGTCAATCTGGAATTGTACATGGCCCCTTCGTCATGAAGTTGAGCCTGAGAATTGGATATCTTCGTTATGAAGTTGAAATCCAATGTAGGTTGCGTTGCTCCGAGTCCAATATCCTTCGTCATGAAGTTGAAATTGGTTCTGGAACTGGGAAATTATTTGTTGACAGTCAGCCGCCCCTTCGCCGTGAAGTTAAATTTGTGGTGTCTTGAGTCCAATGTCCTTCGCTGTGAAGTTGAAATTGGATCTGAAATTGGGGAATCGTTTATTGACAGTCAGCCGCCCCTTCGCCGTGAAGTTGAGCTTGTGCTGTCTTTAGTCTAATATCCTGAGTTGAAATTGACTCTGAAAGTTGTTTGTTGACAATCAGCCGCCCCTTCGTCGTGAAGTTGAGCTTGTGTTGTCTTGGGACCAATATCCTTCACTGTGAAGTTGAAATTGGTTCTGAAATTGGGAATCCCCTTCGTCGTGAAGTTGAGCCCCGGATGGCATGATATCCTCCGTCGTGGATTTGAAATCGTAGATGTGGGTGCGATATCCTCTGTCATGGAGTTGAAATCGCGGATGGCCCTTTCGTCGTGAAGTTGAGCCTTGACTTGAATATCCTCCGTCGTGAAGTTGAAATCCAAGTATTATATGTTGCAGGTGGACACGATTCCCTTCGCCGTGAAGTTGAAACCGTGGATGCACCCTTTATTGTGAAGTTTGGCTTCGAGCTAGATATCATTCGTCGTGAAGTTGAAATCTACTCTCGAACAAATTGTGTCGCTTCGAGTTTAATATCCTTCGTTGCGAAGTTAAAATTGACTCTAGCTAAACCCTGAAAAGGTTATGCATATATATGATGCTATGAATGCGATGCTCTTAGGTGTGCCTAAAATGCATGTACAACACATGTTATCTTGGGGCTCTGGAGAGAAATATCAATCTCCGATTACCTGTCGTGTTGAATCTTGATTCTGGAATTTGGAAGTCTTGATCCCTGATCTTGACTTCTTCTGATGTGCACATTCTATTCGTTTCTTGATTTGGGAGATGCGTCTCGACCATCCCAAGTATGTGCATGAGCCTTGATCGGCTTTCAGATACATGTAATTTTCAATGAATCTTTGTACAATAATATGCGATTATCTTTTGCATGAGTAGATAAATCATTGAGTTTAAGTTCAATTCAAGATGCTCAGAAGGAATTGATTTAGAGAAGAGATTGTCTTTTATTCATGAGGAAAAGAGAACAAATAATACATGACAAACATTCTGGAAAATGAATACATGATGAGGTGTAAATGAATGTCTTAGATCACGATAATGTGGGCACTTCTGAGCTCGAAATCCATTAAGTGACTTTGAACGTAGCCTTTGCCATGGGATCTTTAAAAATACAACAATATTCTGAGAGTGCAACGTTTCTCCAACTTATTGAGTCTGTAGAAGATTCAGATGCCGGGATGCTTCCACTATCTGTATTTCTTGAACTGATGTCCAAATCGCCTTTCGGGTTTTCAACTTGGACCCATCCTTGGTTGCAAGATGCCCTTTACTGGTTTTCATCTTGAACCCACCTTATTTTCTTTTTTCTTTTTTCCTCAATTTAGGGTGCCCTTTCGGGTTTTCACCCTAAACATTTTTTTCTTATTTTTTCTTTTTTGTGTTTTTTTTCCGACTTAGACGCCCTCTTGGGTTTTCATCCTAAGCGAAGTATTTCTTGACCGTATCTGAGTTGATGGGATGTGGCAGTTCAGGTCCGTCCATTTCAGCTAGGACAAGGGCTCCTCCAGAGAAGGACTTTTTCTCGACATAAGGTCCTTCCCAATTTGGCATCCATTTTCCTCTAAAATCTTTCTGGACTGGCCAAATTCTTTTTAGCACCAGATCTCCTTCGCGGAATATTCTTGGGCGCACCTTTTTGTCATGTGCTCGGATCATTCGTTTCTGATAGATTTGACCATGACGAATGGCTTTCAGTCTCTTTTCATCTATCAGATTAAGCTGGTCATATCTGGATTGTACCCATTCTGCATCATCCAGTTTGACTTCTGTCAAGACCGAAGTGAAGGAATCTCTACTTCAATGGGTAGCACTGCTTCCATTCCATAAGCTAGTGAAAATGGAGTTGCCCAACCGAGGTTCATACTGAGGTTCGATAGGCGAACAAAGCAAAAGGCAACTTCTCATGCCAGTCTTTGTAAGTTTTAGTCGTTTTCTCTACTATCTTCTTAATGTTTTTGTTTGTTGCTTCTACTGCTCCGTTCATCTTTGGTCTGTAAGCTGTAGAATTGTGATGCTTTATGTTGAATTGTTCACAAGCAGCATTCATCATTTTGTTGTTCAAGTTTTAGAGTTATCGGTGATGATCCTTTCAGGTAGACCATACCGATAAATGATTTCTTTCTTCAGAAACTTGCAAATAGTGGATTGAGTGACACTGGCATATGATGCAGCCTCTACTCATTTCGTGAAGTAATCAATTGCCAGGAGAATGAAACAGTGACCATTCGAAGCCTTCGGATGAATTTGCCCGATGACGTCCATACCCCATACAGAGAAAAGCCATGGTGATGTCATTACATGAAGTGGATGAGGTGGAACATTGATTTTATCTCCGTAAATCTGACATTTATGACATCTTCTAGCATAGTTGATGCAATCACTTTCGAGTGCGGACCAAAGGTACCCGCATCTCATTATTTATCTTGACATCATGTGTCCATTTGCATGTGCTCCACAAACTCCCTCATGTACTTCTTCTACTATCATCTTTGCCTCTTCAGCATCGACGCACCTTAATAGGACTTGATTATGGATTTTCTTGTATAAAACCTCTCCGTCATGGACGTATCCAGCTGGTATCCTTCTAAGGGTTCTCTTATCGATTTTGGTGGCTTCTTCTTGATAACTCTGATGCTTGATATACTATAAAATATCGTAGTACCAAGGCTTAGTGTCTTTCACTTCTTCAATTTGGTAACAATGAGCCGGGTACTCATACGACTGCATGTCGATTGGCATTATTTCAGCCTCCCCGTCAGCCTTGAATGCGGCTGCCAAGGTAGCTAAAGCATCAGCCATTTGATTTTCTTCTCTTGGCACATAGTGGAAGGTGACTTCGTTGAACGCTTCGAGCAGATTCAGTACTAGTTTTTGGTACTCTAACAGCTTTACATCATTGGTTTCCCACTCTCCGCGGAGCTGATAGATTACTAATACTGAATCTTCATATATCTGCAAGGTCTTTATGCTTTGCCCCAGTGTAGCTCGGATTCCCAAGACACATGCTTCATACTCTGCCATGTTATTGGTACAATCGAAGTTGAGTCTGCTAGTAAATGGGTAGTGACTCCCTTCTGGAGAAATTAGGATAGCCCCGATGCCATGTCCTAATGCATTTGACGCACCATCGAAATGCATTCTCCAGGAACTGTCCGTTGAAGTCTCTACTTCTTCTAAGGAGATAGCCATCAAGTCTTCGTTTGGGAAGTCAAAGTCCAAAGGCTTGTAATTCTCATCGGTTCTGCTGGCCAAGAACTCCGATATGGCACTTCCTTTGATTGCTTTCTGGCTCACGTACTCAATGTCAAATTTCGACAAGAGCATCTGTTATCGGGCTAACCTTCCAGATAAAGCAGGTACACCCATCATGTATTTCAGGGGATCTAACTTGGAAATCAGCCAAGTAATATGGTACAACATGTATTGTCGGAGTCTTTTTATAGCCCAGACTAAAGAACAACAGACCTTCTCGATAGGAGGATATCTGACCTCGCAATCGGTGAACTTCTTGCTTAAATAGTAGATGGTTCTTTTCTTCTTCTCGGATTCATCATGTTGTCCTAGGACACACCCCATGGAGTTCTTGAATATGGAGATATACAAGAATAGATGTTTGCCCGGAATAGGGGACATCAGGATAGGAGAGTGAGACAAATACTCTTTTACTTTCTCGAATGTAATATGACATTTTTCATCCCATGCTCCTGGATTGTTCTTTCGGAGAAGACGGAAGATTGGGTCACACTTATCTGATAACTGAGATATGAACCGAGCTATGTAATTCAGTCTACCTAGAAAACCTCAGACCTCTTTTTGTGTTCGAGGTGGAGGTAGGTTCTGGATAGCCTTAACTTTGTGGAGATCAACCTCAATGCCTTTTCTGCTGACCATGAAGCCTAACAGTTTCCCGGATGTCACCCCAAAAGTACACTTGCTAGGGTTCAGTCGTAGCTGAACTTCCTCAACCTCTGGAAGAGCTTCATCAGATTCTCGACATGTTCATTCTCGGTTTACGCCTTGACAATCATGTCATCGACATAAACTTTGATTTCTTTGTACATCATGTCGTGGAACAGGGTCACCATAGCTCTCTGATATGTTGCCCCAGCATTCTTCAATCCGAAAGGTATCACCTTGTAGCAGAAGGTTTCCCATATTGTGACGAACGTGGTTTTCTCCATATCTTCAAGATACATCTTGATCTGGTTATATCCCGAGAATCCATCCATGAATGAAAAGACAACGTTCCGGCTGTATTGTCTACCAACGTGTCAATGTGAGGTAGAGGAAAGTTGTCTTTAGGGCTTGCCTTGTTAAGGTCCCGGTAATCGACGCACATACGAACCTTCTCATCTTTCTTCGAACTGGCACTATGTTGGCCACCCATTCTGGATACTTGGCCACTTGAAGGAAACCGGCATCGAATTGCTTTTTGACTTCTTCTTTAATTTTAAGGAGTATCTCAGGTTGCATCCTTCTCAGATTCTGTTGCACGGGTTTGCATTCTGGTTTAATTGGTAGTTTATGAACTACCATATCTGTGTCTAGCTCCGGCATATCTTGATATGACCAGGCGAATGCATCTCTATACTTTGAAGTAAGACTATAAGGTTTTGTCTTGCTTCAGCCGAGAGAGTTGTGCCGATTTTAACCTCCTTTCTGTCATCTTCAATGCCCAGATTCAAAATTTCGATCACCTCCTCATGTGGTAGTATTTGCTTCTCTTCTCTTTCTACCATTCTCAATAATTCGATAGGCAAGTTACACTCCTCTTCAGTATCGCATTCATCAAATTCCCCGAGATAAATGGCCGATTCAAAATCCACTTTCGGATCAAGATCATCAATGCCCACATTATAGTTATCTGGGGTCCTGAAGGAGCAAAGAAGATATGTGTGTGTGAAAGGAAATATCCCACACGAAACAATCAAGAATCAAATTCGAAAGAAAAATGGAAATGAAGTGTTGAAATGAAGAAAATAGACAGTGAATTCAGAAAGAAATGAAAGAAAATTTGTTTGCCATGGACATAAGAGAAAAGTGCATCTTTTATTGAATTTAGACAAAATGTTTATCCACCCTTACAAAAGATCACCTATTGCCCCAGGTATAGGCAAATAGGGATAGTTCGAATATTACTCTGCAAGGTTCTTGTAAACCACAAGTAGTTCTTCCACCGACCAACTGCTAGGCACGAACCCAGGTGGCAGGGGGCATAACTCGGATCTGTCTTTGTTGTCAACATCTTCTGCGGTCACGACATTAATGCTCAGATCTTCCAGAGCCGCTTCAAAATCGGATGAGGTGGTCTCGAACACATAACCACCTGACTTGAATGTATGGTAAAGAGGCGGGAATGTCATAGGCTTCCATTGAATTTCATTTCCAATCAACCTGGCTATCCTTCTATCCTGGTTCTTCTGGACTTCCTTCCTCTTTTCATGATAATTGGGCTGAAAACGGAGACAAACTGGTCTAATTTTGAAATAGGAAGAACTGGATTAATCATTCCTTGTAAATACTTCCTAAACCCTCTTCTGATTTTAGCACATCGACCTAAGGTTTGCTTGATCTTTATCTTTGTGCATTATGAGAGTCGGGGTTTAGGAATCTTTTTTCCCTCTGCCACGAATGTGGCATTCACAAATTCCAATGAGCGGAATGAGCACTCCACCGCTTCCTCATCTACTTCGATGTATGGGGCCTCCGTGGTCACACTTGCCATGATATCTTCTTCAGCGTTGATAATTACCAAGGCCCCATAGATAACAAATTTAACTTTTTGATGCAGCGTGCTGCACCTGCTTGATGAATCCATGGCCTTCTTAAAAGATAGTATAGGGGGCATAATATCCATCACAAGGAATGCAACATCATAGGTGGCTGGTTCGATGGTCAACGGTACATTGATCTTGCTAATAACCTCTCTTTTAGTCCCATCAAATGCTCATACCACATTCTGGCAGGCTCTCATATATGAGGTATCTATTGGCAGCCTTTTCAATGTCACCAAAGGCATCACGTTCAAGGCTGAACCGTTATCGATCAACACACTCGGTAAGGCATGCCCTTTACAATAGGTAGTGATGTGTAATGCCTTAGTTCGGCCTCTTCCTCCGGATGAAATCTCATCATCTGAAAATGAGATGAGATTATCAGCTTGAATATTGTTCACCAGTCGGTCCATCTTGCTGACTGGTATGTCTAGTGGCACGAACGTTTGATTAAGGACTTTCAACAATGCTTCTCGGTGTGCCTCCGAGTTTAAAAATAGTGCTAGCATTGAAGTACGCGTAGGTAAGTTGTGGAGCTATTCTACAATGTTATACTCGCTGTGCTTCAAGATCTTGAAGAACTCTTTAGCTTCATCCTCCTTTATGGGTTCGTTGACAGCTAACACATCTTCTTTGAATGGCTCAAGTGGTCTTTGTCCCACTTTGCCATCACATCCTTTAGAAGTACTCACTTGGCATTCGTACTTCCATGGCACTTGTCAATTGTCCTTGTATTGAAAAGGCTGAGGTGCTGTGATCACCACATTGGCTGGTGTTGTTACTGACATATTTGCCTTAGAGGTACTTATTAAAGGACTACCCCTACCAAACCTTTTGTCTAATGATACTCCAGTAGCACAAACCTCTACTACCAAAGAATCTTGAATTTTCTCATAAAACTCCAGCTCTTTCCGGTCCATCATGAGCTGGACTATCGATCTGAATTATGGGCATTCTTGTACATTATGCCCCTCTTCGTTGTGGTAACAACAATGGTTACCAACTTGAATCCTTGTTTCACGTGAATGGGTGTAAGATGCCCCACCTTTACCATTTGGCTCCATACCCAAGCCAAAAGAGCATTAACTTCCGAAACACAAGTTTTAATTCTCCTACCATTCTCGGCGGTGATTGCATTGATTCCTGCCTCCGGATGATTAGGCAAGGGGTTATGGGCAACGTTCGGTGATCCGGAGTTGAAATGGATCCAATTCTTGTTCTGCATTCGTTGTACAAGCCTCTTGAATGCGAGACAATTTTCAATTGAATGCCCCTGCACACCTCCATGATATTCACAATGGGCGTTTTTGTCATACCACTTCGGATATGGGGTTTTATCGGATCCATTGGGTAGGGTGATACTGCGTGAGTGTCGAAGAGTTGTTGATATAACTCTTTATAGGTCATGGGAATGGGATCGAACTGCTCATTTTCCCTTTCTCTCCTGGTTCTCTCTTAGTTTGGTTAGAAGTACCGGATGGTACAGCTGTAGTTATTTTTGAACTTGAGACCGTAACACCTTTACTAGCGTTGTAGGTGTTGACATTGTTGATCTCGCGGTTCTTGTTCTTCACTAGAGGTTTTCTACTAGAGTCACCTCCTTCAATCTTTCTTTTTTTATGGCCAGTTCAACCATCTCACCAGCTATGACTAAATATGAGAAACTTCCCGATGTGATTGCTACCAAATGCCCGAAGTAAGGTGCCTTCAGGGTTTGTACAAACAACTTTATAGTTTCCTTTTCATCCAAGGGTGGATGAACTTGCACAGATAAATCCCTCCATCTCTGTGCGTACTGTCGGAAACTTTCGTTATGCTTCTTTTCCAAGCTCTGCAGCATAAATCGGTCTGGTCTCATATCATTGATATGTTTGTACTGCTCTAAGAAAGACTTGGCTAAGTCTTTCCACGTCTTGATATGAGTTCGGTTGAGCTGGTTGTACCACCAATAGCTGAACCGGACAGGCTCTCCTGAAAGCAATGGATTAAAAGTTGGTCATTTCCCCCGTACCCTATCATCTTCCGAGAGAACATAGTGATATGGGCTGAAGGGCAGCTATTCCCGTCAAACTTCTCAAGCTCAGGAACCTTAAATTTTGGTGGAAGCACCAAATCGGGAACCAAACTTAGTTCCATTGCATCCACACCATAATAATAATGGTCTCCTTGGACCATCTTTATTTGGTCTTCTAACATCCTGATCTTTTTTCCATCTTCCTTGCCTTATCCTCCTCGTCAAAATTTGGGATAGGGCAGTCGTCCGGATAACTGTCAGGTTTTGCCGCAGAAGTCTGTAAATATGCCACTGATGCAGCTTTCCCTTTGGCGGCAGATGAGTCACCTTGCAGTCCGGGTAAGGTCCTGGATGAGACAACCACTTGTGGGGTCGGTGGTATGGTTATCCCCTCAGATGCACCTTCTCCGGATGTACTTGTCTGTTGTTGTAAACCAGATAACTTAGCCACGATCTGGTCGACTAAGGACTCCATGCTTTTCTTAATGGACTCTATTGTACGTTGACTATTCTGAGCTATTTTATCCTCCAATTCTTTCTGCAGTCTTGTCATGTTCTCCTCAATCTTCTCGATTCTGGCATCCATTTTTTTTTTTTTTTGCACGAGTGTTGTGAGGGTGATGCGTATCTAATGCTTGCGGTGGTACGCTTGGTGTCTGAGACATGTTCTATTAGTTAATACGAATGTAAAAACATGGAAAATATAAAATAAAAATAAACATGAAATATAAAATGCAATAAATGCAATGCATGATGTATGCAATTTGGAGGCATTGATCCAGAAAAGTGTCCATTATTATAAATAATCCTTATTCAGACAAAAATATTTATCTTTTAAGAGACATAAAAACAAATTAAAGTTACATTCGGACTAAATCCTCTAGACCCCTAACAGCTTCTAGCAGGTTGACAAGTCTTCTGCCTTCATCTGTCACTGGTTGAATGCCTTGTCGAACCACTCCTGCTTCCCTTGCCAGGCTGTGAAGATGACGAGTCACCTTCTGTACTTGTTCCAGGAAATCTCGGATGGTTACATCTCTGGCCCTTACCCTTCGTTGTGCTTCCTCCCAACGAAAACACCACTGTAAACCTCCATCAAAGGTACTATCTGAAGCTCGTTCACTTGCCTCCTGAACCCATCTACAATAGATTCTAACTCAGCTATTGTCTTTCCATCCTTTTCATGTTGTTTCTCTAAGTCCGCCACCCGAATTCTCAAGCGTTGGTTCTGATGTTGACTGTCTGCCAAGCGCCTTTGAGCAGTCTTCAGTTGTTCCTTCCAAGCTCTTTCATCAGTCCCCTCGAATTTTCTTTTCAGACTGTGAGCTTCATCTTTCCAGTATTCAGAGGTTACTTTTAACTTAAAGTTATCATTGACTTTATCCTGATAGCCTTTTCTTAAGTCTTCGGCTCAAAACGGACTCTTTTCTGTTCCCTTTCTAGTTTGTTTACTTTATCTTTCTGTGAGTCGGCATCACGCTTCATTGATAACGTTCAACTTCAAGTTCCTTAATCCTCTGCTTCAGCTCGTTATTCACAGCTTCAAACTCTGCCTTGGCTATCTCAAGTCTGGAAGGGACAGGCCTGAGATGTTCTTCCATAGTCCAAGTGTCTTCACAATCTGGCACCGGAACGTTATCATTCTTTCTCAATCTTCGCCACTCCACATAATCCGGAGTAAGCATGTCTCTGGCAGCAACGACATCCATTAGAAATACTTTCTTCCATGACTCAGGTGCTTCCTTGATCATCTTCTTATAACTGTCACCGCTATGCACAAACTTAATTTAATTAGTCTGTATGTTGCAGGGACAAACTGGCGTGCATCATATTATCTAAGTGCTAACAACGAGCATACCAACTGCACCCCAAAGTCCGAGTAAGGTCATAGTATCAAATCCCCATACCGAAAATAACGTCACCGAGGAACAACCAAGGGGCTCTCCAAGTAATATCTCGATCTTGAAGATGTGTAAAGACTTCCATCCACTTTTCTTTTGAAGCACCTTCATGCCACTTCCTAGTAATGAATTCTCCCAAAGGTGAATAAGTAGTGCTGAACCGGCGATAGGCCACCCCATTAGTCTTCCAAAAGTGGTTGTGGATCCAGACTTGAAGGAGCTGAGTACACCCAACGACCTTCCTCCGCCAGCTCTTCTGCAATGGTTGAGAGATCGAAAAGTTTCGGCTAAGATGGCTGGTGCTGGGTTGACTCGCTTCGGGAGTTGTTCGAACAGCTCTACCACATCAGCATCAATGTAACCCAAAGTCTTCGGGAATATAATCAGACCATGCAGACCCAGTGCAAAAAGGTCTATTGCCTTCCACTCATCGGGATGGTTCTTCATCAGTTGCTTGATATGAAGCCAAGCAATTCTTTCCCCATTGCCTTTACATCGAGCCCGGTCAGTTACCCATTTTTCGTCAACCCCGACAACTTTGGCTAGTGCATTCTTGAAAGGCTGGCTTTTAATGTGTTTAAGGTAGGACCTCTCTAGTCTGATACTTTCACAGTGTAATAGTGTAGTGTATTCTTCAATAGTGTGCACCATGTCCTTCTGATTAAAAGTAAAGAAATTGTATCCCGGGTTCCAGAATTGAACCAAGACTCTGATTAAGGGCTCATCGGTCTTGATATGAAGCAAAAGTGCAATGTCTCCGTACCGTTGGCTGAACTTCTGTTTCTGATCATTCTTCTAACTGTCCCATATGTCTCGAAGCTCTTGTACGTCATTCTGTTTTAGGCTGATAGAGGTATAGCTGACCAGCTCTGACACATAGCTACTTTGAAGACTGTCTCCCTTTTCCTTCTGAGTCTTCTCAGACCATAGTCGTACCTCAGGGTTTTTAATCTCTTGTATTACAACACCCTTGTCCATTTGTTCAGATTATTTTGTGTGTAATAAATGCTTTTTAAGGATCAACGACCCCGTGTTATGATGCAAATGCTAAAAAACAAACACATGCAAAAAGTTAGTACAGTAAAAATAAATAAATAAATATAAAATGACAAAAGGGAAAGAAACAAAAAGAAACATGGTTAGGGTAAAAATATCCTAGGTTTTGGAATGTGGTTTCAGGGTAGGCTTTAATTCTCCATAGTCTCCCGGTTTAGGCTCTAAAAAACGGTACCCTAGTTCTCCTCGCCGATGCCCCCTTGGGCTTACCAGACCCTTAGTCCTAAACCCATCACAGGCTTGTGTGGACTAAGTTAAACTCGAGGGGACACATTCCCTTATGTCTATGCAGAGAATAAATTCACACGAAGACATAAGGTATATGAATCCCGAAGACTACTTGCTAGGCATATGCGGTGAATAAATTCACACGAATGTGTCGCTTTCACCCCCACTTAAATAGGGTTTGGAGCTCGAGTATAGAGCTTAAGTGAAAAAAGATTTGAAGGCTGAAATCATGAGAAAACGATTAGTACAACTATTTACTCGAAAATATAATCAAAAGTAAGTAAAAAGGATCGAAATGTTACCTTAAAATTTAAACTTACTCTTTTCGTTAAAAAGACAACTGGAAATTATCTTAGCCTGACTCATTTACCTGTTCCCAGTGGAGTCACCAAGCTGTCGCAACCGTCTTTCGGTTGGGCCCCGAAATCGGGCTTCGACTTGAATAATTGGGTTGGAGTCGCCACCAATCATTTATTTTATTAAAAATGGGTTGATCGATACCTTATTTCTTACCTGATCTGCGTCTTACCAGTGATATGTCGGATTCGGGAGTCGGTTACAGTCAAGGAAGGGTTAGCACCCTTGAATTGCCCTTTCGGTACTACATAATTTCCAGTTGTCTTAAATTAAGAAAAATTTAACTTTAAATTAAAAGGTAAAATAGCGATATCAGCTACTTACAATTGATTGATTTGAAAGCGTACCATTTAAAAGTCAAAATATGTGTTAGAAGAGATAAATGAATAATAAAGAATGTAGAACTAATGAAATAAGGAAAATAATAAAAAATAAAGAAGATAAAAAAAGTGAATATAAAAATGAATAGAATAAAAAGAAATAAATAGAATGAAGAAAAATAGTAACACTAACGTATTCATAGCAAACAACTAAATTAAAAAAATGATAATGCAAATATAAATAAATAAAACAAATAAAAGAAGGAAAAAAGAAAAAAAAAAGAAAATGAATAAAAAAGTAAATAAACATATATACAAGTAAAATAATAATAATAAAATAAAAAATAATATGAAATAGAAAAACCGAAAGTAAAAAATATATATATATATATACATATAAAGAAAAAAATGGGAAATATAAATATAAATATATGTATATATATATAATAATACTAATGATACAAAACTAATAATAATAAAACGTAAATATATATATAAATATATATATATATATATATAACAAAATAATACGGAAAAAAACAAATAATTAAAAAGTATTAAAATTTAATGATCCAAATTGAAGTTGGCCGGTGCCAAACTGAAAAGAAAGGAAAATAAAGTGGCCAAATTAGAACGGATTTAGGGTTTAAATGCAATATTGGGACCAAAATAGGCATTTAAAAAAACCAAATGGATCAAAATGGGATTTTGCCAATTTTGATTGGAAACACGCGGATCTGATATGCAACGGTTCAGGTCGGATGGCTCTGCGGGTCTACTATATAACCTAAAAATATGTTTTAAAATTTCATTTGTTATGTTTTCCCAAACCGAGCTCTCCCCTCTTGTTCTTTCTCTCTACCTTGTTCTTCAAAAATAAAGAACACATGCAACAATTTCCAGAAACCGGCCGATAACCGCCCCGTGCCGCCTCGCCGTTGCCGTTCATCGGCGACAAACCCAATTTTTTTTTGACTCTTTTAAAAGCTTTTCCCCTCCCCATTTTAAATATCCGAATATTTTTTCAAAAAACGGCCTCGGGAGGGCTAGATCTAAATAGGTAGATCTCGTTGGCCCTCCCTGTTCATCGGCCAAAAGCGATTTTTCGGGTTCGATTCGCACCAAATGACAAAGGAAATACAACATGCAAGAGAGTAGAAGAAAAGAACAAGGTAAAGACTACCTCTTTTATTTCCTTTTCGAAATGTTCCACAAGTGCTTGGACACTCCTTGTGTTCGCTATTGTGAAGTTGTGTGTGGTGATTTCTCTGTGGTTTGCTGGAAATTTGTCGTTTTTATTTCGTATCTAATCCGTAGTACAAAACAGATGGATTACATGTATTTATAGCCTATGATTTGCTAAGTATTCGATTCCTATTCTAACTCAATTGCTTGTGGGTTGTTGGTGTTGATGCTGAGGTCCTTGCGCCGGAGAACTCGGGCTGTTGGAGTGCGTGGTCGTGAGGACCGGAGTCATGAGTGAGAAAGAGTTCTCACGGGATACGGCGTTGGGGGTTCCTGGAAACGGCGTTGGATGAGGGTTTCTGGAAACCCTAAACTAATATGGGTTACGTGGGATTTGGGCCATTTGGGTCACTGATTTCTGCTGGGCCAAATGCAATTTTGGGTCTGTTACAGAAATGAAACAAAATGTAAAAATGTGTTAGTTTTTTAAAATAATAATAATAATAATATTTATACTGTATATATATAATTATATATATAATATATAAATATATATTAGTCGTATAAAGTGTGTCTACACTTACATTCGTGTACTTGATCTGTTCTTGTTGGAAAACCAGTTGCCTTATCGTGTTCTTGAGTTGTTAATCACGAGCTCAAGCAGCAAGGGGGTTTGTCCCTGAAAAGGATCGAATGGTTCGTTGAAGAAAATGTTATTTTCCCAGCAGAGATGGAACAAGAACAACCACTGAAGCAGAAACAACAGGAAGGAGAGCCAGTTCATCTCTTGAATCAACTGCGAAAGAGATTGATTCTCAAGAAAGAAAAGAAGAGAACCCTTTTGGAAAAATTAGGGTTCATGTGCCATCTGTTTTGCATCTCCAAACACAGAACAAAGATGGATTATCATTATCCATGGTTTCGTAAAGCACAGGAGCTTAGAAAAGCTGGGATTTGGTTCCAAGAAAGCGAAACCCGTCGGCTTACGGACGTCAGTTTCAGCCGGACATTCTTCATGGGAAAACTATGGCTACCACGGATCATGGTGGACGACTCGACGGGGACTAGGTTCATGAACTTGATAACTTACAAATGTGACCGGATTTCGAAAACGATTTCACCGTCACCTCCTACATCTGCTTCCTAGACGAGCTCATTGACGACGCCGGTGACGTTAAACTATTGAGAGACCATGGGTTGTTCCACGATGTGCTTGGCAGTGATGAAGAAGTGGCTAAACTTTTCAACACCATGAGCACTGTGTTGGTTCCCAGTCCAGAAATTTACCTTGACTTGAAGCTGCAGATCGAGGATCATTGCCGGAAAAAGTGGATCAGGCATGCAGCTCAAGCTTATCTCGCATATTTTAGCAGCCCTTGGACAATTTTAGCATTTCTGGGCGCCAATGCTGCCCTTCTCATGAGTGCTCTTCAGACTTATTACGCCATTATTTCAGCAAAGTAAGTCTCGCGTAGGTGTCTTGCAAACCATTGTTATTTGTCATTAGATTTTGAAACTTTTACCTTAAAGAAATATACCATTCTCTTAGCAGTGTTAAAAAAACTGGATTAGATTACACATTTTTATTTATTTTAATGCTATATGCCATTATGCCCTATTTCGGGTTCATAGTATTAAAACGTAGGATTTAAAGATTATGACGGTATAAAATTTAGACTACAAAATTTTATAAACCTTGTAAACACAGTCTTATTTATTTTTATGTCATATGTACTATTCAGGTTTACCGTATAGGATTAATGTCATATGTCCTATTTTGTATCTTTAATTTTTAGTTCAATTGGTTGATTAAAAGTTTGATAAATGTCTCTCGATTGTGTATTTGTGTCTAATATTTAAAAGAAATTTATTTAATACACCAGCGATATAAAATTTAGACTATATAACATTATTTATTTCGATGTTATATATCATATTTAGGGTTTGAAAATTTATGTTATATGGATTGAAATAAGAAATGCTAAGTTGTTTAAAATTTAGACTATAAAATCTTATCCATTTCAAATCTCGTATGTCCTATTTAAGATTTAGGGTTTAAGATTAAAATAAATGAAGTTGTGTAGATTCTGTGAAATTTAGACCACACAACCTTATCCATTTCGATGTCATATGTGTTATTTAGGGTTTAGGTTTTAGAATTTATAGCATAGATTGAAATAGATAAAATTGTGTAGTCTAAATTTTACACAATCCTAGAATGAAAGCATGACTTGATGTTACGATGAGAACTTATAAAATTATAAGAGGAGAAACATATTATCAATAAAAATATACAAATAAAATATTTTAATTATATAAAAACATAATTTTTTTAGGGAATGATTGTCCCCCGGTCCATTCATAAATCAACCTATATATCAAATATTTTTTTCATATATATTTCGTGAAATATATCCATTCCTACCTTTATTTATATGTTTTTTTCTTCTATTGTGGCAGCCAAGAATTATCTAAGAGCAATGGTTAAGACTGCTTGAAAAATCTCAAGGATTCAATGGCATTTGGATCTGGAGGCCACTCATCCTTATTTAACTTTTCATGTCTTGTTTGTGTGTTTTTCGATATATTTTCTAATCCTGTTTAGTATTTAGGTTTGTATATGATGTATAGATAGTGTTTAGATTTATATATTTTCAAACATTTATATAAAAATACATTATAAATAAAGTGTTCAATAATTGAATTTATGTTTGATAATATTAAGGATAAATTATATCTGTGATCACTTAATTATAAAAGATTCTAATATAATCACTAATTAGGTTAACTATTAAAATGATATCAATCGAGCAATGTGATCCTCGTTACTTATTTATATCATTTGAGGTGTGCAATTCAATCAAACTCTAAATATCAAATGTATAATTTTAAAACCCAAGTTTTTCTATCATATTATACATTAAAATTTAAAATAAATTATATTAGAAAGATTGCTCTTATAATAAATTTTTATAATATTAATCTAAACTAATATATCAATAAAATAATTACGAATTATTATAAAAGAAATTATAAATAGTTTCTAGATTTATATCTTTATTTATTCATAATTTACAATGTTTATCCATTAATACTAGAAATTCAACTTTTGAGCACGTTCTTAAAGTTAAATCATTCTCTTGCTTTTTCTTTTGCTGTCTTAAACAATGTGATTTTAAAATTCAATAGAATGGATGCTCGTTAATTAAATGATATTATGAAAACCACTTTAGTAAAATAAAAAAAATATTCGATGATTAGTTCATTTTGATAATTTTGAGCCCAAAAGAAAATTTTATATCGACCTCCCTTTCATAAAGCATTATATAAATAAGGGTAAAATACATTACTAATCATTAAACTTTATAACACATCAATTTCAGTATTAAACCTTAGTTTCTTTATCGATTCGATCACAGATCAGTCAATCGTTAACGATATGATGATGAGATAGTTTCTTTCCTACCCTTTTTTGTAGAAAATTGCCAACTCTTCTAACCGTTGTTAGCAGTTAATCGTCATCCATCACTGATTGTTATTTATGGAATGATCGGTACTAAAAATTCATATTTCATTTTGTTATTTTTTTCTCCTCTAATTGTTTTCTCACAAAGCCCATGTATATCGATGAAACTCCATCTAAAGGTACGATGTTCTAATGCTTAGATCACCTCTAACGACCATCTGATGAAATTAGTTTCGAGATTTACTGTTCGTCTTCTTAATAAAATATTTTTAACTTTTTAGATATTCAAACAAACACTCAACCCCATAAATATGAGAAAGTCCCAAACCTCTAAAAATCAAGAAATTGTTGTGTTTAATTTAATGAATTTTAAAGAGATTTAGAAAAATCTAAATTGATAAAGTGATGTAAGACTATGACTTGAGTTAATCAATGTTTAAAATATCTACAAAAGACTTCAAAGAATGATAATTTTAAAGCGAAAAACTCTAATTTTAACAAAAAAAATATAATAAAATAAATAAAAGAAGTTGGATTTGACATTAACATCAAATGCCAAATCATCTTATTGCTAACGGTTTAAAAATCTAATGACCAAATTAATAAAAAAAAACTAAAATTAAATAGAAATTCTTTGAGCACGTTCTTAAAGTTAAATCCTTCTCTTGCTTTAACTTTTGCAGGCTTAAACAACGTGACTTTAAGATTCAATAGAATGGATGCTCGTTAATCAAATGATGTTATAAAAATCAATTTAATAAGAAAATTTGTTCAATGATTAGTCTATTATGATAATTTGAGAATGATGAAAATGCTATCCGATGTAAAATTTTATACTCACTTCCTACTCATAAAGTATCGTAAAAGTAAGGGTAAACTATAACATTAGTCATTGAACTTTAGGTTATGTATTGATTTTGTCATTAAATTTAAAACTTCAATATTAACACTGAACTTTAGTTTTTGTATCAATTTGGTCACCAGGTCGTTAAATCACTAACGACGTGATGTGTGGCAGTTTCTTCCCCATTTTTTTTTTTACAAAAAACTGTCAATTACTCTTACTGTCTTTGTCAACCAATCATCAAACGTCACCGGTCGTTCTTCGCTGCAAGATGGATACTAAAACATTCATATTTCACTAATCTTTCTTTTCTTTGGATTGTTTTTTCAACGAAACCGACTCAAAATCGATGAAAATTCATCTAAAGACTCGATATTCTAATGCTTCAATATCCTTCGATGATTGTCTGATGATGCTAGTTTTGAGATTCATTGCTCATTTCTCAAAAGAATATTACTCACAATACATATTTCCGAACAAACACTCTAAACCCCTTAAATTCGAGAAAGCCTCTTAACCCCAAAAAATGAAGATTTATATGTGTTTAATTGTGTGGGTTTAAGAGAGATTTTAGGAAAATATAAATTAATAAAGTGGTAGAAGAAGATGAGTCAAGTTTATCGGTGTCTAGGGTGACCGCAAAAGATTCATGCGAATGATAGTTTTCGACACAAACTGAAAATATAATGTAAAAAAAATAATTTTGATGAAGAATGTGATGAAATGAAATAATAAAAAAATTCGCATCAACACCAAACTGTCACATCATCAATTTGTTAAAGATTTAACACCCACGACCAAATCGATAAGAAAACTAAGTTTAATGCTAAAAATAAGCATTTTGAAGTTTAGTGATCAAATTAACACATAACTTAAAGCTAAGTGAATAATGGTGTAGTTTACATTAAAAGTAAATAAAGCCCACTTTAAATTAAAACTCAAATTAAGTTGCCAAAACTAGTTGTAAAATCACCTTGTTAATCTCTTTTGTAAAGGTCAGCTGAAAATGTCGTCCCACGAGGAAGGAAGTGGCGCAGCCAGTGTCCCGGGCGGAGCTGTTTCCACCAACGAAACAAATAACAATATCCCAGAGATAGTCATTTCAGTACCACACAGGTACTTCAATCTCAGCAATGTCGATATAGAGAGACTCGAGTCATTAGACAAAGCTTTTGAAGGTCATCATCAACTCAAACCCACCACCAAACCATTGATCCAAAGGGTTCCATCAACCCTCGGCATCCCCAAAAGTTTCATCAAGTATTTCAAGCCGAGGTTCACATCAATCGGACCCATCCACCACGGTGATCCTACTCTCCATGGCTCCGAGCAACTCAAGCTTCTATTAGCAGCACATTTCGTGAAGAACATTGGAGTCGAAAAGGGGGTGTTATACAACATGATCAAGACGGAGATCGGTAGCTTGAAGAAATGCTACGATCCGAAGGTGTTGGAGCCGTATGATGATGAGAAGCTGGCCTGGATGCTGTTCGTTGACGGATGTGCAATCTTACAAGCCATTTTACAATACCTTCATTATTATGAATGTGATGGAAGTAAATCGTGGAGTAAAACAATCGTTAAAACTGATTTGCAGACATTCGAGTACTTGGATCTGTTCTTGTTGGAAAACCAGTTGCCTTACCGTGTTCTCGAGTTGTTAATCACGAGCTCGAGCAGCAGCAAGGGGGGCTTGTTCATGAGATTGATCGAAAGGTTCATTGAAGCAAATTCTGTTTTTATTCCAGAAGAGATGGAAGAACAACTGAAGCAGGAAGGAGAGCCAGTTCATCTCTTGGATCATTCTCAAGAAAGAAAAGAAGATAAGCCTTTTGGAGAAATTAGGGTTCATGTGCCAGGATCTGTTTTCCACTTGCGGATACGAGATTGGTTTTTTTCCTCGTGGGTTTCGTCCAGCGAAAGAGCTTAGAAATTCTGGGATTTGGTTTGAACAAAGTGAAACCAGTCTCCCCACGGACGTAAGTTTCAGCCGCACAGGCTTTCTGGGAAAACTACGGCTACCACCGATCAGGGTGGACGAGTCGACGAGGCCAATGTTCATGAACTTGATAGCTTACGAAGTGTGCCCGGATTTCGAAAACGATTCCACAGTCACATCGTACATTTGCCTCCTCGATTCGCTCATCAACGATGCCGTAGATGTTCAAGTATTGAGAGATGATGAGGTACTCTACAATGCGCTTGGAAGTGATGAAGAAGTGGCTAAACTTTTCAACAAGATGAACCCTGTCCTTGTTTCCAATCCAGAAATTTACCTCGACGTGAAACTGCAAATCGAGGATCGTTGTGGGAGAAAGTGGATCAGGCATGCAGCTCAAGCGTATCTCACGTATTTTAGCAGCCCTTGGACCTTTATAGCATTTGTGGGCGCCATTACTGCACTTCTCCTCACTTCTCTTCAGACTTATTACACCATTATTTCAGCCAATTAAGTCTTCGTTTACTTGTCTCGCAAACCATTGTCATTTATACTAGATTTTAAACCATAAAAGCTTAAATATTGGTTAAAAAAACCGATATAATTTTCAATCCAAATTTAACACAAACTTAAATTTCAAACGATCTTATCATATCGGATTTAATCGATACTCATCAAATCTAGATCTATGGTCATCCCTAATTCTATCAGATTGCTCTGTATTTATGCTGGAATGTTTCATGAATACTCAACTTACAAGTGTTTCCCACCTTTAATTATATCATTATATGTTTTTTCTTCTTCTATTTGTGGCAGCAAAGAATTGTCTAAGCCCAATAATGGAGTCTGCTTGAAAAATCACGAGGATTCAAAGGCTTTTGAATCGGGAGGCCACTCATCCTTATTTAACTATTCACAGGTCTTGTTTGTGTGATTTCGATATGTATTTAGTCGTGTTTAACATTTGAATTAGTATTTGATGAATGAATAGTGTTTAAATTCATATGCAAATATATCATAAATAATGAATTTAACAATTGATATATTATTGATGTATGAATGAGAAAATTATTGTTCGAGTTTTAATAAAGATCATTGAAGAAAGGGGAGTGAATTTAAGATAGACGTAAAATTTTATATAAGGTGTAAACTTTTAAAATTTTAAGACAAAATAAATTTATAAAATTTTAAAAAGAACTAAAATAAATTAATAATAATAAATATTTAAAATATATAATAATTAAAAAAAAATTAAGAAAAACTACTCGAGTTACCTTCCTTGATCTAACCTTGATGTCTTTTTAGAAGCAAAAAGTTTATTTCGTGAAATGTTAGTGAAAAGACTTTTAATGCAATAAGTCTTATTCATGAGATTAAGGCTGTTTACGTTATTATCACTTATCAAATTGAATCATTTATTGAATAGAATTAATTAAAATTAATTTTTTAAAAAAATAATATCTAATAATTAATTAATTGAATTAAATTTCGATTTTTAATTTAAAAAAATAATTTTGTATATTTATTCAAATTTTTAGAAGATTTTGGATGACAAGAGAAAGGGGAAATAGGAAACAAAAATTGGTCGATCACAGGCACAGTAAAAGGAGGACTTCTTCACTGCGCTGTGTAGAGCTTCACAATCGTTATCGATTTATCCAAATCAGAAAACAACATTAAGCTCCTTCCCGGCTGCTTCATTTCATAACCCAATGAAATGATCTAAGAACAACAAAACCCAGAGTTTCCCCTTCACTGATTCATCCTCGGAAACCTTTTTTTCCCCACCATGTTTCGATCTTTTTCCCTCAAACGCTCTCTCCAAACGCACCTCAAAACTCTCGCCCATTGTCCCCAACGACCGCCGCCGCCGTTTTCGCCCCCTTTCTCCCCGATCCGCACTCTCTCAACCACCCCTTCATCCTCCTCCGAATCCGAGCTGCGCAAGTACCTTGGCTACACTGCCCTCCTCGTCTTCTGCGGCGCCGCCACTTACTACTCCTTCCCGTTCCCGGGGAACGCCAAGCACAAGAAGGCCCAGCTCTTCCGTTACGCGCCGCTGCCCGAGGACCTCCATACGGTGTCCAACTGGAGTGGGACACACGAGGTGCAAACCAGGCATTTCCACCAGCCCGAGAATCTGAAGCAGCTGGAGGAGCTGGTTAAGGAGTCGAACGAGAAGCCGGCTAAGCTCCGGCCCGTCGGGTCTGGGTTGTCCCCGAATGGGATTGGGTTGGCCCGTGGAGGGATGGTGAATTTGGCGTTGATGGATAAGGTGTTGGAGGTGGATAAGGAGAATAAGAGGGTGAGGGTTCAAGCGGGGATAAGAGTGCAGCAATTGGTAGATGAGATTAAGGATTATGGACTAACTCTTCAGAACTTTGCTTCCATTAGAGAGCAGCAGATTGGTGGCATTCTTCAGGTTTTCCCCCCTTGCTTTATTGTTCATTCATCTGTAGTATGGGTAATAGTATATATACGAAGCACAACGAAAAATATATATAAAGTTTTTACAGATTTTGTAGCTTGGATCACATTAAATTGGTGTTTGATCAGCGCCCAAGTCTTCAGTTTGCCATAATTTTTGCTATATTTTATATTGTATAGTGCTGTTCAGTGACAACTTACAATATACGTGTGAATTTTGGATGAAGTGTAAAGTTATGGAGTCAAGCTTGTTTCATTATTGATGAAGTGAATTGCATGAAGATGAGTCGTTTTTAAGTTAACTCCTTTGATCTGACATTCGTCCTTTTCTTCTTCTCGTCTTCAGGTAGGTGCTCATGGTACTGGCGCAAAATTGCCTCCCATTGACGAACAGATCGTTAGCATGAAACTTGTTACTCCTGCCAAGGGAACAATAGAGCTTTCGAAAGAGAAAGACCCGGAGTTATTTTATTTAGCTCGCTGTGGTCTTGGGGGGCTTGGGGTGGTTGCTGAAGTGATCATTCAATGTGTTGAAAGACAAGAGCTTGTGGAGCACACAACTGTCTCAAACTTGAAAGACCTCAAGAAAAACCACAAGTAATTTATTTGATTTATGATATTATCTTATGGTGATGCTGTTTGACTATCAAATTTTGTTGGGAGTCTAAGTCGGAAAAGTACTTGTAGATTCCTGTTCTTAAACCAAAGAATGAATAATGAAGAATTTGATTCTCAAACATTGTAAGCTTTATATCTCTTTGCTTGTAGGAAGATGTTGTCCAAATGTAAGCTCGTGAAGTACTTGTACATTCCATATACTGTATTCTCAAACATTGAAAGCATTTTACCTCTTTGCTTGTAGGAAGATGTTATCTGAGAATAAGCATATCAAGTACTTGTACATTCCATATACCGACACCGTTGTAGTTGTGACATGCAACCCTGTTTCAAGACTGAGAGGTCCACCCAAATTCAAACCCAAATATTCTGAGGATGAGGCTATGCAAGATATCCGTGAGCTTTACAAAGAATCTATAAATAAATACAGGTACTGCTATTCTCTTTAGGTATTTGTCCAATTTGTTGGAAAAGCTACGAAGCCAATGGAAATGATGGTCCTCTTGTGCCCTGTAATAGCCTAGCTGGGAATAACTCTTTTTTTCCATCCTATAATATTCTTTTTAAGTCATTATATTTATTAGTTCTATGTTGATTTTAGTAACCTTGTTGGAGTAACACAGAAAAGGCGAAGAAAGAATAAACTGATAAATTATTTGTGTAACTGTTTTGAGTTTGGTTTCTTTATCTGTCAACTCTTACAATTGAATTTCTAGTGCACTAACAGTACAGTACGGGTAATGGGTCTTAATCAGGGACTCATTTGGATTGGTAAATAAGCTGAAAAGTGGGATTTCTACTATTTCTTATTTTTTATGGTTTAGGGTACTGGTTTTAGCTGTTCCTTATCCATGTCAAAACTTGCATAAAATCGTCTTCTTCTTTTTTTCCTTTTTAGTTTTTGGCGATATGTTCATGAATAGCTGCAGAGAATGAGCATTTACATTTTCCCATGGAAGAAGAAACAAGCAATTATGTGGAAAAGTTATTGATCAATTTGAATGGAAACAAACTTATAAGACTAGGATCAACAAATTCCTTCTTTTTCTTTCATATATAATTAACTCCAGGGTGAGGGAAATTCAACAGGGATATCCTTTTGAAGGAGAGATAATGGATACCAATTTGGTTGTGCCTTGGCCATATTTCATGTGGTTCTGATTTTGATTCTAAATGCTGAATTTTTATTCTGGTTTGGTATTCAAACAGCCGGGAACCATATTTCTGTTTTGTAATTTTCACAAGGGGAATAGGTAATCGTTTTGGTTATGCACTTTTTATTTTGTAATGGATTGATATCAACCTTTGTGCAGGTTTTTTTATGGTTATGTGTAAATTTAAAATTTTCGGTCAATTACCTGAATGACTTAGTTTTCTGCAGGGCCAGAGAAATTACACCACCTGACAGCAATGAACCAGACATAAATGAGTTCTCATTCACGGAGTTAAGAGATAAACTGCTTAGTCTTGATCCTCTCAACAAAGATCATGTCATGAAGGTTAATCATGCTGAAGCTGAATTCTGGAGGAAGTCCGAGGGATATCGAGTTGGATGGAGTGATGAAATATTGGGTTTTGATTGTGGAGGACAACAGTGGGTGTCGGAAACCTGTTTTCCTGCAGGAACTCTGTCCAAGCCTAGCATGAAGGACCTCGAGTACATTGAAGAGCTAAAGAAACTCATTGAGACAAATGAGATACCCGCGCCTGCTCCTATAGAGCAGCGATGGACAGCTCACAGCCTGAGCCCAATGAGTCCTGCTTCGAGCTCGGCAGAAGATGACATATTCTCATGGGTAATTTCTTTCTCTTCAGTGATTTTCAAATCCAGAGCTCTCTTACTTTCCATGTAGATGAAACTAGCTTCTGCCTCAGCAGGAAAATCTACTATAAGAGACATGTCAAATTTACAAGCGCATGCATGCATACACCTATGGGATTAATTAGCAACAATGAACAATTGGTAGAAAATCTATGAAGCACTGATGCCACATCTTATGTCCGGATGTATCGGTGTGGTACCGGTGTCTGAAACAGACACTGTCAACATAATGGAATGTGTCAAAAAATAAAATAAAAGGTAATTGGACACTGTTACTGATGCCTGGAACTCAAAATCGCAATTAGAGTCTTAGAGTACTAGTTACCAATGACCTTTAACCTTTCTCTTCGTTAATGCAAGAGTCCGGTATGTATGTTGATTAGATCACGTTTTAGTGTGAAAATTGCTTGTACTTCCCATATCTAAATCTGCTTCTCTTTCTTTGTTCTGGGTATCAGGTTGGTATAATCATGTACCTTCCTACAATGGATGCTCGTCAGAGAAAGGACATAACCGAAGAATTCTTCCACTACAGGCATCTTACACAATCACAGTTGTGGGACAAATATTCTGCCTATGAACATTGGGCCAAGATTGAGGTAATGAATATATATTATATTATCGTGTCTGAATTATAAAGTTCTTTGTCTACTAGTGTCTGGGCTCTGGATTATGTAATAGTGGTTCAATGTCTGATGGTTAAGGCTTTTTTTTAAAGAAAATAAAAGAAAAACTACTGGCTCCAATGTTCTTTATCCAAAAATACAATAAAAAAATATGTTTGTATTGTTCCGTGGGTCATATATGTGTGCATATTTATATGTAAATCCAGTAATGTTATGCAGAAATGAGTTTAAACCTTTCTGGTGTATGATTCTTTGTGCATGCACTTGGACATGCATTTTTGACACTGAATTTTAGATCATTTATGGTGTCAATATCCCAACAGAAGATAACTATGCAATATGCAGGTTCCAAAGGACAAGGAAGAACTCGGAACTCTGCAAGCGAGACTCAAAAACCGTTTCCCAGTTGATGCTTATAACAAAGCACGGAAAGAATTGGATCCCAACAGAATTCTCTCCAATAACGTGCTCGAAAAGTTGTTCCCGTTGTCCGACTCCGTCTGAAAAGCATACCCTATTGTTGGTCAGTTCTTTATTCATTTAAAACCTTAAGAATCAAAATTTCATGCTGGCTGTTCTTTTGGCCAATGAAACATCTTTAACAGTTTGTACACTACATTGGAAGGATATGTGGACATTGGTGTGTAATTTTAGAATTTCTTTTACGTATAATAAGTGGTTCCAAGTGTTGGTATTTATTAATGCTACCATCATGCTATCAATTTCAATTGGATGTATGATGATCAATGGGAGAAGTAATTTTGTGAACGTGATTTCAGGCCTAACATAGACTTTGTATTTGATGAACAAAATGTGTGATGATAGTTTGGTTTGATTGATGCACCTTCTTTTATATTATTAAAATGATATGATGGGGGTTTGATTTTCACCCATGAACATGAAGCACCTTTCATGTTCAGTCATTTTACCTCTTCAGCAAACATCTGGATTTCCACCTATGAACACGAAACACTTTTCATGTTCAGCCGTTTATCTCTTCAGCGATCACTCGGGTTTTCACCTTTGAACATGAAGCACCTTTCATGTTCAGCCGTTTACCTCTTCGGACATCACCCGGATTTTCACTTATGAACATGAAATACCTTTCATGTTCAGTCGTTTATCTCTTCGGCGACCACCAGAATTTTCACCTATGAACAGAAAGCACCTTTCATGTTCAGTTGTTTACCTCTTTGCTGATCACCCGGATTTTCACACCTATGAACATGAAGTACCTTTCATGTTCAGTCGTTTACCTCTTTGGTGATCACCCGGATTTTCACCTATGAATGTGAAGCACCTTTTATTGTTCAGTCGTTTACCTCTTCGGTGATCACCCACCGACCAAGAGATTTAATCATTGATACTGGTTATGGTCCTTATGGATGCTTTGGTTAGGCCTTCATTTGATATTTTAATATTAAAAGAAATTCCTCATCTTTACCGTTTTTCAAAATAAAATCTAAATATCATTAGATTTTTAATTTAAGGTTATTTAAGTTTTGATGGCCCTTTAAAATAAAATTTGAGGTATGTTTAAATTGGAATAAAATGATAAAATTTAAAGTTTTAACGATAAAATTATATTAATACAAATTTAAAATCATTTTCCCTCTAATTATTCAAATCATTAAAAAATACAATTTTTATTTTTAAATATTAAGCTCTCAAAATCAATAAAAATATAATTAAATTATTTTATCATGTCAGTATTATGAAATGTCATATTGATATTGTAATGATTAACGTTTGATTTTATTGGTCAATAAATTATATTGATTTTTTCTCTCAATTTAAGGATCATATTGAGTAATAAAGCCACACTATTTTTGGGTAAATTACTTATTTGGTCACACGTTTATTACTTAGTTTAAGTTTTAATCACCTAAGTATTATTTTTTCTTCAAAATCATACTTAATGTTACGTTTTGATTATGTTTTGGTCATCTGTCGTTATGAAATTATCAATGATCCTAATATGACATTAGCATAAAATAATGCTAAGTTAGCATTGAAAA
Source organism: Hibiscus syriacus (assembly GCF_006381635.1). NCBI lineage: Eukaryota > Viridiplantae > Streptophyta > Magnoliopsida > Malvales > Malvaceae > Hibiscus > Hibiscus syriacus. The sequence continues at coordinate 502,501 of NW_024063047.1, read as the reverse complement.
TTATTTAAAAAAATGCAACATAAACACCACAATTAATTTTTAACATGTAATCAAAATAAAATTAAAACTTAATGTTAGTTATGATTTTTAAAAAATAATATTTTAGTAAAATAAAAATTAAATAATAAATGAGTTGTCAAAGTAGATAATTTACTCTGTGTTTTTTAAGAAAAAACTGAAGGTCTTAAATATCATTAATACATTATTTTAGACTGGTTATTTTAATTATTCAATCCTCTAACATAAAATCAATTTTTGTTATGGATGAGTGACATGACTGTTTGACCAATAAACAAGTGACACGTCTAATTAACCATTCATTTGCGCCATTTAGGTGACCCGACCCGACCAGAGACCCAAAAGGAGAAAAAAATGAAGTTTCCCGCTCCGGTTGCTCATTTTGATTTGAATAATTAGAGGGAAAAAGGAAAATCCAAATTAAACAAACAAAAGACGAGACGAAAGTAGAGAAGCTCTCTCTCTTTGAAGATCTGCTAAAACAAAAATGGCTCCTCACTTCGTTTTCCCAGCAAATCTACAAGCCCTAGAGAAGGTTGAAGAAGAACTAGAAGATTACCAAGACAGCCGTCTCTTCGTTCAAAACGCTATCGATGTCTCTAAGCTTCGTCCTTCAGAACTCGAAGAATTTGTCAAAGGTTCCAATTTCTTCTTATCTATTTCATGATTCTTCTTTTTTAGAATTGTGTCAATTATGTTTACCTTTTGTTAAGTTAGATTAGTTTTAGCAGCTTTAAGAAAACTATGGAAAATTGCGATGAGATCTTCGCTTATTCTAAAATTTTCGAACTCGTAATCTAATATATGATTATTTTTGTCTTTTAAAGTTTGTGTAAATTCGGTTTATTTTTTGCTAAAATGGATGCATTTTAATTGGTCTAGACTGCTTCAGCTAAAAGGAAATTCTGGAAAATGAAGATGAATTTGTTTAAATCTTTAAATTTTCTCTGATACTTTTTTGTTTTAAAAAATATTTTCCCCCGCGGTTGAGAAAATTAGTCAACGAAATAAGCTGGTTTGGTTTCCATAAATTATTTGGAAAAAATGATTTGAGTTTCTCATTCTTCTCTAGCATTAAAGAGTAGAATATTTATGTTTCACGTTCCAAGCATTTTTGTAACGCTAATTTTATCAATTATACATGATTTCAAAGAAATTTAATTGAACTTTGTTTCTCCTTTCAATACAGGGGTATCCTTTGATCTCTCTGATAAAGAGCTCTACTGTATCGAAGAGCAAGATGTGTTTGATCGTGTTTTCTCATCGGTTCGAGGCTTTTCCAGCCTTACACCATCGTGTAAGTCTATTCTTGCAGAAAGTCTTCGGTCTAATTTGAGTGTTTTGCTCCCGAATGTGGATTCCCTCGTGCGAGTTTCCCAAGCTCAGGATGATGATGAAACCCCAATGCTTGATCGTGTCACTTCATATCGAAACGCGTTTAAAATTTACTCGTTCTTTCTCTTCCATATTATTTTGACCGAGGAGTCAAACACTGGTTCTAGCAACAATGCAAAGGTACTATATCCCCTGCCTATGTTACATAGACTTGTGTGTTAGTGTCAGAAAGGATAGTGTGTCCGAAAGAGGAATATTCGAAATTTTCCAAGTTGTTTCATGAATTTGGAGGGTGATATCTATATACCACGTATGATTCATGAATATCTGTTGAACCTGGGTGCTGCACATACTTTAGGAAAAATGAAGAGTAGGATCCATATAGGCCCCTGCTATACTTCCTTCCTTGCTGCTTGCTGTTTTTGGTGTTACGTTTGATGGTTTGTGGATGGTCATTTGTCAGGTGACAGCAAGTACCCGTAAGAAGCAGCCAGTAAACTCATGGAATTGGGAGTTGCAGAGGGGCCGGATGCTTAACCTGATTGCAAACTCACTAGAGATCAACCTCTCTTTGCTCTTTGGATCAGCTGACCCAGACGAAAATTATCTATCTTTTATCGTGGAGTAAGTGACCTCGTCCAACTAGTCCTACTAACTATCATAAACTGTCGTTTCAGTTGAAGTGAACTTTACTTCTGATTTTGGATTTGCAGAAATGCGTTTTCTATGTTTGAGAAGGCCACGCTTCTAAAGGATTCAGAAACAAAAGATGCTTTATGTCATATCATTGGGTCTTGTGCTACAAAGTACCACTACATTGAGCAATCATCCGCTTCAATTATGCACCTTATTTACAAACATGACTTTGTTGTTACCCACATGGCTGATACCGTTGCTTTTGCTGAGAAGAAATATGCTGATGGAACACTTGCATGTTCCCTTATCAGAGAGATTGGGAGGACCAACCCCAAATCCTATGTGAAGGATACGGCTGGAGCTGAAAATATTGGGCGCTTCCTGGTGGAGCTTGCAGATCGACTACCAAAGTTAGTGTCAACTAACATTGGACTTTTGATTCCACACTTTGGGGGAGAATCTTATAAGATAAGGAATGCCCTCGTAGGTGTTTTGGGTAAATTAATTGCAAAAGCATTTAAGAATGTTGAAGGTGAAGTGAGTTCTAAATCCATTCGTCTTCAGACCAAGCAAGCCATGTTGGAAATTTTGCTTGAGCGTTGTAGAGACATTTCAGCTTATACAAGGAGTCGAGCTCTTCAAGTTTGGGCTGAGCTATGTGAGGAGCATTCTGTTTCAATTGGTTTATGGAATGAGGTTGCTGCTGTAGCTGCTGGGAGATTGGAAGATAAGAGTGCCTTTGTTAGAAAATCTGCATTGAATTTATTAATTATGATGATGCAGCATAATCCTTTTGGTCCACAACTCCGAATAGCTTCATTTCAAGCAACTCTGGAGCAATACAAGAAGAAGTTGAATGAACTTGAACCAGTTAAAACGGACAAAGGCATGAGTGATGGTGTTCCCTCTGATAATTACTCGTCAAATGGTGAAGTTGATAACGGAAATGCTGAAGAGGTGACCATGTACCAGCCTGAGAATTTAACTGATATTTTAGATGATACTGAACAAGAGATTGCTAGTAAGGATAGTCCTGTTCCAGATGTTGGGAACTTGGAGCAAACTAAGGCCTTGGTTGCCTCCCTTGAGGCTGGTTTGAAATTTTCCGAGTGTATATCTGCCACAATGCCAACACTCCTTCAATTGATGGCTTCATCTTCTGCCACAGATGTTGAGACCACCATTCTCTTGCTGATGAGATGTAGACAATTCCAAATTGATGGTGCAGAAGCCTGTCTACGCAAGATGTTGCCACTGGTAGGTTATTATTTGTTCTAATGCCTTCATGTCTATGTTATCTTCTATTTCACCTTCTTTTTCCTCTTTTTGTGCTTTTTAGGTTGACTAACCTGTGAACATTATTTTATTAACATTTGACACAAATAGTATCTATTACTGGATTTTTCAGGTATTTTCTCAAGACAAATCCATATATGAAGCTGTAGAGAATGCTTTCGTAACAATTTATATCACGAAAAGTCTAGTAGAGACTTCTAAAAATCTTTTGAATCTAGCCATAGATTCAAATGTAGGGGACCAAGCAGCCCTCGAGTTCATTGTTGGTGCCTTGGTGTCTAAAGGTGATATTTCCAGTGGAGTGGTATGTTCACTTTCATGTTTTCATAATATCTTTGTTGATTTTGCATTAAAATTTTTCCACGGTTAGCAATGGAAACCTAGAAAAGTCAAGCCTTCTTCTGTAGGAATTTCCTTTTCTGGTTGCTAGTTGTCATGAAAAAAATATGCACAAGTATTATAATTGCTAAAAGCATAAAACGTGACGACAATTAAGATGTTTGTATGGTTATAATGAATGAATCCAAGTGTGTTTGAAACATGGAATCATTTTCTGATAGACTTTAAGACATTGTTGTATTCTGTGGATCCACAAATGTAATTGGATTGCACAAATGGCTTTAGATTTATTTTTTACAGTAAAGTATCTTCGGGGTTACTCATTGAGGGAGGGATTTAGGTCATTTAGGTTGAGTTGTTTAAGTACTACTAAAGACAATTTGATGCAATCGAGTCTGAATCATTTTGTTGATTAACTGTGGCGCATCCTCCCTTTCAAGTGTTTTGGCTGCAATTATGTTATGATAAAAAAGTCTGTTCTAATAACATGAATGATTATTTTTCTTCATTGTCCCATTTCTTACAGATATCAGCACTATGGGATTTCTTTTGCTTTAACGTTAACGGAACCACTGCTGAACAATGTCGTGGGGCCTTAGCTATACTATGCATGGCAGCAAAATCATCCAGTGCAGTCCTTGGCTCCCACTTACAGGACATTATTGACATTGGGTTTGGCCGTTGGGCCAAAGTGGAACCTGTATTAGCTAGGACAGCATGCATTGCTATCCAGAGGTTGTCTAATGAGGACAAGAAAAAGTTGGTACTTAGTAATGGCAGCCGAATATTCAGTATTCTGGAAAGCTTGATTACAGGCCTTGGACTTCCAGATAACATATGGTATGCTGCTGCTGATAAAGCAATAGATGCAGTATATACCATCCATCCAACTCCAGAGATTTTAGCTGCCGATCTTGTAAAAAAATCTCTTAGTTCAGTTTTTTGTGGTAGCAGAGGAGATGCATTACACAATGACATGGTCAGTGGTAACTCCACTGCACTTTCCACAGTCCAAGTAGCAAAGCTTAGCAGATATTTATTTGTCACAAGTCATGCTGCCATGAACCAATTGGTATACATTGAATCTTGTGTTCGAAAGATCCAGAAACAGAAAGGTAATAAAGAAAAAGTGGATTCTGAAGGCAAAGAAAATGCTGAAACGCAGAAGGTAAAGAACACAGTTCAACTAATAATTTATTCTCAATTATGAATTTATAATTAGATTAAGAAAACTTATTATGAATTTATATATCTGATGTCTTCCAGGATAATAATATCAATGCTGAACTCGGTCTTGCTGCTTCTGAAGATGCAATGCTAGACACACTCGCTGAGAGAGCAGAGAAAGAAATTGTTTGTGGTAGTTTCAGTGAAAAGAATTTGATTGGAGAGTGCGCACCTTTTCTCAGTAGACTGTGCCGAAATTTTGTTTTGATGCAGAAGGTGCGTGCTGCAGATTTCCTTCTCTATTTGATTCCTTTCATTTTCCTAACTTTGGACTCCATTATCTACTTTCTCAATAAAGATTACTGCGTGTAACATTGTGATTATGACTATTTTCTTTACCATTTGAATTTATGTCTGATCATCTCTCATCATGACATTTGCTAAGTTCTTGAGAATAATCTCATTTATTTGTATAATTTATAAAATATAAATTGTACAATAATTGACTGATAAAAATGAAGTCATTTTAACTTCTCATGGAAACAAAATGAAGTTACTTCTCTTTATCTATACTAGATTGCATGTATGCTTGTTATTTTCTCTGTTTTACAAAACCTTGTTCAATAAATTGACTTTACATTTTTGTTTCAGTATCCAGTACTACAAGCCTCTGCAATGCTTGCTTTATGTCGATTCATGATTATAGATGCCAAATTTTGGTAAATCTCTCATCCTGTAGATTGTTATCTGCTATTATGAGTCCAAAGGAGATTTCATGCCTGATTATTTTATTGAATTGTTTTCCAGTGATGAAAATCTCCAACTTCTCTTCACTGTTGTGGAGAATGCGCCATCAGAAATTGTTCGTTCTAATTGCACTATTGCTCTTGGAGATCTGGCAGTTCGCTTTCCTAATCTCTTAGAACCATGGACGGAGAACATGTATGCTCGGTTAAAGGATCCTTCGGTTTCAGTTAGGAAGAATGCTGTTCTGGTTCTTTCACATCTCATATTAAATGACATGATGAAGGTCTGACAGGCTGACTATCGTCTGCATACTCTTTCTTTTTAACTTTATATATATTAGAAAGCTTTAGGGTTCTAATTCTTGGCATGTTTGGATCAGGTAAAAGGTTACATAAACGAGATGGCTATACGAGTAGAAGACAATGATGAGAGGATCTCTAGTTTGGCTAAACTCTTTTTTCTGGAGTTGTCAAAGAAAGGTGAATTGTGATATTCCAACTGCAGAAACGAGTAAAATATGTTTCTTCGACTTAAATAAGTATTTAACAATTATATTTCCAATTCTTTTGGCAGGAAGCAATCCAATATATAATTTACTCCCAGATATCCTCGGTAAATTATCCACACAAGATCTGCAGAAAGACTCTTTCTGCAACATAATGCAGTTCTTAATCGGTTCCATCAAGAAGGTAAATATATATTTTTAGATAAAAATGACACTACTGTTCTTTATAATCTCGTTAACATGATATCTATAATATTTTTCAGGACAAACAAATGGAATCACTTGTTGAAAAGCTCTGCAATAGGTTTAGTGGAGTCACAGGCATGCAATCTTTGATTGTTTAAATTCTCGTTGCATTTATTCATTGAAGATGATAATGTCCTTTTCCGAATATTATTGTTTCTGTGTTCCTGATATTCGGTTATAAAAGGTTAAAAGGTTTCAATTCCGTGGCCATAAGTGCTGCTGCAGATTAAGCTGTAAATTTTCTGGCACAGTTTGCTCCTTTTAGTAGGGTTGGCAGGATCTTGGAAGCAATTAGCAAACATTGTTTTTGGTTTAAATTATGGTTTATAGGTTCTGACCTTGTTTCATATTGCAAATAAACTATAACTATGGATGCATCCATATTATGAATGTAGAAGTTCGATTTTGCTTACAGAATGGTTCGTCTTTGTTGCAGATGTTGTGCAATGGGAGAATATTTCTTATTGTCTTTCTCAGTTATCATTCACCGAAAAGGGAGTGAAAAGGCTTATAGAGTCATTCAAGACTTATGAACATGCCCTATCTGAGGATTCTGTGATAGACCATTTTAGAAACATAATTAACAAGGTACTCTTTTCTTTCCTAGTCTTTCCTGTCTGTTATCGTGAACTCGGATCAGATGATTCATTTTATCTACGCATCGGTTGCAGAGTAAAAAGTTTGCTAAACCAGAACTGAAAGTGTGCATTGAGGAGTTCGAGGAGAAACTCAACAAGTTCCACAACGAAAGGAAGGAGCAAGAGGTTACTGCCAAAAATGCAGAAATACATCGACAAAAGCTCGGCAACGTAGAAGCGTTTGTCACGAACGCAAATGATGGAGAAGAAAGTGCAGAATCTGAAGTTGCTGAAGGTTGGTTCATGAGTTTAACCATGTACCTGTGACTCTCTAATTTCTTGCTATTCACGCTATTATCTTGTAGGTGCTAGCGATGCCGAGGTTGCCAATACGTCCGCGGAAGAGGAAACCGAAACTTCGAATGACGAACCGAGATGTAAACTTGTTGAGCCAGACGAACCTTCCGGAGCTTCGAGTGAGGTGACTGAACAAGAAGAGGAGACTGAAGTTCAATCAACGAGAGTCGAAAGGAAAGGTAATTTTAGCTTCATAACTCTGCTCCTTCCTGTTTATTAAATGTGTTTAGTAACAATACTACGGTGCTGTTATAGGGGCGTCACGATCCCGAGCTACAATAAGCCATGTGAAAGATCAGAAGATGCCCTTGCCCACATCCGCCCAAAGAATTACAAGATCAAGAAAGAAGGTAGCTTCATGCATTCTGTGTTTAATTAGGATGGTCATGGGTATATATAAAAAATTCTTAATTTTATTTGATAAAATATGGATTTAATTGAAAATAATAATATAAAATAATAATATAAAGGGGGCATTATTGCAATTATCCCTAAATAAATAAGGTATAACTATATTATTTTTTCAAATAAGATATTTTCACCCTAAATTTAAACTCAATCCTAAACCTAATAATTTAAAAAAAGTGACCTAATAAGGTTGGGTCAAAATCTGTCGGATTCGACTCTTGTATCCATTCCTAGGAATAGTTTACTTTAGTTTCTTTTACATACATACATGCATGCTTACATAAATATAATGAAATATTCCACAATTTGCAGGTAGAACAATGAAAATTATTTAGCTCCACCTATTTGAGTCACTGAATAGGAGAAATCCAGGAGTTGAATTTATTTTTTATGCTTTTTCGTAAGGTTCTACAGCCTTTTGTATAATACTTCATATGAATTCTCGTCTCTTCACTTTGTTAATCGGCGAAAGTGTTCGTATAGTCTGTAAACAGAGAATTGGATTTGGTTAGACAATATATGTATGGTTCGTGAACAGAGCTGTATTATTTAGTATTCAATGCGATACAATAAAGTCTAGTTGTAACAGTAAATTAATTTTATATTATTCATAATTTTTATTAATTATCTTTGGTTCTTTTATTAATAAATGCTGTTAATAGATTTTGAATAAATCAACTAAAATATTCAATTTCATTGTTTGACAAAAAAATCCATTGTTTTTGCCTTTGTTGGCAACTGTTAATTCCGTATAACGTTATCGTAACCATTTGAATGTGTTAACGTTCATTGAATTAAGTGATTGGTGTTTGTTAAGTAAAATTTTGAATTAGAATCTTGCAAATGGAAAAATATCAACACTAAAATCTGCCCCAAAATAATATCTGATTTGACCCGATTGCAAATAGTTAAAACTTGTGATTACTAAACACAGAAATCTTGACAAAAAATATTTTTTTAAGAAAGTTAGAATAAATAAAATAGTTATAAATACATATATTTATTTAAAATAAATGGATCAAATTTGAAAAAAGTTAATCAAAAATAAATAATTTAATCGGACGAGAGAGTGTGGTCCTCGTTAAATACTTGTCATAATAAGACTCAAGTCGTTCTCCGCTGATATATTCCAGTATGAGCCAAGTTGATCAAATAAGGAAATCGCAAGTCTCAAAACACACAATCTTTTGGTACCGCTTAAAATCTCAAAACTAAAGTACTAAAACCCGGTGTTCCTAAATTCTCGCCTCCGATTATCATTTTTGGCCGAATCAAGAAGCCTAAGTGCCAGCATTTCTACGGCCAACACGAGCAACGAAACCAGCTTTAATTGGAGCAACTGATCGTCCAGACCCACACTACAAAGATCGAGTTAACAGTAGGCAGTGAGCAGGTAAAACAAGACCTTCATTAGAATAAACAACTCAAAATCTAAGCAACATTAGAAAGTTGACAAGGGAGCTCCGGAACAAGCATTTTCTCATTCACGAAACAATATGACAATGTAGGCAGTTTTCGAACATCAGAAGCCCTCTTTGGACAAAGAGGGCAACTATATTTGACAACTCATTAGAAAATTTCTTCAAAACAAATTTACTTGATGACAATAATCCCACCAGAAAACTTCACTCCAAATCAACATGCACGATGGTTTTCGAGGAGACTTCAATAACAGTGTCATTTATAGCTCACAAGTCAGATAGTGCAGGTAGTTTATTGAACATGGTCAGATTTCATAGTGGAAAGAATTGCAATAATGCAACTGCTAGAATAGGAATGGCTATCAACTCCATTAAACTTGAAACCAAACTTATCATAAGACACAATGACATCTACCGTCACAAATAAGTTTTTAAGTGATCACAAGCAATTCCGGCCTCAGATTTGTTATTTTCATATCATCAGAGGGAAGGTCTGACAATGTAGGCAATTTTAATCATCATAAGCCTCTAAAAGCAAATATAAACTTCTAGTTACACTATTCACATAGTGAGAAGACGAAGTTGGTTGCTCCACCACACCCAATTCGTATGATCACAAAATGAATAAAAAATTTATAATGGAAGAAAACAACTCTAGATATATAATAAGCACCCAAGGCAGTAATAGCATGCTCATCTAAGAAGGAAGGGGCTGGAGAAGAATGTAACAATGTTACCTTTTCACATCTGAGAAAGAAAAGACGATTCTCCTTTGAGAGAATTGTATCTGGACTTTTGCATCCAAGGCAAATAACATACTCATCTGTAAAGAGGAAACCAATTTCCCAGTCAGTCCATCAAAATATTTCCTGCTTCAAGTTTAGATTCCTTAGCATCCCAATACAAGTTACAAAGACCAAAATGGGCTCTTACTGATGTAACGCCTTAGGATCCCTTCAAAATTTTTGGGTGCAAACCTGCCCTTCACAACCAACCTTTGCTGCCCATCAAGTGATCCACTTGTCCCCAACTCCGCAAGCAAGAAGGCCATGACATGATCTGGTTGTCGATGCATTCTAAATGATTTCACATGTAAGAATTTGTTAGAAAGATGCGTCTGTATGAAACCCATATGCAAATAGAACATTGAATAATAAACTTGACCATAAACCCCAAATCTTATCAACTCCTAAGTCAGATACTGTTGTAATGACAACACCAAAAGACAATATATTGGTCAACAAACTCCGAGCATGACCAACATGCATGCAATATATTTTTATAGAATAAGGATAAAAATCCAAAATCTAAAAGTGGCCCTTAAAGGATATATGCCATCCTCAGCCATCCCATACAGCAACACATTCTGTGTGTATACATATATGAATAAGAGTACAGAAAACAGGAAAAAGGGCAGTAACGTACGTCTTGCATAGATCCATGAAATTCACAAAAACAGTTTTCTTGGTTCCTTCACGAAGAACTTGTGGAGGCCTCATAACAGTTCTACGCCTATCTCCAGCAAGCTCAGGGTTATTCTCCTTGAGAATGTTGAACACACGACCAAGAAGCTGCATTCATCCCATCAAATGAAGATTAAATCAATGGTACAGCAGAAGAAATAGTATATAGACTCAATAATTTTCAGGTATGCTGTTAAAAGTGAAAAGTCAATCCCCTTGGAGCTCTACTAGTCACTAATTACAACTTCAAACCCCATAAAATCAAGAGCAATCTCTCCAGATTTGTGAAGATACAAAGACAGCCATTCAATCAGCAGCCTTAGAGAAACATAAAACCATCCTCCAAAATGGATCACTGGGAATGGTGAAATTCCAAAAACCTTCTTTGACATTTAACATTCCACCAAGTACAGTTCATAGGTACATTATCAAAATACATCCACGAATATCCAATCAATAATTACAAGATAAATCATGCAATATCAACAACACAGAGGGATACACATACACACTATACCTCCTCATATATGTAATCATGGTCACTTTCTTCCCAGGGATAGCGTGGTCGCGAGGGAATACTATCACCTTCTTCATCCCCATCAATATGACCTAGTTAAGTAGTAAAAAGACATATCAACATATTAATTACAGATTTCACCACAAGAATGGCATCCATTTAATGAAAGAAAATCTTACCATCCAAATCATCCCCAGCATCCCCAACTTCCTCGTCAAATGTGCTGGTCTCTACCTGCAATATCACAGTGCACAAGATCAGATTAGTTAATCGGAAAAAAAAACATATCTATTAATTTAAAGCCATAAACTCACCTGTTTCTTCTTCTTCTTTTTCAAGGTGCTGAAGTCAAGCCCTTCAGAAACTGTAAGCAAAGAAAAATTAAATGATAAGTCTCCTAACAAAACATATAGCAATTTACTAACTCCAACAAGTTCATACTTCCACTATTTGCTTTTTACCCTTTGTCTCTTGTTCCTATTATATTATATTTTTACATCTATCTATTACCCACCCACCCACACACACACACACACACACACACACACACACATATATATATATATATATGCAAAATTTATTTGTATGAATAGTTGGAGAAAATACCCGACAAGGATTCAGTTTTCTCGGCTAACTTATCGACAGAATCATCAGCACCGTCCTGAATCACAACCTTCTTCTTCTTCTTCTTTTTAGTAGGATCGAATGATGTAAGCTGAAGCAAATACGTCAATTAAAATAAAAAATAAATCAATCAATTTATGTGAAAACATCTAAAATCGAACCAGTATAATCTTCTACGTGAATTAATTACAGAAAGTGGGAAAGCTTAACAAAAGGGACTTACTTCCGGGATCTCATCCTTCACTTCGTCGTCTGCCATGATTGCTGCGAAAACAACGAAAGAATTCAAAGAAATTTGTTTAGAAGTATATTTACTTTAAAAGGTTCTCTTTTTTCCCCAAAGAACCCCTATATCATGAGATGGTGTTATTTTCTTTGATTTACCTAGAATCAGAGAACAAAAGAAATGCTGAACCAGAAGATAATCTGATACAAAGGGAAACAGTCGGCTCGCGTTTTGGAATATGTTAACAGTATGCTGTTGCCTGGTTTTTTAGAAAAAAAAAAAGCTTAGGTTAAAAATAATTAGGTTAATTCAGAAAAGGTCCTTGAATTATAATATACTTTTGAAATGATTCCTACACAATTGAATCTTCTTGAATATTGCTCCTAACCTTGGAACTTATAGATAAAAGGAGAGTCGTGAACTTTGTGATTGGAATGGCGACAGGATTAATGAGATTGAAAACGTCTCATATTATTAAGTTGTTATTAATTTTTTTTCTCATTCATTTTATAAAAGGAAATGTCCCCTTAAATTGTTTTTTTTATACATTGGAACATTATTGATGAATTTTGAAGTAATATCTTATCCTTGTGGTGCAATGACTAAACTCATTGAATTAGCATAGCTAGATCTATTTGCTGACCAATGTTTTATAGGTTAGGCTTGTCGAGTACTTTTGGCGATGATCAAAATTCAGTACATAATTGTAATTATAATTATGATTAAATTGATAAAAAAAATATATAAATCTCTCCTAACCATCCTCGGCTTCATGTCTCATGCAAGCATTTCGGGTGTAGTCGACAAAGCTCGGGGTGTAACCAAAGATACCATCCGTATATTAGTTGAAATCGAGGATGCAAATGACTTCATTGCATCCATACGACTCAAGGTCTGGCCGAATATTTTGTCCGAGTACTGATCAGAATCAAGGTCTGACCAAAGATTTTATTCAGATATCGATCGGAGTCGGATCCAGGTATCGATCGGAATCAATGATGTGAAGGACCTAGTGGCTGAACCGGGCAAACACTTACAACTCTGCGCATAAGGCGGAATCGCTGCATAATTCAAGAGTATGTTACTCGGAATTTTAATTTGTTTTCCTTAAAATATTTGTATTTAAAACCCAATATCCGACACATATCTAATCATAAGTATAATATCATTTTCTTAGTAGTTTATAGTGATTACAAGATAATATTTGTTTGTTATTTAAGATCTCTGTAGATGCTTGATTTGTCTGGGGTGTCATTTGGGTTTTATTTGGTTTTTTATATTTTAGTAATTATATTTATATTAGTTAGATTTATTAATTAATATTGTTTAGTTAAATAAATTGTTAGGGTATTTATATGTTATACGTATTATAATTATATATAGTAGAGATAAATTAATGTTGAATATATACATGTATTGATTGGGCTTTATGAAATACTAACTAAATATTTTATTTTTATATGCCCAATTCAAAGTGCTCAAATGGTGGGAGATCAAAGCCATACTAGCAGCCCAACGATAAGGAACCGAGCTCAGCTTCCAGCAACAATGGTTCCCAGCCTCTGCATGAGCGGTTTGCCAACCGAATGAAAGGAGTCCCTGCAAACAAATATAATAACCAAGGCAGCACCAAAACGCGGGGGAAACCGTTAGCAATAAGGAGAGATATTTGAGCAATCAAGAAAACCGTAAAGGATCGGTTTTTATTAGCATTTCAATACCATTACGATGGAGGGAAGAAAGTACGAAATGGGGGTTTCTTTTAGCAGTTAAGAAAAACTGTAAATGGGATTTTTTTTAGATAGTTACACAGAAACGAGGGAATGGGGGGACTAGAAAAACTACTAGACATTCACAAAAATTAGAAAGAAAGAACGGGGAAAAAGAAGAACAATTTGTAAAATTGTTGGTTCACCATTTTGAAAGTAATAAAAAGGAAACAATTTTTTTTCTCCTGATTTTCACTCTCACAATCGCAAAGATATCAATCATTCACAAAAGGGCAGTAGCATTCTCTCAAGCAAAAACAACAAAAAACAACAAGCATTAATAAGGAGGTATTTTATCTTATTTTGTTTATTTTTAGTAACTATTCGTATATGTGGTATTTATTTAGGAAGAAAATAAAGGTTAGAAGATTACCTATTTGAGTCACCTGAATCAAAACCGGAGTGTTGAGAGTTGCTCGAGAAACCTTATACGTGAGCTAGGGTTAGTTTTTATGTTGGGGTTTTTTAAAATAAAAAGAGTGATGGCCCGAGAGAACCTACCTAGTCCTTAGCTTGTTATCAATACTGGTCTTCGGCCGGGGCAGTTGCGGTGAACTTTTAGGGTTCTGCTTGAAGCTTGGATTTTGGGGGAGGTTTCGGTTAATAGGTGAGGACAACGCATTTGTGAAATAATTGGCTTAATGATCGGGGATGGAGGCAACCATCGAAGCTTAGTGGCCGGAATGGAGAGTTTTAGAACTCTCGACTAGAAAGGGTAGGCTTGGGTTCTTGATGAGGTTTAGGATACGATTAGAGTGACCACCGATGGTCTGTGGTTGTTGAACATAGGTGGAGATTAGGGGAGCTGATTCTCATCCTGATTGTAGGGATTAAATGAAGAAGTAAAATAGAGAGTTAGGGGAGATGAGAGGCGTTCTCGAGGAGAGTGTGAAGAAGAGAGAGTAGAGAGGGGTGTTGAAAACGGCTGGGAGGTTAAGATGAGCTTAGGTTTAGGTTATAGTTAAGACTTTATATGTTATATTTAGGGTAAATTTCCCTCGTATCCCTATACTTTAGCCGTATATTTTTATTCTAGTCACCGGAAAAGACTGCTTTTTAACTTATCCTTTTGTGTTTGCCTCGATTTAATTATTTTCCAAGTTCTGCTTTTAGTTATAATATTTTGAGTTATTTAGGTTCAGGTCATTGTATCTTCTTTGTAATTTGTTTGGTCCATAAATCAGGGTTTGCTTTTGTCTATTTATTTTATGTGCATTTAATTGTAGTCCTAGAGTTAATTTCCTTATTTTTCTATTGTTTTAGACATTTGACCATTTGATTTTTGCGTGTTACTTTTTAGTCCTGTATATACTGGGTTTATTCTAGTTTTAATCCTTTGTAACAATTTTTAGTACTCAGTATGGTAATATTCGTATTTATGCCTTAATTGTCATTTTGTTTGCATTTTAGATAGTAAATTCTGTTTAATATAACTTAGTCATTAGTCTAATACGTATATAATTTTTTGTATGTAACATTGTATGATGTTTTTAATTTTGTTTAATTAATTTTGGCATGACATCCTTTTTTGCACTATTCGCATGGTAACCTCATTTGCATAACTCGACATAATACATAATTGGATTAAGGGTAATATACTTTTAATTTAAAATTGTTTTAAGTGTGTTGTCATACGCATTTGAGGTCCGCTTTTAATGATTTTAAAATAAAAGTGTATCTTGAAAGTGAAACCTAAAAATCGATTCTTCACCTAAAATTTGCGAACGAAAGAAAATGAAGTGTTCGTTTATTTAAATTTATCGAGAAAATGTTGTTATAGCTTTTAAGATCTGGTCTCGATATTTGTAAATAATCGAACACTCTTTATCTTTCTAAAACGACTTGGTAATTTTAATTTAATTTATTTGAGTGCTTTTCAATATTATTAAATTTACATCTTTGTTTTATGGGATCAAAAATCAAATTAAGTTCGAATTTGTAAAATTCATTGCAAAAATATTAATTAATCGACTAGGTACCGTTTTAGGGCGTTGTGGGGGTGCTAATCCTTCCCTGCACGTAACCGACTCTCGAACTCGGATTTTGGTAATGCATACCTTAATTTGTTGTTTTAATTAAAATTAAATTTTATTTAAAATAACAAACATTTTTGGGTGCTCAATCACACCCTAATCAAAGATTGGTGGCGACTCTTTGAACCGTAGTTTTTCGATCGTAAAGGAAATCCAAAAAATTTCGAAACGAAAGGTTTTTAAATCGTATTTGTTTTTAAATTAAATCAATTGAAATAGGTAAATTAAAAATTAATGTGGTTTTCAAAATCTCACTTTTAAGGAAAAATCGTTTCGACAGCTTGGCAACTCCATTGGGATTTTTTTAGAGAGTCAGGCCGATAGTCAATTAATTAATTGTCTTTGCAATTGAAAATTATAAATTCGTTTTAATTTGGTTTTTAATAAGTTTTGTTTGTATTTTGATTTTTTTAATTTAATTCGATTAACTAATAAATAGTTGTACTGATTTGTTTGCTAATGGTTTCAGATTAATTGTGTGAATTTAGGAAATTTTGAGTGTTTTTATTATTTGTTTTTTCGCTTTTCCTCACACACTGCACATCTGCATTATCATAACATGAGCTAAAATCCAGCTCCGTCCTATTTAAGTAGGAGTGGGAGACTATGCCCTCGTGTGGTTTTCACCTCCGCATGGGATAGTGGATCGCTCCTGGAGCTCACATTATGATCCTCGTGATGGTAATCACCTCCGCATGGACATAAGGTGTGTTCCCTTGAAATTGAACTCGATCCCCTAAAGCCTGTGATGGGCCAGGAATGAGGGTTCGATAGCCCAAGGGGGCACCAGCAAGGAAAATTCGAGAACCTATTACTTTATAACCGAACCCGGCATATAGTGAACATAGAGCCTGAACTTAGGTTGAGCCAAATCCGAACCTTAAGAATTATGTGAGGAGAGTACACAATGAAAAGCTTTTTTTGAGTCATTTATTTTCGTTTTTTGAATAAATGCTTGCGAATTAGATATCATGCGGTTAGGATTTCTTTTTGTGAATAACAAAGCATGATTGGGTAGCCAACATGTGGGTAGCCAACATGTGGGTAGGATTCTTTAACAAATTATTATCCCGACTTAATTGCTTTATGTTTACTAACCGATCTATTATTGTCTTTGCCTTGTTTCTTTTCTGTTTTGCATTGCACTATCAATTACATGGTGTTGATTTGGGATCGATATCCATATAGAAGGCCAGTAATGTGGAACGAACGGTTCAGAAAGAGGTTGAAGATAATACGGATGTTCGGAGGTGGTCGGAACAGTCCCAACTGACCAACGGGGACAGTGTAATGCCTGGATATGTGTTGGAGTTATTTGGATACACTCACATCAACGTACGTCAGAATGATATGAGTGAACTAAAAGAGGTATGGGGAAGATGGGAAGCAACCGACAAGGAGATGTTTTATCAGTTGTATGGCGATATTTCTTATCTTTTGGATGTTCCTATTGACCGAAATCTATTTAGAGCGTTGGCGCAGTTCTGGAATCCGGCTTATAGCTGTTTCACATTTGGTAGAGTGGATCTGACACCAACAATAGAGGAGTATCAAGATTCGGTCCGTTGTCCGAGGTCCCAGATAGATAGAATATATACCAAGCTGCCAGTCACTCCTTCGTTTAAGAAGAAATTACTATTGATGACCGGAATTAGTGAAGATTGGGTAGTCAGAAACATTAAGAAGAAGGGAGACAGTGAGTGCATCTCTTGGGCTGCTTTGAAAAAAGTAATTGTTTATCACCCTTATAAGAGAAAGAAGCTTGACTTATTTGCTTTAGGGATTTATAGGCTCGTTATTTTTCCAAAGGTGTTAGGATATGTAGACGTATCAGTCGTTGACTTGTTTGAAAGATTAGACAAGCGCGTGGATCCTGTTCCAGCTATTCTAGCTGAGACGTTCCGGTATTTGAGTTCTTGTAGGTGCGAAGGAGAATGACGCTTTATAAGGTGTGTGCCTTTGTTGCTAGTGTGGATTCTAAGTCATTTCAAACATGTTGAAAGGGTACCAGGACGAATATTTATAGATGGGTTTTCGCCTTTGAAGGATTTTCTTTCTAAAGAATGGCCTGGGGGCTTCACCGAAGAAAAATGGATGGTCATCTTCAAGGATATCAGAGATGGTGATATTTTGTTGCGAGCTTCGTGGAATGTCTCTTCAGATATACTTTACCGATGTGGAGAGCGAGATTGGGTTCCTTTGTCAGGTATATGGGGTTCTGTTGGGTATGCACCGCTACTAGTTTCCAAATAATATGGATCAAGGCAGTTCATTCCAGCCACATGGGACTTGGTAGGGTCGGATTTTGCATTCAAATGAGATCAGTATAAGGGTAAAGTTAAAGGGGTTGCTGAGGCCTGGAAGCAAACTCGTCGTGTGAATCTGTTCACTTATGATCTCGAGTTATCTTAAGAGTACGAGCAGTGGAGAAGTGGTCGAGTAAATAATCCTGATGGTGAATCCTGAAAATATTCAGTCGGTGGAGGAACAGTTAAATAGTGCCATCTCCATTAGAGTTAGCTAAGCGCGATTTCGAAGCAGAACGGAGGCAATGGAAAATGACTTTACAGAAGCTAGAAGATGAAGTGCATCAAGAGGGATTGGAGATTTACATTCAGAAGAGTAGAGCAGATCGAATTGAAAAAGTAGAGAAGCAACTTCGGCTAGACTTTGACGATCTTCGGTCAACTTATCAACGAATGGTAAAAGCTCAGGCTGGTTCTAGCTCGAGTAAGTTTGTCGAATTGAGGCAAGAGGTGGCCAACCTCAAAAGAGTAGCCGGAGAGAGTCAAGAAGAGCTCAAACAAAGCAGGCACCAAGTGAAGATTTTATCGAAAGAAAATGATTCTTTAGAGCAACAATTATAAGAGAGTCAAGCTCAGAATGAGAAGTTGAAGGGGAATATTTCAAGTTTAGAGACTATATTACGACGATACCGAAGCATGGAAGGTAGCTCGAGCCAGGGGGAAGTTGAAAGTCTGAAAAAACAAGTGAGTGAGCTTGAAGTCATGGTTCAAGATTTTCAGAGGCAAGCAAGTGAGCTATCGATAGTTCCTTATGAGGGGGATATACAGTGGCGTTTTCGATGGGAGCGAGCTCAGGCGAGAGTTAAGCAAAAATAGGACCTTATTGCTTGTTACCTAGGACACGCGCGGAGAATAGCTCAATATTTGGTCATTTTATCTGAGGAAGCTGCTGATGTGACTGAAGAACTGGATCCCGAGGCTGAAGAAAACCAGAAGATCGTAGAGTTGCTAGCACATGTACAACAAATAGGAGAGATGATGCAGATTTATTTGTGATATGTTTCAACTTTGTAATTGAACGTCGTTCTAATATAAA
This sequence comes from Hibiscus syriacus, assembly GCF_006381635.1. Lineage (NCBI taxonomy): Eukaryota > Viridiplantae > Streptophyta > Magnoliopsida > Malvales > Malvaceae > Hibiscus > Hibiscus syriacus. Next base: position 483,474 of record NW_024063047.1, on the reverse strand, counting down.
GAGTTGTTTTAAGGAGTCATTCCAGGATCAACACCCTGTATTTTGCATATGTATTTTTTAATACATTTAAATTTTTGCATCGTATTTTATTCATTCATAATCATATATTTCAATATTCATTAATAAATATCAACATTAACAAAAGGACTCTGTGACAGAGGAATACTGGAAAATCCCAAGCATACCTACAGAACCAGGAAGAAAGTTATGGAGGACAAACTTGCCCAAATTGAGAAGGCTCAGTTGGAGTTACAAGATAATATCAAGAAAATGCAAGAAGATATGATGAATGCCCAAAAGGAGATGTTTGCCAAGTTTGCGAGTATGTTGGAAGAAAGAAATCCAGAACATGGGAAAGGCCCTATACCGGGAGCTGTAACCGAGAACTCACTTTATCCTCCAGGGTTCACCCAGAACAATCCCATAATGTTCAAGTGACCCATGTTCATGTCGGGAAGGTGCACATTAATCCAGTCAGTGCTTCTGTTAACATACAGCCTGGATCTAGTTCGTATCAGGAAGAACATCAATATCATCAAGTTCCGGACCTTGATGAAGAAGCCAAGAAGGACCAAAACGATCCGCTGGAAGAGAAAATGAAACAGTTAGAAAGAGAAGTCAGAGTCATAAAAGAAGATACCAGTGTTTATGGATTCGACGCAAAGGAATTAAGTCTAGTTCCTGATTTGGTTTTGCCTCCAAAGTTCAAGGTTCCTAACTTTGAGAAGTTTGATGGTACCAGGTGTCCCTCTGCGCATATCACAATGTTCTTTAGAAAGATGACCGAATACATAGGGGATGATCAATTGTTGATACACTGCTTTCAGGAAAGCTTAACTGGCTCGGCAATCCGGTGGTATAACCAGCTGAGTAGAGCAAATATTAAATCATGGAAAGACTTGGCCAAGTCCTTTCTTGAGCAATACAAACATGTGAAATATGTTAGGCCCAATAGGATGATGTTGCAAGGAATGGAAAAGAAGTCTAACGAGAGTTTTAGACAATATGCTCAAAGATGGAGAGATGTAGCGGTGTAAGTCCATCCACCATTGGAAGAGGAGGAAACAAATATGCTTTTTGTCAATACCTTAAGGGCTCCTTTTTTCTCGCATCTTATCGGTAATCCATATCTAAGTTTTGCTGATATACTTACGGCGGGAGAAATGATTGAAATGGCAGTTAAGAGTGGAAAGCTCGAGGGAGGAGAGTCTAGTAAGAGGCCACCAACGAGGAAAAAGTAAAACGAAGTCAGTAACGTGAGACAATATGATTCTAATAACATCACTGTTTCCCATCCTCAAAGAGTAGGGTCATCAACACAAAATGACAATAGACAAGGGGTAAGGGACCAGAGGAGAGAGAGGCCTCAATTTGATCCCATCCCGATGACTTATAAGGAATTGTTTTAGATTTTGTATGATCGGCATGTGGTTTCGCCGTATCTCGTGACACTAATACAACCTCCTTTTCCCAAATGGTATGATGTTAGTGCTCAGTGTGAGTACCATGCGGGGAATCCCGGGCATTCCATTGAGAATTGTACTGCGTTTAAGAAGGTTGTCCAAGCTTTGAGAACGAGGAATGTCATCAACTTTGGTGACAGTAAACAACCGAATATAGCTCAGAATCTGTTGTCAAGCCATGCAAGGGTAGGAGTTAACGCAATTACTGAAGAGAAAAGAAAGAGAATTGTAAGGAATGTTAGTGAGGTGGTATCACCCATGAGTTAGGTGTGGTGTCAGATGGTTAAGGTAAGATTGTTGAAACCCAGTTTGATGGGTGAACAGTTTAACAATAGAGAGGTATGCCAATATCATAACAGTGAATGACACAGTATTCAGCAATGTCCTGCCTTCCTATCTTTGGTACAAGACATGATGGACAGTAAAGAAATTGAGTTCTTTAAAGAGATTGTTGAAGACGAGGAAGCGGAAGTTTGCGCTTCAGAAGGATCGTCTAAAGGGCTATACAATTCTAGTTGTCCCCTAATCATTACTCCCAAAAATTGATTGGTTGAAAAGGTAGCTCCGAAAGTGGTTATTACACCTCCATCTCCATTCTCATATCGGGATAATAAACAAGTGCCTTGGAGATATGATTGCCAGATGAGAGATGTAACAAAAGAAATTGAGGAAGTAGATGAGGTGGGACACTTTACCAGAAGTGGTAGGTGTTATTCTATTAATCCACCTAAAGAGTCTGAGAATAAGGTTACGGTTGATAAGGGGAAAAAGGTTGATATTCATATAAAAGAAGATGAGCCTGTTATCAATGAGCCTGTTATCAATGAACCAGTAACCGAGAGTGAAGCGGTAGAATTTTTGAAGTTTCTGAAGAACAGTGAGTACAGTGTTGTTGAACAGTTACACAAATTGTCTACCCGTATTTATGTTTTATCATTACTTTTGATTTCAGAGGCCTATAGAAATGCTCTGTTAAAGGTTTTGAACCAGACTTTTGTTCCGAAAGAGTTGCCCATTGAAAAGTTGGACAGGTTACTTTCCAATATACAAGCTGATAATTTTTCATCTTTTTCTAAGGATGAGATCCCTTCTGGGATGATTGGTAGTCAAAAGGCTTTGCATATCACAGTTAAGTGTAAAGGGCATATGTTGTCTCGGGTTTTGATTGATAATGGTTCGACTTTGAGTGTGATACCCTTAGTGACTCTGAAAAAGCTTCCATTAGATAGTACGCTTATGAGAACCTGCCAAAATGTGGTTCGAGCTTTCGATAGGACTAAAAGAGAAGTGTTGGGCAAGATTGATGTTCCTCTAACTATTGTTCCAGCAATTTATGAAGTTGAATTTCTCGAAAAGGACATTATGCCTACGTATAATTGTTTGTTGGGAAGGCCTTGGATTCATCAGGCCGGTGCAGTTCCGTCCACATTGCACCAGAGACTGAAATTTGTGATTGATGGAGGGTTGGTATGTATTCATGCTAAAGAGGACATTATTGCTTCTGTTTATACTACTGCTCTGTATATTGAAGTGGATGAGCAAACGGTCGAGTGTTCTTTCAGATCGTTGGAGTTTGTCAATGCTACGTTTGTGGCTGAAGGCATGAAGATGCCAAAGCCTAGATTGTCAAATTGTATCAAAATGGGACTCAAGCTGACACTTGGAAGAGGAGCAAAAGTTGGGAAAGGGTTAGGAAGTCAGTTACAAGGACTGGTGAATCCAATATTCCCTATTACTAAAAGAGATCAGTTTGGTTTGGGGTATCAGCCAACTCTGAGGGATAAGCTGAGGGGAATTAAGAAGGGTCAGGAAATGAGAAAGGCCAGATTGGCTGGTGAAAACCTTAGCTGTGAACCCATGACCTTCCCGCCGTTGAGCAGCATTTTCATATCTGGAGGGTATATGTTTCAAGGGGAATTCAAGGAGTAATGAGACGATGGTTGAGAATGCCTTAGGAGATTTAGGCATTAATGTTATAACTGATGGTGAGTTTGAGGAAATGAGAGCTATGGGCATTTATCCTGCACCGCCGGGCTTCATGTTGAACAATTGGACCGCGGAAGAACTGCCTGTAGTTTACAAATCTGTTACAGAGTAATGCACTGGAGCTTTCTCCCTGTTGTTCATACCCTGGGGCAGTAGGTGATTTTATGTAAAGGGTTAAGCTGTTTGTTTTTTCTTACTTTCAATAAAAGATGCATTATGTTAGTTCCAAATGGCAAACATTCTCCCATGCATTTCATTCATTCATTCTTTGTTATATATATGTATGTATTTCTTTCTTTCTATTTATTTATATGGGAAAATATCCTCTCATATGTATATATGTGTATATATCTTCTTTCATTTTTCTTTCAGGAACTCAGATATCAATAATATGAATGCTAATGACTCTGACCCGGATATTGATTTCGAGAAGCCTATATGTCAAGGGGAAATCGAAGATTGTGATGATGATGAGGGATGTGAACTACCTTCTGAATTGCTGAAAATGGTGGAGAATGAAGATAAGCAGATTCTGCCTCATAAGGAGTCTACTGAGATTTTAAATTTAGGGACATATGAGAAAAAGAGAGAAGTAAAGATTGGTACCACTCTGTCAGTTAGAGGTCGACAAGATTTGATAGAATTGCTTCGAGAAAACAAGGATATGTTTGCTTGGTCATACGAAGATATGCCAGGTTTAGATACAGAGTTGGTTGTCCACAAACTACCAATAAAGCCTGAGTGTAGGCCGGTACAACAAAAACTGAGAAAAATGAGACCCGAGATGTTGCTCAAGATTAAAGAGGAAATGAAGAAACAATTTGATGCCGGGTTTCTTAAAGTGGCAAAATATCCAGAGTGGGTGGCGAATATCGTCCCAGTACTGAAGAAGGATGGGAAAGTTCGAATGTGTGTCGACTACAGAGATCTCAACCGAGCTAGTCCAAAAGATAATTTTCCTTTGCCACATACAGATACTCTAGTGGATAATACTGCTGGAAATTCTTTATTCTATTTTATGGATGGTTTCTCTGGCTACAATCAAATTAAGATGAACCCTGAAGATATGGAAAAAATGACGTTCGTTACAATGTGGGGAACGTTTTGTTATAAAGTAATGCCATTTGGATTGAAGAACGCAGGGGCAACATATCAAAGGGCTATGGTGACTTTATTTCACGACATGATGCATAATGAAATAGAAGTTTATGTCAATGATATGATTATCAAAGCTAAGAAAGAGGAAGAACATATTGGGAATTTGAGAAAGCTCTTTAAAAGACTAAGAAGATGTCAGCTAAAACTCAACCCAAATAAATGTACTTTTGGGGTGACATCTGGGAAGCTGTTGGGATTTATAGTAAGCCGAAAAGGAATTGAAATAGACCCAGATAAAGTAAAGGTTATTCAAGACTTGCCACCCCCACAAACACAAAAAGAAGTCAGAGGATTTTTGGGGAGATTGAATTATATAGGTCGGTTTATTTCACAACTGACTGAAAAGTGTGATCCTATATTTCGTCTTCTTCGCAAGAATAACTCAAGGGAATGGAGTGAGGATTTTCAAAGATCTTTTGAAGTAGTGAAAAGATATTTGTCGAGCACTCTAATCTTGGCGCCACCTATCTCAGGAAAACCATTGATTTTGTATTTGTCGGTTTATAAAAATTCAATGGGGTGTATGCTGGGGCAACGTGACCAAACTGAGAATAAATAAAGGGCTATATATTATCTTAGCAAGAAGTTCACTGACTTTGAGACTAGATACTCACCCATTGAAAAGTTGTGTTGCGCTTTAGTATGGGCTACCCGAAGGCTTAGGCAATATATGTTGTATCATACTACTTGGCTTATATCGAAGCTTGATCCCTTGAAATACCTAATGGGTATGCCTGTATTATCTGGAAGATTAGCTCGTTGGCAGATCCTATTGTCCGAATTTGACATCCAATATGTAAACCAGACAGCAATTAAAGGAAGTGCTATAGCGGAATTCATTGCAAGCAGGGCTTCGGAAAAATATGAGCCGTTGATATTTGATTTCCCAGATGAGGATTTAATGTCTATTTCGGTAGAAGAAGCAGTGGCATCCATTAGTAAATATTGGAAGTTGAACTTCGATGGTGCTTCAAATTCCATGGGAAATGGAATCGGGGCAATTTTGGTCTCACCAGAGGGAGAACATTATCCTTTCACCAGTTGGATTAATTTTGAGTATACAAACAATATGCTCGAGTATGAAGCTTGTGTTCTGGGTCTTAGAGCTGCTATTGAACGCAAAGTAAAAATACTCAAGGTGTATGGAGATTCAACTTTGGTAATCTACCAACTAAGGGGAGAATGGGAGACAAAAGATCCTAAGCTTATAGAATACCGTAAGTTGGTTATGGAACTTGTTGAAGAATTTGAAGGAGTAACTTTCAATTATCTCCCCAGAGAAGAGAATCAAATGGCAGATGCATTGGCCACACTGGCAGCGGCATTTAAGATGAACGAGCATTTAAATATGATGCCTATTGAAATGAAAGCTTATGAGTATCCAGCCCATTGTTTTAATATTGAAGAGGAAGAAGATGGAAACCCCTGGTATTATGATATCTTGCAATATATAAGGTATTAGAGTTATCCAGAACAGGCCACTGAGAATGATAAGAGAACCATTAGAAGAATGGCATCAGGGTATGTACTTGATGGTGAGACCCTGTATAAGAAAAGTCTAGATCAAGTCCTGTTAAGGTGTGTGGACACGAAAGAAGCCAAATTGATTCTTGAAGAAGTGCATGAGGGAATATATGGTACCCATGCTAATGGGCATACTATGGCTAGGCATATTATGAGATTTGGGTATTATTGGTCAACTATGGAAACAAACTGTATCAATTATGCCAAAAAATGTCACAAATGTCAGATTTATGGAGATAAGATACATACTCCTCCTCACCCGTTGCATATAATGACGGCTCTGTAGCCATTCTCAATGTGGGGCATAGATATTATTGGACAAATTTCCCCCAAAGCTTCAAATGGTCATCGCTTCATTCTGGTAGCCATAGATTACTTCACCAAGTGGGTAGAAGCGGCTTCTTATGGAAATGCTACCAGTTGACAATATGCAAATTCTTAAAGAAAGAGATTATTTGTAGATATGGTTTGCCAGAGAGGATTATCTCCGATAATGCGTTGAATTTAAACAATAAGATAATGGATTCGGTCTGTAAGCAGTACAAAATAAAGCATCATAATTCCACCACTTATCGCCCAAAGATGAATGGGGCAGTAGAGGCGGCTAATAAGAACATCAAAAGGCTCATAGAGAAGATGACTGAGACCTATAAGGATTGGCATGAAAAGTTGTCATTTGCTCTGTTTGCTTATCGAACTTCAGTACGGACTTCAACTGGGGCAACTCCATTTTCTTTGGTTTATGGGATAGAAGCTGTCTTACCTATTGAGGTAGAAATTCCCTCACTTCGGATTTTGTCAGAAGTGAAGCTCAATGAGGCAGAATGGGTACATGCTAGGTATGACCAATTGAATCTGATTGAGGAAAAGAGATTGAAAGCTATTTGTCATGGTCAGATGTACCAAAAACGTATGATACGGGCACATGGTAAGAAAGTTTGCCTTCGAGAATTCCATGAGGGAGATTTGGTGCTTAAAAGGATTTTACCTGTTCAAAAGGATTTTCGAGGAAAGTGGATGCCCAACTGAGAATGACCGTATGTTATCAAGAAAGCCTTTTCTGGGGGAGCTCTAGTCTTAACCGAAATGGACGGATCGGAATTACCTTATCCAGTGAATTCCGATGCTGTTAAAAAATATTTCGCTTAAAGAAGAAAGAAAAATGGAAAAAATGAAAAATGATGGAAAAAATGAAAAGAAAAAAAGAACAGAAAAAATGGAAAATGGAAGAAAAAATGAGAAAGAAAAAAGAAAATAAAAAATGATGAAAAAAAAAAGAAATAAAAGGAGGGTTCAAGATGAAAATCCGCAGAGGGCGTCTTGAAACCAAAAGATGTCTCAAGTTGAAAACCCGTAAAGGGCGGCTTGAGTTTTAAATTCAGAATTCGTGCATGGTGAAGGTTCTGAATTGATTTTGGATGTGGAAAGAGCTTCTGATATGGGTAGTAACAATGACAGTTGGCGACCAGGATTGAGACTAAAGATTAATGAGTCTCGATTGAAACAACCAATAGAGAAATTGAATGCACATGAGATTTAATACTGGTTTAGGGCACCCAATGATGGGAGATTTTAGAGTTTAAAAGTAGCTTCACACTCTTAAGAATCATCACAATTTTGGAGATCCTTTCGACAGAAGCTACTCTCGAGTCATTCTAACGGCGTGCCAGTTCAAAAGCATTTGCATTATTGATGTTTGAAGATGCCTACTCTTTTATTCTTTTACTTTTTTTTAGTTAAAAGTTTGTCATTTAGTTACCTAAAAATTCTCTGCATTTATATAAATAAAGAGATGTTTTTTCTTGTTAATTTCCCTTTTGCAAGCATCTTATTTTGAAAAGTTAAAACATATAGCTTAACTTGAAGTACATGAGATCATTTTGTATTATTGTGCAAAAGGTTTTGGAAAATGTAGGTATTTTGAAGCTGACAATGGTTTAAACATGTAAGCTTATGTGGCTACGGGAAACTAAAATCTTGGAATTCATAAAAAATCTCAGCCATGATAAGAAGACCCAAAGAGATTGTCATTGATCAAGAGGTTGGTTATGGGTACCGGTGGGTTTTAACGAAAGAAATAAGTCAAGGTCCTGTTAAACCGAAGGATATGGTATTGAGATTGTTAGATGGGGTGAACTGGTCAAATGTTCTGTGCCCAAGATGAAACCGAGTTCCATCGAGATCAAAAGGAAATGGAGTTTATTCGAAGAAGAAAACACATTAAATTGCATAATTGCATACATTTTAGGCATAAATAGGATCATGGCATTCATAATTGCATGATGACTTAAATATTTACATGTTTCACATGGATAGTTGAAGATTGAAGATATTGAAGCATCGAGATGAACATAACTGGTTTTGAGATTTTGAAAAGAATGATGTTTATACGAAAACTGAGCCAAAGCAGATTCACGTATCTAATGGTTTCCAGACAAGTTTTCGCGATGGAGATGGATTTTTAGAAATTTTCTCAAATTCTAAATTTTTGAGTATAATATTTTTCAAACATATATTAATGATTGGTAATGTTTGATTTTCAGGTTTGACCTTCGAAATAGTTCAATCTTAAGTCTTCATGGAAGAGTAGTGAAGCAAGTCAATCTTAAGCCTTCACGGAAGAGTAGTGAAGCAAACATATTTTATGAAGGTCGAGTCCTATACTCTCTGAAGGAATAGGGAGCGGACACGTTTGTTGAAGATCGTTCGAGTTCTATACTCTCTGAAGGAATAGAGAGCAGACACGTTTGTTAAAGATTGTTCGAGTTCTATACTCTCTAAAGGAATAGAGAGCGGATCCGTTTGTTGAAAACTATTCGAGTCCTATACTCTCTCATGGAATAGGGAGTGGACCCGTTTGTTGAATATCTATACTCTCTGAAGGAATATAGAGAGGACCCATTTTATGAAGATTGTTAGAGTTCTATACTCTTTGATAGAATAGAGAGGGGGCCCGTTTATTGAAAATTGTTAGAATATTATACTCCCTGAATGAATAGGGAGCAGACACGTTGGCCGAAGATTGTTAGAGTCTTATACTCCTTGAAAGAATAAGGAGCAGACCTGTCATTTGAAGATTTTTCAAGTCACGCTTATCCTGAAGAAGCAGAGAAACGGATTAATCTTTTGAAGTTCTAATAACTGGAAAAACTCAATCATCTATTGATCTTTGCTCTATTCTCGTTACACGACAATGAACAAAGAGGGGCAGTTGTAGATGCTTGATTTGTCCAGGGTGTCATTTGGGTTTTATTTGGTTTTTTATATTTTAGTAATTATATTTATATTAGTTAGATTAATTAATTAATATTGTTTAGTTAAATAAATTGTTAGGGTATTTATATGTTATACGTATTATAATTATATATAGTAGAGATAAATTAATGTTGAATATATACATGTATTGATTGGGCTTTATGAAATACTAACTAAATATTTTATTTTTATAGGCCCAATTCAAAGTGCTCAATTGGTGGGAGATCAAAGCCATACTAGCAGCCCAGCGATAAGGAACCGAGCTCAGCTTCCAGCAACAATGGTTCCCAGCCTCTGCATGAGCAGTTTGCTAACCGAATGAAAGGAGTCCCTGCAAACAAATATAATAACCAAGGCAGCACCAAAACACGGGGGAAACCGTTAGCAATAAGGAGAGATATTTGAGCAATCAAGAAAACCATAAAGGATCGGTTTTTATTAGCATTTCAATACCATTACGATGGAGGGAAGGAAGCACGAAATGGGGGTTTCTTTTAGCAGTTAAGAAAAACTGTAAATGGGATTTTTTAGATAGTTACACAGAAACGAGGGAAAGGGGACTAGAAAAGCTACTAGACATTCACAAAAATTAGAAATAAAGAACGGGGAAAAAGAAGAACAATTTGTAAAATTGTTGGTTCACCATTTTGAAAGTAATAAAAAGGAAACAATTTTTTTCTCCTGATTTTCACTCTCACAATCGCAAGGATATCAATCATTCACAAAAGGGCAGTAGCATTCTCTCAAGCAAAAACAACAAAAAAACAACAAGCATTAATAAGGAGGTATTTCATCTTATTTTGTTTATTTTTAGTAACTATTTGTATATGTGGTATTTATTTAGGAAGAAAATAAAGGTTAGAAGATTACCTATTTGAGTCACCTGAATCAAAACCGGAGTGTTGAGAGTTGCTCGAGAAACCTTGTACATGAGCTAGGGTTAGTTTTTATGTTGGGGTTTTTAAAAATAAAAAGAGTGATGGCTCGAGAGAACCTACCTAGTCCTTAGCTTGTTATCAATACTGGTCTTCGACTGGGGTTGGGGCAGTGAACTTTTAGGGTTTTACTTGAAGCTTGGATTTTAGGGTAGGTTCCGGTTAATAGGTGAGGATAACACATTTGTGAAATAGTTGGCTTAATGATCGGGGATGGAGGCAACCACCGAAGCTTATTGGCTGGAATGGAGATTTTTAGAACTCTCGGTTAGAAAGGGTAGGCTTGGGTTCTTGATGAGGTTTAGGATACGGTTAGAGTGACCATCGGTGGTCTATGGTTGTTGGACATAGGCGGAGATTAGGGGAGCTGATTCTCATCCCGATTGTAGGGATTAAATGAAGAAGTGAAATAGAGAGTTAGGGGAGAGGAGAGGCGCTGTCGAGAAGAGTGTGAAGAGAGTAGAGAGGGGTGTTGAAAACGGCTGGGAGGTTAAGATGAGCTTAGGATTAGGTTATAGTTAAGACTTTATATGTTATATTTAGGGTAAATTTCCCTCGTATCCCTATACTTTAGCCGTGTATATTTTTATTCTAGTCACCGGAAAAGGCTGCTTTTTAACTTATCCTTTTGTGTTTGCCTCGATTTAATTATTTTCCAAGTTCTGCTTTTAGTTATAATATTTTGAGTTATTTAGGTTCAGGTCATTGTATCTTCTTTGTAATTTGTTTTGGTCTATAAATCAGGGTTTGCTTTTGTCTATTTATTTTATGTGCATTTAATTGTAGTCCTAATGTTAATTTCCTTATTTTTCTATTGTTTTAGACATTTGACCATTTGATTTTTGCCTGTTACTTTTTAGTCCTGTATATACTGGGTTTATTCTAGTTTTAATCCTTTGTAACAATTTTTAGTACTCAGTATGGTAATATTCGTATTTATGCCTTAATTGTCATTTTGTTTGCATTTTAGATAGTAAATTTTGTTTAATATAACTTAGTCATTAGTCTAATACGTATACAATTTTTTGTATGTCACGTTGTATGATGTTTTTAATTTTGTTTAATTAATTTTGGTATGACATCCTTTTTTGCACTATTCGCATGGTAACCTCATTTGCATAACTCGACATACTACATAATTGGATTAAGGGTAATACATTTTTAATTTAAAATTGTTTTAAGTGGGTTGTCATACGCATTTGAGGTCCGCTTTTAATTATTTTAAAATAAAAGTGTATCCTGAAAGTGAAACCTAAAAATCGATTCTTCACCTAAAATTTGGGAACGAAAGAAAAGAAAGTGTTCGTTTATTTAAATTTATCGAGAAAAAGTTGTTATAGCTTTTAAGATCTGGTATCGATATTTGTAAATAATCGAACACTCTTTATCTTTCTAAAACGACTTGGTAATTTTAATTTATTTGAGTGCTTTTCAATATTATTAAATTTACATCTTTGTTTTATGGGATCAAAAATAAAATTAAGTTCGAATTTGTAAAGTTCATTGCAAAGACATTAATTAATCGACTAGGTACCGTTTTAGGGCGTTGTGGGGGTGCTAATCCTTCCCTGCACGTAACCGACTCCCGAACTCTAATTTTGGTAACGCAGACCTTAATTTGTTGTTTTAATTAAAATTAATTTTTATTTAAAATAACAAATATTTTGTGTGCCCAATCACACCCTAATCAAAGATTGGTGGCGACTCTTTGAACCGTATTTTTTCGATCGTAAAGGAAATCCAAATTTTTTTCGAAACAAAAGGTTTTTAAATCGCATTTGTTTTTAAATTAAATCAATTGAAAGAGATAAATTAAAAATTAATGTGATTTTCAAAATCTCACCTTTAAGAAAAAATCGTTTCGACAATCTCTAGAAAAAATAACCTTCTATTTTATCATTTAGTATAAAAAATAAAAATGAATACAATTAAAGCGAACACATGATAATATCTGACGCCTTCAAGTCTGCATCCGAATAATAATATACTGCCAATCTTTGTATTTAAAAAGTTAAAAATTAAATCCTCTTTCTTTTTCGATTTAAAAATCTCAGTTCAATCGTTGGCATCGTTTGTATTTTCCATTAAAATTTGCTATCAATACCCCCAAGCAACCATACCAACAGCCAAAGTATAACATTATGAATTCAATATACCTAATAGCAAGCAAATTTTGACAAAAAAGAATACTGTGTCGACGAATGGAATAGAACTTTTAACCCGATGGAAGGATTTAATTTTTTACTTTTTATAGGGACTGAATCCGAAACTCAATCAAAGTACATGGACTAGTATTATATTTTGACCACATATTTAAAGCCATACATACCATAAAAGCGTATTATCTCCATATTTCTGCACATTGGTTCACAAACTTACAGTAAACACCATACAAACCATTTTGGAAGATTCCCAAGAACACAAACATATATATATGGTAAACAAAATGTAAATTCCCAGATTACCTGTTCGATAAAACCATCTCAAGGCAAATGACACACAACTAGAGTGCCAACAGATTCCCGGGCAAAGCAGTCGCTTCCATGGACTCCTGTTGGCACCGAAAGAAAAACTGTATGTTTCATTCGAATTCATTTTTGAACTCGTTTCCCCTCTCCGAACCATGCTAATACCGATGACGTCAGTTAACTTCTTTCTATCCATCAATTAACGCAGTCGAGTTGTTGACTTCTAAAATGCTATATATACAAAATCCCTTTTATTACATAGGAGAGCCAGTTGTACCTGCAGTAAAATATTGCACGATATGGCCCCATAAGTGATTGTTTTCAACCGGATAAAAAAAATGAAATAGTTGGAAGAAATATTTAACTGAAAATATTCATGGCTTGAACCAAAGATCTATCGACAAAGGAAATGGAACCAAGAAAACACATAATAGTGGCAGTTCTTAATCGTAACGGTTGCAAAAACTTATCCCAAAAGAATGGGCGAGTAAATTCTGAAACAGTTGCTAGCACAGCAGAAAAATAAAAACATGAAGTAATTATATTTGTAAAGCAATACCATTAATGCTGTAGGGCTACTCATTTCTAAATCCTTCATAACTCAATCCCTCCGATATGGTGTCCAACCTTTTGTTGTCTCCTACAAGCCAAAGACAAAAGTGTCATGCTCTTCAGAAATCAGAACCTACAAAACTCGAAATATAAATCTTTCGATGGGGAGACAGGAGGAACGAGGTTCACCTTGATGTTCTCTTTCACGAGAATCCAGGAAAGTTTCATTATCAGTTGCTAAAAAAGGTGACCGGGGGTAGCTCTCGAGTATATCTGAAATTATAATGAGGTTAGTCTAAAATAAAGTATATCTGATATCATTAAGAGGTTACTCTTAGAATGTTAAGATTCTCGTATATGAAATTAACTGGTGTTAACTAGGCCAAACACATGACTATGCAGAGGAGATATATTTTAAATAGCTGATTTTAAAATAGACGAGAAACCAAGATATGGATGCACAAACACATGCTTGCATACAGACAAATATATTCAGCACGGGGAACATGCATATGCCGGCAAAAACTGACAAAGAGCAAGAGACCTGAACTCTGAGAAAAATCATCCGTGAGATCTGAAAGACTGAAATTGCGAGGGATCTGGCCTAAAAACCCAAATGAAGAAATGTCAGCATCCAGAACTGGTTCGTTCAGAGGTTGAGTGCTTGATTCTACAGTACTGAAAGAAGTATCCCCAACTGTTGGGCGTGCCTCCAGAACATTGCTCTTGGCACCAAACATGTAAGAAGAACTGGCCGAATAACCAGCTTCTGGTTTTATCATTTTCCCATTTATTCCTTGCATCATACCCATGTTTGAATTCTGAGTTGAAAGCATGCCTGGCGGGGCATCAATCCTGCTGGCATGGGTAGGCATCAATAGGGTGCGAATCCCAGCATGTAATGACGAACTACCATTAGTGAATACATTAGGCAAACTAGATCCCATGGGATGGTGCATATCCTCCTGCTTCAAAGCTGGCCCGGTGTTCTCTAGGGCATAGAAGGACGAGTTCTGGGGCACTATAAGAGAAAGCTAAATCAGTTGCAAAAAAAAATGAAAATTGGACAAAACAAAGGCTTGGTTTTCAAATTGACAGCAACTAAACCTAGAAAAATGCAACAATTAATAATAGTAATAACTATTGTACCAACAACCACCTCTGGTAATCTATCTACAACGGATTGATGCATGCTCAAAAATCAATGAAAAAAAATGCAAGAAAGATAAAAGAAGATTGGGGAAGTTAATAGGAAAAAGCAAGGTGTGTAAAAACAACTGGTTCTCCTCTTGCCCTCAATGGTTAGGTGTGCAAAAATGTAACTGATTGAGTACCAAAGGTGTGCAAAATAAGAAGTTTTCCAGCTCTTTTATCAAAATTGGATATGGACAAATAAATGCATAAGATGTAATCGTCCTGATGTCTACTCCTGCCTATATCCAAATTGCAGATAGTTACTGATACAAATGAAGCTAAATCAAATTCTTCATGCATATTGTCAACACTCAAGTCATAGTTAAAGAAGAATGGCCCTTATTTCTTCTCTCTTTATTTGTCTTCATAGTTATACTAACATAAAAAGTGCAACAGAAAACTACCATCAATCTTTGCTTCGAGGAAAAATGTAAATGATTGATTAACAAATAAAATCTCAATAGAATAAAAATCATACAACAATTAAACAAAAATGTCAAAAACATATCCAATGGGGCAAAAATCAATCTTACTCGGTGGCATTTGAGGTCCATTAGAATTGGAGATTGATGATATTCCAGTTGAATGAATCTGATCCATCAATCGCACTTGTTGCTCAAGTAGCTTGTTGAATTCCATTATTTGTTGCTTAACCATCAGTCTCAGATAATAAGCCTGGAAGAATTCTCTATTCTCCTCTTCAAGCTTTTGCCAAACTGACAAGCATGAGATATCGTGAAAGGAAATAAAAAGGCTAATGTTCTGTAATGACCATAAACTATTGGAAAACCTCATGAAGTCATGATCTGAAACAATATACATGTTGACCAACACAGCAATCCATACCCAACAATAAGTTAAAGCTAGGGGTACTTTTTTTTGGGGGGGGGGTGTTCAACTGTCCAGTCTATATCAGCTTCCCTTAAAACAGATTTTTGCCAAACCATGTGAGAAATGGGTACCATATTGACATCCCTGTTCCTATGTAGTGGTACCTACGTTCTTTCTTTTTTGTAAGAGTCAGCAGATGGAACACAAAGCCTGAGCATCATTTTAGTGTATCTTTTCCTATGAATTTTCTAAAATATGTGATTTATAATACATAGCACTATCAGAAATCAGATTAGGGGTGTTTCATAAAGAGAGGCAATCAGGAAAGAGTATGGATGTTATGAAAATAAAATATTTGAACTGACAGTTACCTAGTTCAGTAAAACCAGGTTCAATTTTGGCCTGAGCCAGCAGAGTGTCCATAACTTCCTTCTGTGTCATGTAGAGTTGAAGACATCGTTCTATAAGGTTTTGCACCTGAAATCACACATATAAGAGCAAAAACACCTTTAGCCATTGTGGACATCATACTACCTTTTCAGAGCCTACATGCCAAACAAATCTAAGACGGTAGAAGCCCCTTATGGAACACACACAAAAACATATGAACAGCAGCTTGCCGGTAGAACTAATGGCACATTAGATATACATCTTAATTTTGCTACAGGAACAAATAGGAATTTATGCAGTTCGTGCTGTTTCTCCTTTATCCGCTCTTCTTTCCTTTATCTTTTATATCTCACCGCTTTATGGTATAAAAGGATTTTGCTATTAAATACACTTTATTAACTTACCAAACATATTTTTCTCCTTCACATTATTTCCAGCAAATAGTTCATTCCTATATACGGCTTCAAAATTTCAAATTCATAGAAACATTAGAACTTTTGCAAAAATGTGAATTACCAACAAAACAAAAACATCTACAATATAGCACAAAACCCACATAATAACCTCACTGCATCTGCTCAACATAAATTAATAACTTTAGCAAGACGTTTAAGTTTAAAGGAAACAGGATAACGACATAAATAATACTTAAATTTATACACGGCAAGATAAAATTAATGCATATGTATACAGTTTTTTGTACATGACTGCTCATTAACTGTAAGGATGAACCCCCACTAGTGACCTAGTGGCCAGGGGTTCACCTTCCCATCCCCCATATCCTGGGTTCAGTACCCAATGTAATAATAATATTAAAAAAACTGTAAGGATCAAGGTCAACATCTTACCAGTTGTATATCTTGCCGCAAAACCCTTCTACCTGGTCCAGTAGACATCTTTTATTCAAAGTTCCAAACGAAGTAAGATATTAACCTAACACAAATAAACCAGTAATTATAAATTATATTCACAAGATAACCAAAACAGAGAGTCGGGCAGCCTTGCATGAAGCTATATACCTGAAAATGTACACAATTTTACACCCAACCAAAAATGCAAATATTCAAGAATAAAAAATTTAATACCCCTATACTATTCGCTCTTGCTCAATTTTTCATCAATAATTTAACAGCAATTTATAAAATTTAAGGAGAAAAAAACTTCACAGACAAAAGCACGAGCATTAAATTTCCTTAAAGTAAAGCAAGAGATTAAACTGCCGCAAAGTTATCTGACTTCATCTAAAGCTACAAGTTTGCAGCAGTGATCATTGATCAGCATGAAACAATATAGTTAAAGAATTTTAAACAACTGGATAAACTTGATCACTTGATCATGCAAACATAAGATTCGATTTAAAACAAGAGACTAAATTGCCTCAAAGTTATCTAATTTCATCTAAAGCTTCCAATTTAAAGCAGCGATAAACAAAAACTTGAGTACCTGATCATGCAAACAAACACAAGATTCGATTAAAACAAGAGATTAAATCGCGCTCAAATATATCTAATTTCACCTAGCACTAAGCTTAAAGCATCGATCAACATGAAACAGCATAATTACAAAAAAAGAAGAAGAAATTCAACAGCTATTCATCCTTTACGTTTTTTTAAAGAATTCGAAGAAAAGACGATTAAAAACGCCTAACAAACGGTAAAATCACATGAGAAACTCACAAAAATTAAGGAATTAACTCCGCTTCGATTCAAGGCGGCATGCAAAGAGAATCAAGTTCGTAAAATTGTAAAGTAATTTACCCAGAAAAATTGGTAAAAAAAAAATAACAAATACAGCGGCTTTTTAACTGACCTAAAGCTGCGAGCCGATTCGTACCAACTTGGTAAATGGTAACCTGAGAAAGCAGAGGAAAAAAGAATAGAAAAAAACAATAAAGATCAGAAAAGGTGATGGATTATTTGTTATTTTAATTCACTATTTTTATAATTAAAAATAAAAATCCAGTGCAGAGTGATGGGAGAATTTTTTGTTTTTATAGACACTAACTATTTCCAAATAAAATCTTTTAAAAAGCCGCACATCATTCGTTTCGAAAATAAAGTTTAAAGCAGCTCGATATTATAAAAGGGATAATATCACAATGGCCCTTGAAGTATTGCAATATTTCAATGTGTATACATAGTTTGAAAATTTTATATCGGTACGCAAAGTCTCATTTTATCCATTAAAGTGATACATGCAGCTAATAGCTGAACAGCCTGAACTCCTCTCATTTCCTAAACAAGTCATTTTATCATCGTCGTTGTTGTCGTCGTCTGGTATTTGACTGATCATTTAGTAATGAAGGACATCTTCCATGACCCTCCGGCCCCGACTTTACGTCACTTGGTAAGCTCGAAAACCGATCTCGGAGCGCCTTCACTGTTTCTCCTAGAGGAAGTTAATCTTCCTTGGCAACTCACAAGCGAAATATTATTCCAAAATGCTTCTGCATGTCGCTTATCTTTAACTTCATACATTCTGTACATTATAAAAGAAAATGATGCCATCACCATTATACACCTGTAGAAGAAAGGGGGAATTCAAGCCTTCGTTGCTGCTGCTGCTGCAGAACAAAGGGGAACTCAAACTACTTCCCGTGAGTTAAAGAAGAAGAAAAAATAACTTTTTATTACTCATATGGGCTTCATAGATTCTGCAATTTGGGTTTTGAGAAGAAAGCCCAATATAGCAAAAAGAGATTTTCTTGGGAGTTTTCTTTAGATGGACTATCAAGAACTATTACTAGGCTCACCTAGGTTGGTTTCTATTCTTATTTGGACTTTTCCTTTTAGCATTTTAAAAAAAAGTAATCCATAAAAAATGCCATAATACATGTTAAAGACACATATTAATACAAGTCTGCGGTGGTAACATATATGTGAGGGTCTTATCTTCAATCACTTAATGATAAATATTTTTAAGCATTTGAAAAAATTAATATTTAATCAATATAGATTTATAATACAAATCTCTAATAACATTATATGACCCTAAAGAGATGAAAATCTCTAATAACTTCACTCCACTACATTCGAAATGTCAACTTCAGGTTAAGTGAATTATTTTGCAGGCTTCGCCATAAAAACATTAAAAAATCGCAATCACCACAAAAGTCGAGTCAAAAAAATAACACTATTTCGTAAGACATGTTTGTAATTTTATTTTCCAAACACACAATTAAACCAACCAAACCGCATATTCAAATGAAAGTTAAATTATTGTATCTTAAAAGTATCGCCGTAAAATTCATCTAACAACCTTAATAATTAAAGAAAATGTTATTTTCTTTAAATATCATAAAATCGAATAATTACATTTATAAGATGTATGTATAATTAATAATTAAAAAAGAATATGTACAAATATTTTCTTGTAATCACCATATATTATTAAAAAAACTACGACACCAATTAAACCATTAATGTAATAATAAAAAAATGGATCGATTTCAAGTATACAATTAACATTGGACCGAAAACTCAATCAATGTCTTCTCCCCTTGACACATGATATCCCAAAACTATGAATTATTTTATATTGATCCTTCAACATTTAAATATTTTACATTGGTCCCTATACTATGATCTCATTCTAATTTGATTCTTAAACTTCAACATGTTTTATTTCAATCTTCAAACTTTAATATTAATCCATTTTGATCATTGTTTCAACGTGACGTCAACTTTTTTTTTGGATAAGTAGAATTCCATTCATCCAAAAGAATGCAGCCAAGCTGCTACAACATAAATCAAGGCATTATATCAGTCCCCAATCTATACACAATTGTCTATTTACAGTATCCAGCCTATTCATATAACTCCTATACATTTTAATTCTTACTGATTCTTTAACGCTACCAACAACTATGTCAACCGAGCAATGCGCCCCTCTAAAGTGTCTACGATTCCGTTCCTCCCAAATGCAATAAACAAAGCCAGTCCAAGCCAACTTGAGAATATGCACCAACAACGATTTACCTTTCAGGTTCTGCAATAACCAGTGCAGAAGATCATTCCAACCAGTGGGAACTTGGTTAAGTCCACATAGCAGCAGGATAGCACACCAAACTTCACTTGCATAAGGGCATTCAGAGAAGAGGTGACTTCGAGACTCAAGGCCAGAGCCACATAGTCTACAATCACTGTCTGTAACAATACCAAACCTGGCTAACCTGTCCTTAGTAGGCAATCTATCCAAGATTGCCATCCAAGAGATCAGTGAAAACTTTGGAATGTGGCCAGGAAACCACACAAGGCGATGCCAGGGAACCTTGTCACTCCTACTTCGAATCTTATCCCACAACCAGCTGGCTCGAATTTGATCCCAGTTACTACTGGAACAGAATAATCTCGCAGCCTCACTCCTCATTTTGAACAGCTTTACTATGATCCAGCTAAAATGAGACTTACAATCGGCATTCCAAACATCATCAATCCTGAAAATAGGCATAATGCCAAAATTAGCCTCCAAAATTTACCAAATTGGTCATTTTGCCCCATATTCTACTTTCTGGAGTATTTTGACCCTAAATATTTTATTTTAAGGCAAAAAGACCCCTAACATTTGACATAATAATCACTTTGTCTCTTATTCTTTTTGAAAAGGTATTTTAGCCCTCAACATTTCATTTTAGGCTAAAAAGACACCTATTTTGAAGCATTTATTGTGTGTTTACTAATTGTTTTCATCTATATAGGGAGCTTTTTGTCCCAAAGTGAAACGTCGGAAACTAAAATGCTCCATAAAATAATATGAGTCAAAATGACCATTTTGATAAACGTTGGGGGCTATTTTTAGCATTATGCCTGAAAATATAATACAGTTTTTGAGGTCCTGAAAATTGAACCCACGACTTTCTAAAAAACTTCACATAACCTTAAAAAAACAAATTAAATTTATTTTAAAGGTTATAAGTTAAATTCTCAAGACTTTCAAAAATTAATATAGTTAACATCAGCTAATAAAAGGATGAAGATAGAACGATATTGATAGTTTAAGGATTGATGTAGAATGCTTTAAAATTTAGAATAAAATAATAACTTAAGAATTGGTAAAAAAAACATTTCAAAATTTAAGGATCAATTTAAAATAAAAATCATAGTTTGAGGATATCTTATTATTTATTTGAAAAAGTAAATTGAGTGCCTAAAATTCATAGATAATCCAAGAGTTGGGGGGACCAAAGGGGTTTGTGGACGTCAATGACTACTTGAATCTTTCAAAATCAAAACTAATAAAAAGAAGCAAATCAATGCAATTTGTGGTTACCGTTTTAGCTCCATTGGCATCCTCACACCTATGCCTTTCGTTTCAGGGTAGTTTTGTTGTACCACACCCTGAATATAAAGCTAAATAAAAGTAATATTAAAAATATTAATATTTTTTTAATATTTTTTTAGAACGCTACTTAAAATATTATTTTTATACCGAAAATGTTAATTTCGCTACTTAAAATGAATATTTCCGATAGAAAAAATAACATTTTAGGTCGCGTTAAATTTTAATATTTATGGTAGAAAAAAATATTTTAAGTTGTGCTCTATCGAAAATGTTAAAAAAATTAACATTTCCGATAGTACATTTCCTTAATCTAATATTGTTAGTGTTAATTTAGGGTCAATAACTCCTCTTTACTTTCTCTTCCATTATTTCATTTTTATCAATTATTTGCTAGTGTTAGTTTAGGGTAAGTGGTTATTTTAATAGTTTGTAATGATTATAAAATAGTATTTGTTTATAATATTTTTAATATATTAACAACGTATACATACCTTACAGATGTAATTATTCGAACTCATGAGTCATGACAACATTCCCTTTTGCCACTATCATCATTAAACTTATTAACAAAAATATGTAAAAATAATCTCTTTAACAATTGAAGTTTTGAAATTTATAAAATGATCCTTAAACTTATTAATTAATATGAAATGGTCATCATACACTATAATAAGTTTAAAGATCATTTTGTAACAATTTAATAAATTTTAATGATCGTTTTATAATAGTTTGGTAAAAAAAATAACGATCATTTTATAATATTTAAAATTTTAATGACTAATTTTTTTTTACTTAGTTTAATGATCATTCTGTATTTTATCCTAATAATAATAGGACGTGGATCTTAATTATGTATGCACCGCTTGCGCGCCACACCATCACTTCCGCATGAGATTGAGATGAAATCGTTCGCAACCAAATGACCAAAATGGCCTCCTTTACTCTACTTATTTACAAAACGTGGCAGACAAGCTTATTTTTCTAAATTTCTTGATTGAAAATTTGATGTAATATGATACGAAATCCGATGTTTAAGATAAGATAAGATCAATGGACCTTGTACTTTAATCATTGATTAATACGACTATGTTGAATGATTAAGCTACTCATTCACTATTAGAACTATCCAAAAAAAATTAAGGATCTTGTAATTAATTTAGTTGATATTTTTATTGTTACAGTATTAAGAGTGTGTAAATTTAAATATATTTAAATATGATTATTATGATTTGATGGTTTAGAAGTTTATATATTATAATTTATGTAAAAAAAATTAAAAATTATATTCTCAGAAAAACCAAAATTATTATTGTTATATTTTTCTTTTATATCTTTTGATGTTTGGTGACAAAATTAGGGGGAAAATCCTTTTGAATAGAAAAAATGGAGATGGTCTGAAATCAAAGAGGGAAATAAAGTTATTGCTGTGATGGAGGTTGGAGTCGTCATCTCCTGACGATATTGTAAAACTCATCATAATTTGAAAATTGATATAAAATATTCTAAAATTTAAAGATTAATTTAGAATATTTTTTATAGTTTAGGGATATCCTATATATTTTCTCTTAGTCTTGATATTTAATTATGATATAATTACAATTTAATTTGATGACCGTGTCAAATAAATTTAAAAGTAAACGATTTTTATAATTATTTTAATTTATTTTTTTATTGGTATGAAGTGATTATAAAATAATATTTATTCTAAATATTCTCAATCATTTGATATTGAATGCTCAAACTTTCATACAAACGTCGTGCTTGAACTCAAGATCTCTAAAAATGACAATCATCTTTATATTCACTAAAATTATGTAAAAATAAAGAGGAAAAATGTTACAAAATATAGAAACAAGAAACGGTTAGGCATATGGAAAACACCTCACTTCCAACCATTCACAGCTCATATATCACCATGAACACAAGCGAAAACAAACAATTTCATAATATTTTTTGTTTATTTAAACGAGTGTTCGTAAATTAAGTTGTATCAACTCATTGAAAACCTATTTAAAAATAAATTATTTTTAAATTTTGATAAAATATTGTCCTCTAATTGATTGATAGTGCGTAAAATTATACACTATTAATATATCAAATATGATATTTTGTTTCATTTCTACATTATCATCTTGTTTAATTTGTTATATATTCCTATAAATTTAATATGTTTATGAATTGTTTTATAATATTTTTAATGAGTTGATATATTTATAATATTTCACTTTTAATTTTTTTATATATTTTAATTGGTTAATCACCCAACAATAGTATTTAAATGAGGAATCATAGTGATGCACAAACGTACATATATATATATATATAATTAACTTTTGTCACGTATTAAAACGAATAGGAATTAGCATTGTATAATTCAATAAACTAATTAGATTACAATTATTATAATAGTAACAATAGTGGAACTGTTAGAAGAGGACTTTGGGACCACTTAAATTCTGTTGGAAA
The DNA here is from genome assembly GCF_006381635.1 of Hibiscus syriacus. Lineage (NCBI taxonomy): Eukaryota > Viridiplantae > Streptophyta > Magnoliopsida > Malvales > Malvaceae > Hibiscus > Hibiscus syriacus. The sequence goes on along the minus strand of NW_024063047.1, from coordinate 459,972 downwards.
TGATATTGGTTCCTCCTCTTGGATCCTTGGAGGGGATTTCAACATCATAGCCAAAGCAGAGGAGAGCTCTGACTTTGATGTCATGGTATTCATTGCACCCCAGACATGAAAGATTTTCAAGACTGCTTGGAGAGTCTTGACCTCATGGATCATCCGTTTCTTGGTCCTTTATTCACATGGTCCAATAAACAAGAAGATTACTATTTAGCGCGTAAATTGGATAGGATCTTAGTTAACAATCAGTGGTTGTTTGATCATCCATAATCTTTTGCTGAATTTGCTGCTCAGGGCGTTTCAGACCATTGTCTCGGGTTATTGTGGACTCATAAAGGAGGTTTAACCAAGAGGCCTCGACCTTTTAAATTTTTTAATTGTTGGGCTGGCCATGAGCTATTCTTGGATACTGTTAGATATTCTTGGCAGGGTTCTTGTGGTGATAATGTCATGGATGGTCTGTTCCTAAAGTTGAGGAGGCTCAAACATATCATAAAGAATTTCAATAAGGAGTATTTTTCTGATATCTCGGGCAGGGTTACCAACAAAAGGGCTGAAGTAGAACAGATCCAGATTTTTAATATGGCTAACCATGATTAGAGGAGGATTGGTGATGAGAAGAGGATTCATGTTGAATTAATGGATTTAGAACTGGCAGAATCTGTTTTTTACAAACAAAAGGCGAAAAGCACATTGGCTGAGAGAGGGTGATTTAAATACCAGGTCTTTTCATCAAAGGACTCAGGCCAATAAGAAAAGAAATACTATCAGGATCGTCGTAGGTGAGGATGGGCTAAGACACGATTCCTTTGAAGGAATGGCTGCTGAGTTATTGAATTTTTTCACGAATCTTATTGGCTCCAGCGATCCTATGGTCAAGGGTTGCTCTACTGAGATTTTGAAGGATTTATTGGGGTATTCTCTGCCTGAGGGAGCAGATTTTGTTCTTACCAAGAAGGTGAGTGATCTGGAGATTAAGGAGACATTATTCAGACAGGGAAAGGATAAAAGCCCTGGTCCAGATGGTTCTACATCTGGTTTCTTTAAGGTTGCTTGGGAAATTGTTGGTAATGACTTTTTTTCTACTGTGAGGCATTTTTTTCATACTTCTTGCTTGCTGCCTGCTTTTAATTCTACAGCTTTGGTGTTGATTCCTAAGTCTTTAAATGCTTGCTTGGCAAAAGATTTTAGACCCATATCTTGATGTTCAGTGGTATACAAAACTATAACCAGGATTCTTGTAAACAGACTTATTCCATACTTCCCTGGTTGATTTCCCTCAATCATAAAACTTTTTGTCAAGGGTAGGAATATAGTGGATAACACTCTATTAGCACAAGAAGTGGTTAAAGGTTACTCTAGGAAGAGTTTATCTCCTAGATGTGCTATCAAAATAGATCTCCAGAAGGCATTTGATTATGTCAATTGGGAATTTTTGCTGTCTGTTCTTGGAGCCTTGGGACTTCCTGATAAATTCTGCAATTGGATTAGAGCATGCGTTACTACACCCATGTATTTTGTTTCACTGAATGGCAGCCTGGTGGAGTTTTTTAAGGGTGTAAAGGGGGTTAGGCAGGGTGATCCCTTATCACCCTACTTATTTGTCATGGTGATAAATGTTTTGCCATCTTTTCTGAATGTTGCAGCCATGAAGGGAATCTTTCGTTTTCACCCAAAATGTAAAAGAATTCAATTAACCCATCTTTGCTTTGCGAATGACCTTCTAGTTTTCTGTCATGGGTCCCTTGAGTCTGTGCTTGGTGTTCAAAGTACTTTAGAAAAGTTTTATGAGCTTTCAGGACTTAAGTTGAATGCCTCGAAAACTGAGTTCTTTGCTAGTGGCTTGAATCAAACTACCCTCGATCAGATCCGGCTAGCCATTGGGTTTAGAATGGCTCAGCTCCTTGTTAGGTATCTAGGGGTTCCCCTAGTTTCCCGCAAGCTCACTGGTAAAGACTGTATTGCTCTGCTGGAAAGAATTAAGGACAAATTGAGACAATGGTCCAACAAAAAACTTAGTTTTGGAGGAAGATTGCAGTTAGTCAAATCTGTTCTATTCAGCATCTTTAATTTTTGGTGTAGGCAGCTTATCATTCCTAAAGGGATTATTAAGGAAGTGGAGAGACTTTGCATGCGTTTTTATGGAAAGGGTGTGACACTCTGGCTAGAGGAGCCCGAGTAGGCTGGAGTCAGATCTGCTCCTTGAAGTCTGAGGGCGGGCTGGGACTCAGGGACCTTGCTCTTTGGAGTAAATCGTGCTGCCTGATGCTAATTAGGAATATCCTAGCTAATGCTGGTTCATTGTGGATAGCTTGGATAAAGGCTTACTGTCTTAAATCAGAAAGTTACTGAGAGGTTGTTAGTAAGCCTCATTACAGCTGGATTTTAAGCAAACTACTGAGACTTCGAGATGATGTAAGGAGATTTTTTGTTCCTGGTACTGATTTGAGCCAAATTAATGGTAAATGGATACGGGATAGTATTCGAATTAGTAAAGAGAAGGTGAGCTGGCACAAGATTATTTGGTTCCCTTCTCATATTCCAAAATTTTCCCTTATCGCGTGGATGGTTACCCTCGATAGGCTGCCAACTAAAGACATGCTTGTTCGTTTTGGTTTGGATATTGATGATGTATGTATGGTATGTGGTTCTGGCAGGGAATCACGTGATCACCTATTTGCTGACTGCCCTTATGCTAAGATGTTTGGAGTGTTGTTCTACGGCTGTGTGGGATTCGCTGTGTGGATTTCAGTTGGGATTAGCGCCTTAATTGGTTGATCGAGAACTTGAAGGGCAAAAACCTTCGCAGTTGGATCCTTAAGCTTGCTTGGACCGAGGTCTTTCAAGCTCTAGTGAAGTAATTGTAAATAGAATTAAGGTAGCGGTGAAAACCAAAATATATTAGTATCTCATCTCATTAAATCAATTTATATTTAATAATTTTTCTTTTTCTTATTACCCCAAATATCCAACCAAACAATGTTTATTAGATATTGTTCTGATAAGGAATCAACGTGATGCATGTACGTATACGTCATTAACATTTACTACAAAAAAAGATTGCATATAAAATAAAATCGTGAACCGACAACATTTTCTTAACTAAATAAATATTTCTCTACTTAAAATAATTATAGTAATTATTTACATTGAAGACCTTTATTTCTTTAATTTTATTTGTAAAAAAAATATGTTGCTTCCACATGGATACATGTGAGTTGCTTGTGTTCATTGTTTTCAATCATTCCATTAAAATATGGATTAAAAATCTTTTGGATAAGATTTAGATTTTTTTATATTCATTTTATTTTCCATTAATTTAAAATATTTGTTTTTTATTTACAAAAATTGGAAAAAATAAATTTTCTATTTTACTATTAATAGAATTTAATTCTCATAATTTATGAAAATTGAAAAGTTAGTAGGACTAAATAACAATGTTAAATTTTATCGTTAAATAATTAATTTGAAAATTAACAATTTAATAATTAATATACAAAAATTAGGAAGAATCAACTGTTTAATTTTACGTGTTTTTAATAATCGAACAAATCTCTCGATCTTTATAAAGTACGAGAATCAAATTCAGACAGTATTAAAGTATAGGGACTATAGGGGATGATTATTTTTGGTCATCCACTCCTTATTAATGATTTGTACGATGCGAGCGTTATTGAGGCACATACTAAGACATAAGAGAATTGGTTAGTGATTGAATTGAAACGACTTAATAATATTATCGAGAGTGATGTTATTAATATCATCCGCCAATGAGTTCATCGGTGACTTGAGTTGTTCGTGGCAAGCTTTCATATAGCTGAAACTCAAAGGTTATTGCATCAAAACATATGTATCTAAGTCCATAGTATTTAGTGCTATGCCAATGTTGTCGTTGACACCCTTGTACATTAAACTTCTTCTAATCATTCATTGTTATATTTTAGTTATGAAGGTTCTGAATGCATAACTACTACCGTATTCCATGGCATTATTTTCGTCAAATGCAATATAATTTCTTACCTTTTAAAAAAAATAAAGACTGGGGACTAAGATATCAGTTTTTGTAAAGTAAAAGAATGGAAGTAAAAATTATACCTTTTGTACAAAATAACAGGATGAAATGTGAAAGGAGGGTAGAGTAGTAAATATAACCGAATAAGAGATGCATTTAAATAATTGGACCACGAAACACTTTCAATATCGTTTCATTCAAGCCTTCATTAGGCTCTTATTCTGTTAGAGCTCTCCGCTTCCGACAAAAAACAAACCGGATGAAAGTTAGAAGAAGAAGCTCTTACAATGGCGTTAACGGCAACAGCACGATCCGAGTTGCGTAAGTTCTTGAACCGGGCTCCGAGACCGGGTTTCATCGGCTCCGACTTCAATGGCCACACACGGCCGCCAACGCCAACCTTTAGCCGCGATTTCTCGTCGTCTTCCTCCGCCGCAGAGGTGGCGCCTCGAAGGGATCCAATGGGATTTGAATCGGTGGGAATGAAGGAATATTTGGATTATAGGCGGTCACTTTACGGAGAGATCACTCACAAGGCTGTTCTTGTTGACGCTGCCGGTACCCTCTTGGCTCCCTCTCAGCCCATGGCTCAGGTATTCTTTTTGTATCGACTATGTTTAATTGGTTAAATTGTGATTTTAATCCTTCTACTATGCTCTAATTTAAATTTCTATCCTATAGTTTAATTTGATATAATTTTGTTCGTTTTAGTTTGTAGTATAAAATCTGTAACATGATAAATTATAAAAGAAGTTTCTAAGAAAAATTTCACATCAGTATTTTAATTGGAATAGTTAACTAATGATAATATAAAAGTAGAGGATTAAATTATGCAAAATGAAAGTACAGTGTCTGGATTTCGATTCTAAGCACAATAAAGGGACAAAAACAAAAAAAATCATTTATTTAATTCATGACAGAGCATATCTAATTATCTATGCATACTACCAAAGCAATCCCTAAAATGATGAAATTGTATATAATTTTATTCGGAAATTAAATAAGTGTAAGTTTATACATGGTAAAATTGAATGCAAGCCCCCATAAAATTATAAAATCATATTTTAATCCATAAAAATTATAAAATTATAAACTAATATAATAGTTAAATTTAGTTACTTTCTGTTTCGTTTTTTAGTTTTCAACTTGGATTTTCATTGAAATTTATATACAACCGACGCAAGATTTTGTGCTTTGGAGGCGAACTTCTAAAATTTTAAGAGATAAACTTATAAAATTAAAAGACAAAAATAAATTATCAATAGAAAGTATAAATACAATAGCTAAAATATATGATAATTTTAATTTTTTAGAAGATAACTCTTATTGCGTCCCGTCACCCTCAATCTAGCCCAGTATAGAATGGTCTAATTATCAATTTTTCTATTTTTTGGGTGTAGATTTATAGAGAGATAGGGGAGAAATATGGGGTGCAGTACTCTGAAGCTGAGATATTGAACAGATATCGAAGGGCATATGCTCAACCTTGGGGTAAATCTCGTCTCAGGTATTATTTCTTTATTATTCTTGCCTTTTAATACGACACATAATTTGTATCAAAGTGAGTTTATCGAAGTGTTTATGACTAAGTCATTAATTAGTGATTAAACCAATAGAAGGTTGGTCTTTTTTAATTATGTGATTACTTGGAATCACTATCTAAAACCAGTTCCATGAGTTAACTTCTTTATTGGGTTCATCGTCTTAGCATGGGTTAATGTGTGTAATTGGTCAACTATATATTTCTAAACGATTTGATATATTTATTTATTGGAAAGAAAAGAGTTAATTGTATCACACATCCTCAAAATATGGTCTTCATTTAATTTGACCTTTAAACTTTTGAATGTTCTAGTTTCATCCCTAAACTACTTATCATTCAAAAATAGTTTTTCATTTTTTGAAAAACCTTATTTCATCCCAAAACTATGACCTTTATTCAAAACCGATCCTCAAACTTTTGAATATTTTAATTTCATTCCCAAACTCTTCCAAATATGTAATTAGTTTCAATCATACTTTAACCTTTTTTTTAAACATAAAATAATACAGCTTAGTGCAATGTTTTTATTAATAATGGACGTGATTAACATATATTGATAGTTTAAAATAAAAAATAAAAGTTTAAGAATATGTGATGCAATTAACTCAAAATCAAATTTGATTGAATTGATATTAGAGATTGGTAAGGTACTAACTCAATAAGGAAAGTAATGAAACACTTTATTGTAAAAGATAATAAATAATATTATTCATACTCGTATAAAAGTCTGTGTATTTAAATAAAACAACTAAAAATCACTTATTAAACACTGAAATTGCATATAAATCCTTTTGTATCCACATATAGTCATTTGCTGATAATATTTTTTAATAAATCTTATGCAGTACATATTTTCGTTCTCCAAAAGAAAATCTAGTTATTATTTAAATCCTTGATAAATGGTAATAACATATTACTCGTTTTCAATTTGTAAAAAATATTGAAAAACATTTTATTATTTAATTCTAAATATAGTTATAATTCTAAGGAGTGTATACCTATTATTTTGAATAAGTTATTAAATATAATTCAATATATAAAGGGAAGAAGAAAAAATAAAAAAAATTGTATACTCGTTTTATTGAAAAAAAATAGTATTAAAATTCTTGAACTCCATTTTCTAATTTTTAGATCCGATTATAATAATACTTTAGTCTCGATATATTATGAGATTTGTATATAAATTTTTTATTGTAATAATCTGTCGAATAAAAATTTATAAACTTATATTTTTTTAATGGCTAGAATTTGTAAGATGTTACAAAAATGGCAGGTAGAAGCAGAGAAGCCAAACCCAACAATATTTGTAAAAGCATGTGAGCTGTTGGGGATAAAACCAGAGGAAGCGGTTCATGTAGGGGATGACCGTAGGAATGATGTGTGGGGTGCCAGAGATGCCGGTTGTGATGCTTGGCTCTGGGGTTCCGATGTTCACTCTTTTAAAGAGGTTTCTCTCCAACTCTCTAATTCATTCCTTTTTAACTTAATTTAATCCATTAATTATGTTCATGAATCGAATCAAGTTAAATGAAATCTCTTCAAATCACATTAATTAAAATAAATTTTCTTGTTAAGTCCGATTTAAGTTTTATTAAATTGAACGAGTTACCTGATATTTAAGTAAATTTATTTTCTCACGTTGTTATTGATTTATAGTTTTAATCCAACCTCTAAATTTTATGCCAGGTTGCTCAAAGGATAGGAGTACAGGTGTAGAGAGAATCACCATCAATGCTTGGAACTCAGTGTGAGAAAAAAGGGGGGATAGATTTTAAGGCTATACATACCTTGTGTATGAGCTAATTAGGCTGCTATGTTGAAAAAAATATTAAGGTGTTTAGTTTTCCTATGTTTAAAGTTTCATTTTAGTGTTATTCTTATATTTTTATTACACTTTTTAGTAAAAAATAATTTATACATTTAAAAAAATTATAATATAAATTCAATATTTTAAAAAAATTACTATACATTTTCCAATAGAAGTCGTCAGTTTTATTTAAAATATATATAGAATTATAATAAATATTTATAACCATAATAGTAAACCAAATACATAATTATGATATTTTTCATAACCATTGATACAATAAACTAACTGCTTGAGATAAACAATAATCATATAATGAAAATGTTAAAAAGTCAATCAAAAGCTCAAATAAATATAGATACGAGTAAACCTAATTGTATCTGCAAATGAACTTCAAAAGGGATCAAAACAATTGAAAGACCATCAACAAATCACATATTAGAGTAGAGCGACATGAGAAAACTATTCACAAACGAAATAATGTATCCAAATCCAATTAGAGGATCTAAAACAAGAAAAATCAGCAGGATAACAAATAAACACCATCTTATTAGTCGAAGCGTAATTAAATCCATCAATAATAAAAGAAAAAAAAACCAAACAATGATAAAAATATTTTAAAAAGTAAAAAAAAAAAACACGTCATAAAAACAAAAAAACCATAAAATAGTGTTATTAAAAAATAATATAATTATATTTTTACTTTTAATAATAAATTATTTAAAATATATAGATATATAAATATTTATAACCATAATAGTAAACCAAATACATAATTATGATATTTTCATAACCATTGATACAATAAACTAACGCTTGAGATCAAACATAATCATATAATGAAAATGTTAAAAAGTCAATCAAAAGCTCAAAAATATAGATACGAGTAAACCTAATTGTCTGCAAATGAACTTCAAAAGGGATCAAACAATTGAAGACCATCAACAAATCACATATTAGAGTAGAGCGACATGAGAAAACTATTCACAAACGAAATAATGTATCCAATCTCCAAATTTATATATTAACTCGAACCAATTTACTTCAATAATTAAAAGAATTATTGTAATTTTTAGATGTCATGGGTTCGAGCACTAGCGACTGCAATAGAGATCAAGCGTTCATTGTCAAATAACTAAGATTACTTAGAACATATATTACTTTTTAATCATCTTTAGCTTAATAAAAATACATATTATGATGTGAAATTTTAATCCTCCTATTTTTCGAAAATTAAAAAAAATATTTATATCAAGTAACACAATCAAATATTATTGTTAAATCTATATCTAAAAATATATATATATATATATATATAATTAGTAAAAACCAACAAATCAACAATTCACATGCTACAAATTAGGTTCAAGTTCACGATTTTTAACTTTTCAAATTTTGTAAGGTACAAGGATGAATTATAATAAAGTAAAATAGATGGATGAACTTATAAGTGTTTCTAAAATAGAGGGATGGAATTCATTATTAGCTCAAATGAAAATATAAAAAGCCTAGGACCATTATTGTAATTTTGACACTCCGATGTTCGGGGCAAAAATCCACAGGCGGGAAAAATAAAATCAAAGTCCTAAACTGGGTAATTTTCAATCATTTTAGCATCGAGTTCTCATCGACGCACTGTGAACTGAAAACAGTGGAAATTGGAAATATGGAGAGAATTCATGTGGCCGTGCGATCGAGACCGTTATCTTCAGAGGATGCAAAGACAAGCCCTTGGAGAATCTCAGCGAATTCCATTTTCCTCCCCAATCAATCTACCAAGTTTGAATTCGGTAGTTCTTTCTAAATAATTAATTGTTCCATTCTCGTTTTAAGTTCATATTTTTCTTGTTTTTTAACATTTTTTTTTAAATTTAGATAGGATATTTGGGGAGGATTGTAAGACTGGAGAGGTTTATGAAGCTCGTACCAAAGAGATTGTGGCGGCTGCAGTTCGTGGATTCAATGGTACCATTCAATTAATTTGATTATATTGCTTCCGTTTTTGTTTAAAAATTACTCTCTAACAAGTGTGATGAAAGTCTATTATGGGAATGGAGGTATTGTATACAGCAATTGCTAGGTTGTTTCACTTCTTGAGTGGGAAAGGGTTTTTTTTTTTTTTTTTACTGAAGTATCTATTGCATTCTCTTTGAGCTACTATGGTCTCTTAGTTTGGTAGCGGAGAGAGATTGCTTGTAGTTGTGGTGTTATCCCATGTCGGCTAAGGTTACAGAATTACAGTCACTTATTGCCAATTGGTTCTTGGATATGCTTAACATGGTAACACAGTCACAGTAACTTTTTCTGTGATTGTAACTATTTGTTACCCCTAAGTGATTTTGCCTCACTATGTTGAGTTTATAATTTGCCAAGACCTTGTGTGTTTAGTTGGGTTAGGTTGCGTGCTTAAAGGTACACATTCTAAGTATTAAGAGCTTTTTAGCATGAGCCACCCAATAATAAGGGGACTTCCTCCAGTACAGTAATTGGAGTCATCTACCCCAGAGTTTTCAGTTAGTTGGCTTTTTTTCTTTCTTTCTTGAAAGGCCTTTTCTTCAATTGCAGGTGAAAGGTGGGGAAAACTGTCTCATGCCTCGTCCTGTAATTTAATAAGTCTAATTCTTTTAAGTTAGCGTGTCTGTTAAACAGTGCATGCTCATCTGGTTTTTATAATGATATGTGCCTCTTATAGTTTCTCAATTTAATTCCTGGTGTTGCAGGTACAGTTTTTGCATACGGACAAACTAACAGTGGTAAGACCCATACAATGCGGGGTTCGGCTGCTGAACCAGGGGTCATTCCTCTTGCCGTGCATGCTTTGTTTAACATATTACAACAGGTACGCATACTGGCCAGCTTTCAAGATTGTTATTTATGTGTTTTGGGAATATAATTATAAAACAAGTAAATTCTAAACATATAGAAATATATAATTAGAAAAGTGGGGTCATTCTACTTTTGTTTCAGGACGTGGATCGAGAGTTTCTTCTTCGAATGTCTTATATGGAAATATATAATGAAGAAATAAATGATTTGTTATCCCCTGAACATCGAAAATTACAAATTCATGAAAGTATAGAGGTATTCTCATCCACAATTAATATTTTCTACTTAATTTTCTATTTCTTACTAATGAACTATTCTTTTCATAAATGTAGAGGGGAATATATGTTGCTGGCTTACGAGAAGAGATTGTCGCCTCTCCTCAACAAGTACTTGACTTGATGGAGTTTGGAGAATGTATTTCTTTGACCTTTTTAATAAAATTTTCATTTTTTTTATTTTGTATTTTTGAGTTGAATTGTCATTGGTGTTAAAATAAAATAACTTATGATGATTGTCCTTAAGATAAAAAAGGGGAAAATTGTGAAACAGTAAGAAAGAAGAGTTATCTTATAAATATTTATTCCTGTTCTTGGATTACATTGTATTTATTTGAATTTCTCCTTTTTATGATTCAAAATTCAGCTCACAGGCATATTGGTGAGACAAATATGAATTTACACAGTAGTCGATCACATACTATTTTTCGTATGGTAAGTTATCAGTTTCCTTAATCTTAATTGTATTATGATTACAAATTGCCATTTACCTTACTAGACTATAGCCATATAGATCATTGAGAGTCGGGATAGAACTGAAGATGGAGATGGAGATACAGTTAGTTCTTGTGATGCTGTTCGGGTATCAGTTTTGGTATGTTATTGAAACGACTAACACATTTCTTCTTTTATGTTAAATAGATTGATAAAACGTGTTGCCTCTAGTCAATTTTCGTCTAATCATATTTATAATAAATTTCTTTCAATTTGTTTTTGTTATTTCGCTTGTAGAATTTAGTAGATCTTGCTGGATCAGAACGCGCTGCCAAAACTGGTGCAGAAGGTGTTCGACTAAAGGAAGGTTCCCATATTAACAAAAGTTTGATGACATTAGGAACTGTTATTAAAAAATTGAGTGAAGGTGCTGAAAGTCAAGGGTATGCTCTTCTCATTTTTGCAAACTTATTTGAAGTGCTATTATTTTTCAAGTATTGATGACGTTAAAACATTTTGTAGGGGGCATGTTCCATATCGAGATAGCAAACTTACACGCATATTACAACCTGCTTTAGGAGGCAATGCAAATACAGCTATAATATGTAATATAACGCTTGCACAGGTAGTAATCTTTAAAACCGTTTGTAGTTGATATAATCTTTACCTGTATATTTCACGAGTGCTACATACATTCCTCTTTATATGCAATATGAAGAGCCGAAGACTAATTTAGGCACTCCCTGTCTCTAGGATGCTATCACTTGCTGACTTTTCGTAGGTTTAAACACTACAGTTTTTTTACTTTAAAATTTATTGACTTTTCAAGAAAATATTTGAATGACTTTGAAAAAGCTCAAAGTAACAACATGAGTGTAGTTGTAATGTGATGGTGTTAAATTTTTTCATGAAGTTCCTGTGTCCGATGTATATTTGACATGAGTATACGACCCTCCAAGAATCCGAACAAAGCATGCCGATTAAGCTTTTTTTTGGGTTTGAATTAGTTTTAAGACATGAGGATGAACCTTTTACTCGTTGAGATTTGAGATTGCTCGGCAAGGGAGCTGTTTTTAGTTTAATACATGCAAAGTTTGTTGCTTTTTGCACAATGGGTAACCTTCTTATAATATTGATGTAATGAACCTGTAGATATGGTCATGGGTTTCTTCTTTTTCAAATTTGACAAATATTTTAGTTTAAGCTGAAAGAGAGATTTAATTACTTGTAAAATTAGGTCAGTTTCATGCATGCATCATATAAAGTGATCCATTCTAAGGGATGGCAAAAAATGCTGAACCCATCGGGCTTGAATCGCTGACCTCTATGGGTGTTTTTTTTTTTTAAAACCAAGTTTAGTGGTGGGTTTAGATAAAGCTCGTCCGCCGTGTCTCAGTATATTTACTAAAATGCTTCTATATTAGTTTTATATTTTATTTCATAGATTATAATTTCTTGATTCAATAAGAATTTGTAACATATATTTTACTTTTAGATTTTTTTTTCATATATTTTAATTATAATTTCTTAATATAATAAGATTTCGTAACATATATTTAGTTTAGTTTTATTAATTTATAAAACAATATGTAAATTTTGGGACGTGTCAGTTTGGAATCGGAAAATCCTTTCAGGGTCGGGGTTGAGGGTTAAAAGTTTTATATAAAATTTGGGCTGGGTAGATTTGGGTACATATACGTAAAAGTCGGGTCTTTATTTCATAGATTATATTTCTTGATTCAATAAGAATTTGTAACATATATTTACTTTTAGATTTTTTTTTTATATTTTAATTATAATTTCTTAATATAATAGATTTCGTAACATATATTTAGTTTAGTTTTATTAATTATAAAACAATATGTAATTTGGGATGTGTCAGTTTGGAATCGGAAAATCCTTTCAGGGTCGGGGTTGAGGGTTAAAAGTTTTATATAAAATTTGGGCTGGGTAGATTTGGGTACATATACGTAAAAGTCGGGTCAGAGGCAAAAACCACCTTGTTGTCACCATTCTATTTTTTATGAATTTGAGCATTTTGACATTGTTTTTGCTTCGTACGGTATGATTATTAGTTTTTGTTTACCTGCAATCCCACCATATAATCAATATGTTATAATGGCAGATTCATGCAGACGAGACTAAGAGCAGTCTTCAGTTTGCAAGCAGGGCATTGCGTGTTACAAATTGTGCTCGTGTGAATGAGGTTTATTTTAATTTTCCTTTTTCACATTTATTCTTGTAGCTGGCCTTGATGGTATTTCCTAGAATTCAGTGGCATGTCGAATTACCGGTTCCTTTGTGTTGTTAGGCCATGTTCTTAATTCAAGGTTAATATGTATGTTTGCATGAAACCTTTTCTGTGTGTTAGATTTTGACTGATGCTGCTCTGCTAAAGCGTCAAAAGAAAGAGATAGAGGAGCTTCGAGCCAAATTGCAGGTTCACAACTGTATCTGTGCTTTCCTTGATGTCTTGAAAAGATGCTTTCTGGAATAGTGACTCAGAATGTTTTGTTTGTTCTAGGGTTCTCGTTCAGAACATTTGGAAGAAGAGATTCTCAATTTGCGAAACACTTTATTGCAGGTATTTCATTTTCATCTGATGTTTACTGTTTCAAAGAATATGTTATGGAGTTGCTAAGCTCATTTGACAGTCTGAACTTGAGAGAGAGCGAATAGCTTTGGAATTAGAGGAGGAAAAGAAAGCGCAAGTAGAACGTGAAAGGGTGTTGCAGGAGCAAGCTAAGAAAATAAAAAACTTGAGTTCAATGGTCTTGTACTCAAGTAGAGATGAGAGTCGAGATCAGGTTAAAAAGGTTTGTTTAAATAACTCTACATTTTTTCTTTCATGGATAAGTAATTCCCTCTCTTTCATTTTGCATGTTATTTGCTTTTTATATCAGCTCTACTAGTTCTCTACTTTTGCTCCTTTATCTAGTACTGCGATCATAAGTTGTAACAATCATACTACGACCTTTCCAACTAGATGAGCTGAATATTTTTAATATATATAAAATGAGGAATGTAAAGGATTTGATCTCCTATAATGAAAACCTGAGTTGAAGGATCATTAGTTTTGTATGACAAGCATGCTACTCCACAAAAAGGGAATCAGATAAACAAATAATAGACACGGATATGAAATATCATCTTTTAAGGTTTTTGTTAAATTGGTTTGTATTTTATCAAAAAAAAAAAAAAATTGGTTTGTATATTTCAACATGATTGGCTAGAATTTTAATTGAATGAAGTTTAAATTGCTGAAGGTGGTTCCCACGACCTGTAGTGCTTGTTATCCAGCTTTCGTAACAAGTTAATCCTATTTTAAATTCCACCGCCTCTTATTATAAGGTCAACACAAATGTGCATAGTTGATTTAAGTGTATCATTTTTAAAATTAGTTCAGAAACCAAGCTTTGTTTTCTGTTCTATTTTGTCTTTTCGTTTGCATTAATGGTTCAGTAAGCAGATAAATATGTAGATTTTTGTTTATGCCTTGCTAACATATCTAGACTAAGCTTTGTATTCACATTCTATGTACTAATCTTTTATTAATAAAATTTGAGGCACTCTTTTCCTCCTTCCGCTGATTATGGAACACCTTAGGGTGTTTTAATAATCATGAAGGGGGTTTTTAACGATGCCTCCACATCTTATAAAAAGAAACATGTCTAGATTAAGTTTGTTTGACATTATCCTTGATTCAATTATTATATGATGAGTGATATGAGCAAGAATCTATATGTTGTTTAGTTGAAGGATAATACATTTTTAATATGAATCAATTAGATTGCGTGTGTTCTTCTATAATGAGAGTTGTGTAGTGGTTTATCTTGGACCATCTAATATCTGATGTGTTAGTTTGGATTTTTGAAGTTCTAATTTGTTGTTTAAAGTTGATTAATTTTAAATGGATACGATTATAATCTGAATTTTTAAAGGTCATAACTCAAAGATTTCAATTCAGTTTCTGAAGTTATATTACAAATTCAGCTAAAATTATGGTTCTCTCATTTATTCTTAAGATTATTTAAAAGCATGAATTTCGATTTCTAGATTTATCCATAGTCCAAAAGAAGGATTTAAAATTCAAATTTATTAGTAAAAAATATAATCCAAATATAAATTTAAATTCCTCAGCACAGTCTAGAGAATTTTGGGATTATGCATCTGCTATATCAATTTTCATGGAGTTCTACTTTGAGTACATAAAGTAAGGGTTTGCAGTAAATCTTGGAACTGCCAAATATTTTACTTGAATCAAAGTTTAGTACCTTAGCATTGTTGGGTAGTTGTTGGATGTATAATGTGATTAGAATAGTTAGTCTGCTCTCATATAAATACATGCCTATCTTGCCTAGTCATCTTAGTTCTTGATTGAGTCATCTGCCTGTGCTATAGGGAAAGAGGCGAGATACATGGTGCCCTGGGAATCTTCTGAGGGAGGCTCTTAAAGAGGTAACTTTTATGTTTCTTGCTACTATTTGGGCATCATATATCATAATATAATTGCATTTTAATTTTCTCACTTCCTTATCGGAGTGAGCTGATTTTTTATAAGAATTGAAGGCCTCGTTAAAAACCTCCTTCACGATTAAAGGTGTAACCCCCAGACCCGGTCTGTAATTTAGACCCAAACCTAAGTGGTCACATATCCCAGTCAGAGATTTTTTTTTATTTCTTTAAAATATCTTACAATACATTAGATATAATAGAGAACAAAATGTATTAATACAAATATATCCAAAACGATAGCAAATACATGTCACCAAACATAACTGAAAAACATATAGAGATATAAGTTCGTACAAAATAAGTAGTTGATCTCCCCTGATGCCATATCTACTAGCTTACAGTCTGCTGTTATCTGAAAAAGGTAAAAACTATAGAATGAGCTAAAAAGCCCAGTGTGCCCCATACAGTGTATAATACATACATAACAAAATAATTCAGATAGATAAAATAATTTATCAAATATATTTTAATAATATGCACACTACCCCCATCCAATCACCAAAATGTGTAGGTTCACCTGAACCGTACACCACCTATACACTAGTAAGGCTTAACCTGTGCACAAAGCAGAGGAGCCTAGGAAAACTGTAAGGTTTATCCTTGCACACAGCAAAGGGACCTGAGAAACTGTAAGGCTTACCCTTGCACACAGCAAAGGGACCTGGTAAACTGTAAGGCTTACCTTCGCACACAGCAAAGGGACCTGGGAAACTGTAAGGCTTACCTTCGCACACAGCGAAGGGACCTGATAATACTTCCTTCAATCGTACCCCAATGACAAAAATAAACATGTATGCATTGGAGTAAAAACGGTAATTAATCCATTAAATATGGAAAGGTTCCATATTTAGAAATCATGTACAAAAATACTATAACTATAAACCATATAAAAATTATACGGTAAATCAGACATTTAATAAACATTATTCAAAATACTGATATTCCTCATAAATATATATATTCTCATATAAACCAGTTCAGATATATAGTTTAAAACTGTAAGATAACACTGTCAGGAAACACACCTGTAACAGTATGAGAAATCAAATAAGGAAGCTTATTACTGGTTTTGTCGATCACGCTCTGCTGCAGCGCTAGATCCTACAAATTGGAAAAAAATCCATATTGGAAACCTAATATAAATAATCTAAATATTATTTAAATAATATACGGAAACCTACGGGTAATTCTCGTAGTACGCGGTTCAGGCCGATCTAACGAACGGACAACACCAAACCTAATTGATCATTGCTCAGGTGAAACACGAGTACCTTCATAAAATATTTTTATTGAATCAATTCCTTAACCAAAACTCAAATAAATAATCAAATACTAAATCTTTTTGGGTTTACATGCTTGATTCGAGAATTTCGGGTCAAAATTTGACAAAACAGACTTCAGAATCAGATTCAGGACTTCGAAAAACATAAAGTATGACCTTCCGAAATTCTGAATTCTTGGTCAAAATCAAAGTCAACGGGTTTGACTGACGATTTGGAGACTTTTGAGGTTCGAATTTAGCGAAACGAACCCCAACAACGAATTCGGAACGTCGACTGTCAGGATAGGTATACTCGAAAAAGATTAACGGTCGTTTAATAGCCGGTCAAAGCCGGTCAAAGTTCTGGTCAAATGAGGTCAACAACCTGTCAACCATTTTACAGAAATAACACATTTTTTTTAAATAATTACCAAAATATAACCTTTTTCGAATTAATTCCCAAAATAGCACCATTTCGAATTAATTCCCAAAATAGCACCCATTTCGAATTAATTCCCAAAATAGCACCCGGTCAACGGTCGGGTGGTCAACGGGTCGGGTCAAAACCGGTCGTTTTTGCCTTCCCCACGCGCAGTGGCGGCGCGTGGGGGCTCTTCTGGCAGCGTAAAATTTACGGAAAATTCTTAAAAATTATTTTGAGCGATTTCGAGATACTTACAAAGCTCGGTTCAAATTTTTTGACGGCGGAGAGCTCAATTTCATCAAATTGGAAACTTTGACCGCTTCACCTCCCCACGCGCCGCCGTCGACGGAGACCTAGGATCACACCGGCGGACTCGAAACGGCACAAGGAACACGATGGTGCGGGAGGTGTCGTAAACGGAGCAACGATCGGCGATGAATTTAAGATTTTCTCGGCGATTGAGCTAAAAAAAAGTCGAGACTTTGACTGGAAATTCCCGGCGTTTGGCAGCGTTTTGCTTCAATTAATTTAAGGGGTTTGTTCCTCGCTCGATGATGAACACGATGGTGGTTTCAAAACGACGATCAGAATTCGGACGGCGTCGGAAATCGGAAGTTGACGTTGGGGAAGGAAGTTTAGGCTCAATTTAGGAGCAATTGGTTTTTGATTTTTCAGAAACCAATTGCCGTATATAATACCGAACTTCACCAACTTTTCTGGGGTAAATTCAGGGCTTGGTCCCTGAATTTTCTTTAACTCTAAAACAAGCTACAAATTTTTTAAATTCTTTTAATTTAGTCCCCAAATTTCACCAAATTACTTAATTAAAACCTCAAATTACAATTATATATTTTTTTTCAAATTTCCGGGTTATTACAAAAGGAGCTTATAGAGAAGCTCCTTAATCAACGGGAGGAGGAAAAGAGTGCCTTAAGATTTCATTAACCATAGAAAATACACGATACAACCAGGGAGCCACCCCAAATATAAACAAACACCAAAACAACCTCAAACAATCCTACCAGAACCAACCTAATCCAACAAGCACAACAACAACCTAAAAAACAGACTGGTCAAACTCAAAGCCTAAAGTGGCCCGATAGACGCCCAAACAAAACAAAACAACCATAATAAAAGCCAAGGGTAACAGCTGACTAAAACCATAGAAGCCAACTTCTAAATCAAAAGCCACTTAGCTTTCTCATGATAAGAATACAAAAAAAAACACGCACATAGCCGCCTTTCCACCACATTAACTCGTCTTGTCGGCTAAAACCATCCGAACTTCCAGCTCCAAACAATAAGCATGATGCAGATCACCTAAACTACTCCTTCCCCTGCCATAGTCTTCCGAAATCAGATACACTACTGAGCCATTAGACTCACAACCCAATTCTTTCCCAAAATGCAAGGAATCAAACACATCCTTATGTTGAGACTGCCCCAATGCTGGAAAGCCAGAATCATATATAAATCTGCCATAAAAAACAGACACCTCTTCCTCCCATTGCACCTTACTCTGGTGTCTCTTGCTTCGGTAACCCCTATACTTTCTTTTGAGAGCTGTAAAATTCTCTTGAAAAAATTGGTCAGATCTATATTTGTAGCCAAAACCCTCCTTAGGTCTCATGAACTGCCTTGCGTTACCCTTTGGATTTATGTATGCCCAGTTGTAAGAAAGGCCATCGTGAATCGCATCCTCCACCACCCTTGACTCAACCCGACCATCCAACATGGGGAAATCATTATAATAATCCTTCGAGCCCACAAAAGTACATGCAGGCTCACTACTTTTCCTGTAGGCAGCTTCTTTCTCCCTCTCCACGTGAACCAACAGATCCTCTTTCACCCTTTGGAGTGAGCTGATCAATGTGAGATTTATTGTACCCCACATGCATGATCATTGATGTAGGGTATTTGCTAGTTTGATTGAGCATTATAATGTGTTTATTAGCAAAAGGTTAGGATGTATGATTCCTTTGATAGGTAATAGAGTGAAATAGCTTGTGATGATTGTAAGCATGCGGAGGACATTGATTGCAAGATTTTCTTTATTTCTTCTTGTTGTTGTTGGATATATCTACCGTATGGGAGAACCAGAATGTTGTATTTTGGAAAAGTGTGCTGATGTAGGAATTCCTTAGTTAGGATGACATGGTACTTGTATTTCTATTCTGATCCTTCTCTTAAACCTACGGAGTGTTTGAAAGAACTAAATAGGGTCATTGCAGTCAAGGTTGAGTGTTAGGTCCAACTACAAGTTTGACATGAATATGCTCAAATTTTTATTTTTAAATTTTCTCATTACATTTGGAGGGATAGATCTCCATCATATCCTTGTCTTTCTAAACTATGCTATGAACATGGTCTTCAAGGAAAAGAAGAGCTGGAGCAACACCGACTGTAATCTGTATAGGATACTGGTAGACAATATTACAAGAAGACGTGTCATTCTACATTCTAATTGAATATAGTATGTTGAATGTTCTAAACCTTTAGATAGTCCAGGTTACTTAACAGAATTTTGAAAGGGGGTTTCAACGAAAGGTAAATTTGCTTTTATGGAGCTGCCACCTTCTTGTTTATCTTGTGTTGATAAAGTTCGGCTAAATTAACCTTTGCACTATGACACATATTCAAAAAACCTATATATACACAGAGGTTTAGGCAGGGACTCTTGATTATTACTGATGAAGGTTTTGCATGTATACTATTTCTAAATTCAATGTGTATAATGATGGATGTTATCTGAGTTCGTGAGATGATTAACCTAGTGACATAGAAGGGGGCAACTAGTTCAAAGTGTTGACCAGTGTCAAACTGATGCCTTTGATTCCTACCATGCTGTAGAGTATGCACGTTGGTTATCTTTTATATGTTATTATTATTTAATGAATTGTTTCTTTAGTTGAAATCCTCAATATGTATCTAAATTGTTTTCCTGGAATCAGAAGGATTGATGTTTTGATAACTTGTTCTGTTAAGAATAGTAACAGAAATGAGCATTTTAATGGTAAAATGGGCTTATTTGATGTGGAATTTCATGTGTGTAGGATCAGGGAAGTTTCAATCCCCAAAGGCAGGGATGGGAAGAGTAATTGGGACCTCTGTCAAGTAGTGACTTGCAGTGCCTGCCCTGTTCTGTTCCCGTTCCTGCTTAAGAAGCATAAAAATAATATTATTTCTACCTTGTGACCAAATGCTGAAAAAATATTCTCGATGTTCTTTTTCCATTGGGTGCATCCTAACATTAATTTTCTGTGCTTTAGGCCAACCCAAGTGTTCAACCAAACTCAGCTTCAATTAAACCGACTCAATCTAAGCGTTATACGGGGCCACTGCTTGCTTTTGAGGAGTTGGTGAATGAAAATGGAACTGAAGATGACTACCCATGCAAGCAAGATGAAGATTGTAAGGCTGCTGTCCTGGAAGATTGTACTTTTCCTGAGCCATGTGCTTTACTGCATGTAACGAACAGAAGAAAAGTACCACCAAGAAAGAAACAATCCTTTGTGGTTTGTATGACGCACTTCTGTATAGATATCCTTGAATTGAATTTTGCACCCTCATATGTATTATTGATTCAGGAGGACAGTGAACTACTGGAACTGCAAGCAGAATACGAGGATTTGCTTTTGAAATTTGAAACTCAGGTTGCTCAACATTCTTGTTAATTTATATTTAATTAGCGCAAAAAGTTTGTCATCTATATTCTGATTCCTTTTTATACGCAGAGAACCATGAGTGATATACAAATTGATTGCTTAATGAGAAAGCTGGTTGAGGCTGATTCCCTTGACAATATGAAACATAGCGGGTCTAATGACCATTCTTCATTTCATGCGAACAAAACAAATTATGCTGACAAGAATATTGGTTTGAGGGATTTTGAAGCAATCCTTGTGATCAAGCAACTTCAAGAGAAGGTTTATTTTATTATTTTTCATGATTGTCTCCCCCTCTCCTTCAGAAAAAAATATAGTCTTTCATTGTAATCATCTAGAATTTTTCGATTGTAGTTTTTATGTTTATGTCTATTTTATACCGTGCAGATTAGGATACTAGAAACAGAAAAATCTTCAAGCCAAGAAAATCTGAATTCTCTTGTCGAACTTGCCACGGAACAAAATATATGTGCGAATGAGAAGTTTGACGAGGTAATAATTTAACCATTTATTCATGATCATCCCATTTTAATCTAAGTAAATAAACTGAAGGAGAGGAAAAGAATAAAAGTGGTAGTGCAAGAGAAATCTGATTATTGAATTTAGTAGATTACAACAGTTTAAATAAACTGAGTTGCTGATTTCTAATAGGACTTTTCCTGCTAAAGATAAAATTCTATCTAGAAATAGATATTACAAAGACTCCTAAGACTTATACTTTCTTATCATAAAAGACTCCTAAATATGCAAGACTTCTACACGGCTCATTCTGACACATCCCATGCTTCTTATCCTGAGGTAGCGAACAAGAAATTATCGGTTTCTTTCATTTTTGTGATTCATAATCTGCTGGACTTGTCTTAAGGAAATCTGGAACTTTTTCATGTGTTAATTGCAAATTGATTGTGAAGCTTCAAGTCTATTTATGCTGCCTTGCCCCCCTGCTTTGCAGCTCCTGAATTCATGAGTAAGAGGAATAAAGAAACCCATTAAGAAAAATATTGAAATATACTTTTAAACCTTGGGCATCTTTTCTGCATGGCTGTAGGTTATTTAATGCAAATTTATGGTTGCCGTGGTCTTGCTTTGAGATTCTAAAAGCAACATGAGATGCTGCTGTAAAGTGCTCTCATTAGTCATTGTAGTAATGATTTGAAGGATTAGCCGATTTGACGTGTTTGAAACTCTGTATAATTTGTGGACTGCTTTTCTATGGAGCTGATGTGAGCATTTTAATAATTCATTTTCTAATTGGAGTTTTTTCAGGATCAAAAGTAAGGCATTGAAGCTTAATGACTTTTGTATCTTCATGAAACTCCCAATGATGACAAAGATCATCTTTATCATCTTTTTAGATAAAATAGGTTCTTCACATTTCTAAAAATAAAAAAAGAAGAAGAAGAAAAAGAAGAGGTTCTTCACATGTCTATTTGTATACTTCTTTAGCATCTTTTGCTCAGTAGTCGTTAAATCAAGGATATCAAGTGGTAGTTTTTCATTGATTGTAGTTAACTGGGTGGATTGTTAGATATTGATGACTTTTTCTATGTGCACATATTATAAATGTGTATGCTAGTATCAACTTTATCATTTTAATGTTAACCATTTTGACTTTTATGAAGATCTATGTTCGGGTTTTGTTTTCTTCAATCTAGCTTCAATATAGTTTTTATTTGGTATGATCTTTTATAGCTTTGTGAAGAGCTTCTTAGCGCACGGGAGGAGGCTAGAGTGGCTTGTGAAAAACTTGCTTATAGTGAATCCGGGGAAAGAAAGAATGTAAGTATTCTGGAAATTGTGCATTTGTGTTTATATAAGATTCTACGACCTTTAGTGTGTTCATGAGTGTCTTCATTTCAGCATGCATTTTCTCTCTATTGTTAATAACATCCAATATACATAGTTTCTTTATCATGTGTAAGTATTCTCTTGTCAAAGGCTCTGTGGATCTTGATTTTGTAGGGGGGTTGTGATTTTGCAATTGAGCTTTCGAAGGAAGTAGAAGATTTGATTTCTGAAGCTCAAGAATCAAAAGAAGTAGCTCAAAAGCTGTCATCCCTTGTGGATGAGGCTTTTCAGAGTTTTTCTGCTATAATTAAGGAATTTGTTGTGAGTAATCCTGAAACATCTTGGGAAAACCAACCTTCCTATCAACTGTTCGTGTTATTTTTAATGATAATTCTAAATTTGAAAGAAAATTGTTGAAGTCAATATTTCTACTATTTGTGCATGCATCCTATCTCCATCTCACTGTTTAGTTTTATGCATCATATCCAGGATTTCAAGGATATGATGTGTCAGAGTTCTGCACAACAAAAAATAATTATTGCAGAAACCGAGGGATTACACAGTTCTATGAGACAAAGGACTTTGAAGCTTGAAAATGATAAGGTGAGACATCGATTTCACATTTGGAAACTGTGTTTTCTCTGAATTGACTAGTACCTATATGAAATCATTGTCGCTATTAGCATTCCAAGATAAAATATGTGAGCTAATGCCTGGTTTGCAGCTTCTCTTGCACAACCAATCTATTGACCTGCAGAAGCAAGTGCAGGAACTGTGTGAAAATGCTAAAAATCAAGAAGCATCCTTAACAGTGAGATTTTTATGTCATTTAACTTGTTACAATATGCATAGCATCTATGAGTGAAACTACTGTTTTCTGACACGGGCAATATTGTTTCAGGCAATCTCTGAAGGGCATGACATGGAAAAATTGGAGTATCTTTCTCATATTCAGAGTCTCGAAAAGGAAATATCATATTTTTCATCAGGTTCCATGGCAAGAGAAAATCAGAGTTTGAGTAAAGATCTTGACAAAACAAAAATGAAGTTGAAAGACACTGAATCTAAGCTTAAGAATACCATCCAGGAGAAGACAAAACTTGAGGTTCAATGCAAACTGCTTTGAATTTTAAATTTTGACTTAATTAATTTACATTTTATATTAACCTGCTTTCACATTTCTAGGGGGAGAAAGCAGTTGCTGAACGAGAGATCAAGCGATTGCTTGGTCAAAAGAGTCTTCTTGAGCGTGATATCAACAAACGCGATTCACTAGCTGGTAGAAGACGTGATTCGGTTTTTGATAGGAATGCAAAGGTGTTTGATCCAAAAAAGACAAAAGCTCTTGAGCAGACAATGCAGGTGATGATGATGGGATGCATTTTTTTTATAGTTCTGTAATGAATGTCTAACTGAAAAACCCAAGTAATTAAATGTGGTAATTCTGAATGGAAATTAAACATCCAACCTTTTTATTTTCTTTAAATTGTTATGGTAATGAACTTATTTTTCTCGTGAGTCCAATTTGCAAGATCTCATTGAAACCTGACAGTTCCTTTTTGTCTAGTCCTTATGTACTTCTATGTGATCTTTCAATATATCAATCTCTTCATGACACTAACATGCAGGGCAGTGTCATAAATTTCTAGTATAATTTGGAATGATGACAAAAATTTTGTAATTATTGAACGTGCTTGGTTGTGTTACACAGTCATCATGATAATTTTTCTCAACTATGAAGAAGGCACACCTTTCTATAGTTTGCAGTTGCAGTTTGTTTCTTATTGTCTAGTTCGATGCTAAAACATTCAAATTGTGAAGAATACTTAAAATGTAAATCCTATTTTTATTTTTTTGCTCTTAGGAGGAGTATAAAAAGCTGGAGGTTCTTGCTTTTGAAATGGAGACAACTATAGCTTCCTTGGAAGAGGAATTAGCAGCTGCGCACAGGGACAGGGAAGAGGCTATATCCAGAAGTGAAGATTTGGCTATAGAATTTGAGGCCCTAACTAAAAAAATGGATATATCAGGCTCAGAAATAAATGCTCTGCGAGAAGAACTCTCTGGCCTTGTGAGCTTCCTGTGCTTTCCTCAGTATATCCCTTTCGTTTCTTAATATTTTTTACCCCTTTAAGGTTAAATGGTAGCTTGATATTATCATTTAAATATTAAATGTGGCATTCTCTCTCACTGCACAGAAGCTTAGTTTGGAACAATCTAATTCTAACCAGCAAGGAATGGAAACCTCGATTAAGAGTTTGCTTGCAGAAAAGGAGGAGTTGGCAATGGTAGGCTAATATACTGTTGGTTACAAGAAACCTTAGTGTTTTCCTGCTAACTGTGTCTTTGGTAGTCTAGTTATGTTCATTGCATTGTGCCTTTGATCTTGCAGCAACTCACTAATTCACTATTGGAAATGGAGGAAGAAAGGGCAATACAGTGTGCTAAAGAAAAGGCTTCAATTGAAGCCATAGAAGAGAAAACAAAGTTATACAATTCTGAGATAAAGTCTTTATCAGAAAAATTGTCTGAGGTTAGACTTTGGTTTTTTTCTTTAGCAATTTCTTATTGATGTGCACTTCATTTATTTTTGGAATGCGTGTTAGTTTTCTATATTATTTGATCTTTCATCATACCATCTTGTGGAATTAGTGATTTGCCATATCTGTTTGGATATCTTTTTGCATCTTCATAACTGGAATTATTATAATACTCCATACCTTGTGTGGAATTAGTTAGGTTGACACCAAAGGTCTCAGTCTCTTTCATTCATTATCTTATTGATCAAGAGCTCTTCTTTGCCGGTCCTATTTCATTTTATGGTAATGTTTAATTCTTAGTACTTTTATCATAAGTAGAATAGGCAACTCTTCAGTTTCCATGGAGTACCTATGTTGAAAACATATCCACTGAAAGCCCTCTCACATTCCAAAAACACGAGTTTTGGTTTCTTTTCATTCTAGTAAACAAAATAGGAAAAACCTAGAAGGCAACTTTTTAACAAATATCACAGTTTAGAGGAAGAATGCCTTTAGGAAAGAGAGCGTTAGATTCCACTTTCTCTGAGGAAGAATGGACTGTGTTCATTGATAACCTTAGTAAGAGATTTTCTAGGCGTGTGTTAAGGGATTTTTTAGCCCTTTTGGTCAGATTTTAAGAATTTTCATTCCCCGATTTTTAGAGAATCAAATTATAAGTCTTCTACTTTTGCATTTGTTCAATTCGCTAAGGAGGGAAGTAGGAAGAAAGCAATCCAGTCTGTCAATGGGAGGTGGTTCGATGGGAGAATACTCTATGTAGGGGCTGCTAAGTACCAGAATGCAAAGAGGAGGGAGCCTGTTCGTGGGAAGAGGTTGTTGTTGGTTAAGCAGGGGATTCAGGATACTTCAAGTATTAGGAGGAAGGGTCAGTCGATAAATAACTTAAGGGATAGTAGATCGTATAAGGAGGTTGTGCAGTCTGATGCCGCAACTATTAGAGAACAAGGGTCAGGGATTAATCAGAAGGGTTTCACACAGATAGTAGAGGCCCAAAAAATGCGCAGATATGGAGTTAAGAAGGAGGTGAAGAAACCTTTGGAAATTTTCATCTCTACGAAGGATAGGACATGGCTAAGATCGTCCTTAACTGGTATTTGTAAGGAGAGCTATGAAGTAGACTTTGTGCAGAGGGCTCTAAGGAATGAAGGTTTCAATGTCAAGGTGGTTAGGTGGGGATACACAAGAAATGCCTGTTTAGTTGTTTTTCGATCAGTGGAGGAGAAAACTGCTTTGATGGAGGACAAGTGGGAGGCATTATCTTTATGGTTTGATAGGCTGGAGCCTGTTATGGATGATAAGTGTGTGCCATTACAGTATTGTGCAGTTTCTTTGATCGGGGTTCCATTAAATTGCTGGTTTGTCCCATTTTTCACTAGTCTGGCTTCGAGATGAGGTCAGCTGGTGAAGATTCAGGAGCAAACAGCTAGAAGAGCGGATTGTAGAGTGGCTCAGCTGCTGTTGAGGATGGAAAGCCCATTTGATATTCCTCCCCATGTCTCTGTTAATACATTGGCAAGTTCGTTTAAGATCATGATTAAGGTGGAAGGAACTGATGATTTTTTTAGTGCTTGAAGATGTGGTGGAAGAGGTTGGATCAGTGGATCCTTGGGAGGGTAACTCCTCTGACGGGAGTCAAGGGGATGACGTTCGAGGTCAGGGTGGGCAGCTGGGGATCCAGGCTTTGTCAGATTCTTTGAATAGGGTGGAAGCATGGGTCCGGGATAATTCACGTGGGAGTGGTTCACTTTTCAAGGGGAATGAGCATGGGAAGGTTGTTTTTAATGATATTGGGGTTGCGAATGTATGCTCTGAGGAGACAATAATTGGTGGGATTCCAAGTCAGCAGGAAGTTGGGGGGTATTTTGTTGAAGATAGATAAAGAGGTTTGAGCACGGGGAAGGCCACCTTGGGGCTTGAAAATGTTGACCAAGTTAGTGGGTCTAGATTTCAAGGCAGCCCATTATCTAATAACGAGGTTTTGCAGTCTGTAGAGTTTTTGAATGATAGACCTCGGTTTCAGTTAATTCCTCGGGATAGAAGTACTATCAATCGGAGGAAGTTTAGAATTGCCCCACTTTGCTCAGGTAGCTCGGAGGGCGAAGTGTCGATCAGTTTTCACGATAGAGTGTATAGGAGGGTTAATTCTAGTTGGGCTGGGGATTTTTGGTAGATGCTAGCTTGTCTACAAAGTCTTCTCGTCCCTCTTTGAATGCTAGGGTCGAAGCTGCTGCCACAAGAGAAGTGTGTGATCTGTTGGGAATTACTTTTTAAGGGGGTCAACAGTTATTAGAAGATGAGATTTTTAAGAGGGAGAGGAAGGGTATGCGAGGGATAGGGATTAATTTTCCATTCTCTTTGAGGGGTGTTATGTTTTATCTACTTAATGTCAAATCTTAAAATTATTTCTTGGAACATAAGGGGTTTAGGGAAAAGGGAGAAAAAGAGAGCAGTGCACAGATTGGTTAAACAAATTAAACCGACCATTTTGCTCTTACAGGAGACGAAACTAAGTAAATTTTTGAATGGGTTAATTAGGAATTTAGGGGGATTTCTGTTGAAGGGAGGCTCTTTTCAACCAGCAGAGGGGTCTGCAGGAGGTTTGCTGAGTTTGTGGAATGAGAATGTTTTTGAAGTAACTAGAATTTTCAAACAGATCAGATTTGTGGCGTTAATAGGAAAATTTAAGGTGCCAAGTTTTGAGTGTGTAATTATAAACATATATGGACCGACAGTAGAGGCTGAAAAAGAGGAGTATTTTACAGAACTGCTGAGTTTTGTACAAAGCATTAATTTGCCAATATGCATCGGGGGAGATTTTAATGCATATCTTGTTCAGGAAGAGAAATGTGGAGTTTCTCAGAATTGGCATTCAATGGAGTTGTTCAGGTTTTTTGTGCAACAATCTAATCTAATAGATCTTCCACTTTTAGGAGGCAGCTTTACTTGGTGTAGTAATAGGGAGGCTTCGACTTGGGTTAGACTTGATCGGTTCTTAGTCAGTGGTTGTTTTTTACGTGGTTTTCCTAATTTGGTACAAAGAATGCTTCCAAAGTCCCTCTCTAATCATAACCCGGTGTTGTTGGAAGAAGATTGCAAAAATTGGGGCCCTAAGCCTTTTAGGTTTTTAACTACATGTTAGAGGAAGACGGTTTTGTAGATGCTGTTCAAAATGCCATTGCAGATTGTGAAATGGTCAGAGGGAGAAGGGGAATTTATAGTATCTTACAAGGTACGAAACATATGATTAGAAAGATGCCCAACAGAAGTCATGTGGGTATTTCAGAAGCCATTACAGAATTAGAAAGCAAAATTAATGATTTGGAGCTGAAAGCCCAAGGCTCAGGGATTTTGTCGCATGATCGGGATCAACTTTTGCTTTTCAGAAAGGAGCTGTGGAGATTGCACAGGATTGAAGAGAGTATTTGGTTCCAAAAGTCGAGGGTGAAATGGTTCAAAGATGGTGAAAGAAATACTCGGTTTTTTCATTTGTGTGCTTTGAACAGGAACATAATCAATAACATTTCTGCATTGAAGGTGGAGGGTGAGGAACTGATTGATGCCGACCAAATTAAGTCCTATGTTTCATATTTCTTCAAGAAAATTTATAATTCTAAGGATTCTATGGAAGTAGAAGACTTGCATTTTTCTTTTGCGAAACTCAGTGTGGATCAAAGGAACAACCTGGAGGTTAAGTTTTCTGAGCAGGAGGTTAGGGAGGCCATTTTTTCCTTGGTTAGTGCCAAAGCACCTGGGCCGGATGGTTTTACGATGGGATTCTTCAAGAAATTCTGGCCTTTTTAAAGGTGAAAATTATGAAGTTTGTGGATGACTTCTATGGTGGAAGGAGATGGGATCATGGGGTTAACCATTCATTTATCACTCTGATCCCAAAGAAGAGTAATCCGGCTTGCATAGAAGATTTCAGACCTATAAGTCTTGTGGGTAGTTTATATAAAATAATCTCTAAAGTTTTATCAAAGAGACTTGTTTCAGTCATTAAGGATATTGTCAGCCCTTCCCAATTTGCTTTTATACCGGGGAGACAGCTGCTAGACTGTGCCTTCCTTGCGAATGAAGGTATTCACTTCTGGAGAAAACAAGGTTGAGAGGGGTCGTTTTCAAAGTCAATTTCAAGAGAGCCTACGATTCTATAGAATGGCCGATTCTTCTAAGATTATTGAGAGTCATGGGATTTGGCAAGCGTTGGGTGTCTTGGATTGAGCAGTGTCTTTCTTCGGCATCAATCTCGGTTATGTTGAATGGCTCACCAACAGAGGAATTTTCTATGGCTAAAAAACTTCGACAAGGATGCAGTTTATCCCCTCTTTTGTTTAATATAGTTGGAGAACTCCTGAACCTTATGTTGAGTAAAGCTTCTAATTTGGGTCTCTTTCAAGGGTTTTCGATTGGGAGTTCTGATCCATTCCTATTAACACACCTCTAGTTTGTCGACGACCTTATCCTTTTCTGTCGTGACTCTTCTACTCAAATATTAAATATTAGGAGAGTTCTGAGGATCTTCAGTATTATGACGGTGCTTTATCTAAATCTTTCAAAATGCCATCTGTATGGCATTAATCTGGAAAATGCCATCTTAAACAATTGGGCTGCTATGGCTGGTTGTGCTGTAGGTTCTTTTCCCACGGTGTACCTAGGCCTTCCGTTAGGTGCTAAGAGTAATTCTGAGGCTATTTGGGATCCGATCATTAAGAAATTTCATTCGAAATTATCATTGGAAAGCTGCTGCACTGTCAATGGCGGGGAGAGTGGTGCTGCTAAAGTTAGTTCTGTCCTCGCTCCCGATTTTTTTCCTATCTTTGTTCAAAATGCCGTATAAGGTGAATAAGAAGATTTAGACTTTAATGGCCAGATTTCTCTGGGGGGAGAGTACTACACATAATCGTATTCACTGGTTGAGCTGGAAAAATGTGTGTCAACCACAGGAAGAGGGAGGATTGGGAGTTGTGGATCTGAATATTTTAAACAGAGCGCTACTTGGTAAATGGGTTTGGAAGTTTGGGAATGAAAAAGATACTCAATGGAAAAAATTGATCTGTAGTAAGCATAATGTAAGTAATCTGTCCATCTTTATTGACAGAGTAGTTTCTCCTATGGACTCGTGGATTTGGAAAGGTATAATTAACAATTTTATGAAAAAAGATGAAGTGGGAAATGGGTTGAGAGCTCATGCCAAGGTTCATGTTGGTAATGGTAAGTATGTATCTTTCTGGAATGATATTTGGGTAAACGATGACACTCTTAAGAATAAATTTCCAAGGATTTTTGCACTTTCAACTAACAAGTGGGGTAAGGTGTCGGAGTTCGGCTGTTTTGTGAATAATGGTTGGGTATGGAACATTCAATCTAGGCGTAACTTATGTGATTAGGAGTTAGAACAGTGGATTCAACTTATGTCTATACTGGATAACATCATTCTGTCTGACTCAGTGGATGACTTCCTTATGTGGTCGGGGAAGGGTGATGGTTTGTTCTCGGCCAAATCCTGCAGGTCGACTCTTTCCCTTAAGTCTGGAGGAACGTTTAATTGGAGTAAGGAGGTTTGGTCTGGTCTTGCTCCTCCCAGAGTTGAAACTTTTCTATGGCAGGTTTCACACCAAAAATTGGCAGTCAGATCAGAGTTGAAGAGAAGGGGTGTTGCTCTGGAAGTAGTTTTATGTCCGTTGTGTTTGAAACAGGAAGAAACTGTCCAACATTTATTTATTTACAGCTCGGTCGCAAGGAATTTATGGAATAGTTTTTTCAGACTATGGGATATCTCTTCAGTTCTGCCTAATGATCCGCCGTCTCTGTTGAGTTCTTGGTCTGATTTAAGGGTGAATTCCTTAATCTGGAAATTTATTCCAGGTGCTGTTTTCTGGTCAATTTGGAAGACTAGGAATTCAGTAGTGTTTGATAAGATGAAGCTGGACAGATCATCTCTTTTCTTCATTTCAAGATTCAGATTGGCTAAATGGTATCTAGATAAGTTTCCGAATGCTAATATTCAAGTCGACTCTCTCATTGGGGATCCCACTATTGCAGATAAGCTTCCGTGTCCTACTGTGAAAAGGAAAATCGTTCAGAGATGGCTTCCTCCATCACATTTCTTTAAGTTTAATGTTGATGGGGCGGTCAGAGGTGATGGGCTAGTGGGTGGAATTGGAGGCATTTTAAAGGACTCTAGCTGTAATATCTTAGGGTCTTTCTCGAATAGTGTTGGCCCTTGTCTTCCCCCTTTGGCAGAATTGAAAGCAATAGAAAGAGGCATTGATTTTTTTCTCGCATCAGCTTGGGCTAAGGAGGGAAGACTGATCATTGAGAGTGACTGTAAAGTTGCTGTGGAGTGGATTATGGTGCCGACTTCAGCCCCTCCTTTCTTTAGTTCCTTGGTTGGGAAAATTGTATCTCTAATTTCGGCTAGGGAGATTATTGTTAGGCACATTCCTAGGAGTTGCAATTGGGAGGCAGATTCTTTGGCTAAACAAGGGATTGGATGAGTTTGGTCTGTGTTCTGGTTCTTAGTAGATTGTGCGTGGAGTCTGTTTTTTATGCTGGTGTTTAAGGTGTATTTGTTTAAGAAATTTGTATGAGTATGTTTTATTAATAAATCGAGGTACTCTTTTTTCCTTCCGCTGATTAAGGAACACCGATTTGGTGGTCCGTTAATCATGAGGGGTTTTTTAATGAGGCCTCACATTCCTATCAAAAAAAAAAAATTCTTAGTACTTTTTCTGCTGATGATATGTCTTAGTGAAAATTGTGTCCTTCAGCATTTAGACCTGCATTACATTCATTATGCATAGAGTAACTCTACTAGTTTAATTATTTATCTTTGTCTATTAGTTTGGGGCAAAGTATAGTAAAGCCAGTGAAGAGCTTTCAGCCTGAGTTGGCTCCGTACCAGTCTCACCTTATTGCAGACGTTTGAGAGGTTTAAATGATCATTTACAATCATGCACATCTACTCCCTTTCTAATTTCATAATATTTTTCTAGTCCTCCAAACAAGGCTGTGCAGTCCAAATATATTTTGACTGCTTATTTATTTTATAGCCAAGTATGCCATAGTTTCTTTTTGCACCAATTTCTTATTTTCTATCTCTACCATTTTAAAGGTATATTTTTGTGCCCTTCGGCCCAAATAACTGCCTTGAGTTCCTATTTGTTTTGTGGATGTTCTTTGCAAAAAGATCATGGTATTGGATTTCAAAATCCAGAATGTACATTTGTTAATCTGATCAGGATTTTGGTATATATAAGGTGACGAAGGAGTTGGAGTTGTGCAGAAAAGAATACGATGTCCTTAGGGAAAGATTGACACAATGCGACCGAAGTGCTGAATTGGAGAAAAAATGCAGGTTCGTCTCCATATGCTTTTAATAGCAACTTGGAAAGCTCCTTCCATTCCTATTCAAATAATTTTTATGTTGAAAGTAATTTGGGATTTAGAAAATCCTAATCAGCTTAACAAATATGAAATATTCCATCTCTGGATGTAACATCATATCTTTTCATGTTATCCTTGTTGCTATATTTATGAGTATCAAGTTGTTCGAGCTTTCTACTATTGCAGTATTCAGAAGTCTTTGGATATTGACCAGCTTAAAAGTGACATAGAGAATGCTTATGCCGAGAGCAAACAAATTCAGCAAGTAATTTCCTTTATCTTATTATAAAAAAAGATGATATCATTAAGGGATGCACACTTAACCCTATTTTTAATTGCAGACACTTAATTCGA
Organism: Hibiscus syriacus; assembly: GCF_006381635.1. Taxonomy (NCBI): domain Eukaryota; kingdom Viridiplantae; phylum Streptophyta; class Magnoliopsida; order Malvales; family Malvaceae; genus Hibiscus; species Hibiscus syriacus. The sequence goes on along the minus strand of NW_024063047.1, from coordinate 427,147 downwards.
ATGTGGAAAATCTTTCTTTGGAGCTTCAACATGCACAGGAGGAGCTGGCAATTGTCAAAAGAGAACGAGATGATTTATCGGCTGAAATTCAACAGTTGGTCTCTGAAACTCACCTCTCAGACGAGCTCCAGGTTTTCATCTAAAAAAAAGAGAAAACATAAGAAAATTATCACTAATGTTTATTTTCTGGAGACTGAGAAGTTTATTTTATCCTTGGCAGAATCTTAAAAATCAACTTCACGACATGTTAACAGAAAGGAATAAACTAAAGACACAAATTGAAGAGCTTCAAAGGTGTCTGCTTGAAGTGGAAAATCTCAGAAAAGACTCTAATGATGTGGTCGGTTGCTAAAAAAACACCTTTTTTTTAGTTGGCATCTCACTTAACGAGAATTATCTGATATCATATGAGATTCATTTGGCAGTTAATGGAGGCTAAAGTTCAAGTTGAGGAACTGAGTAGCAGATTATCCTGCATGGAAGTCAAGATGCACAATGTAAGCCACTAGCCAATTGCACACTGTCGTATACTGGACACGAGTTTTCATTCATCCGATAATTATAAGCGGATATGAATTATGAGCCGATTTTAATAGACCGCTATGGAGAAACGGTAAAACTGTGGAAATCCGGAATCTGGGGTGGTCCGTGTCCAGCTTTCCTCTAAGAAAATGATTTTCTTAAAATTTCTGAGGAATCAAGTTTAGACTGGCATTTTATCATTTCCATGTTTACATCACAATTCTGCATTTGCCTTCACCAAATTGCCTCTTAAATGCCAACATTTGAACCATTCCCATTCCTCTATGCTTTCTGAATGTTAGCTACCTAAAGTATGTAGGTATATTGCTTTCATATTTCCATGGAAATGATGATATGCATTTTGCTTTTATTACAGGATCATGTCAACAATGGCAAGGAAATGGCAAAACAGAGAATGAGGCTTCGAGGAACGCAAGCGCAGTTGGATGCCTTTCGTTATCGATACAAAAAAGCCGTGGATGAGTCAGATATCATGAACAGGAACTTCGAAGAAGCTTCAGCAAACTTGAAGGAACGGTTAGCATCAAAGGCGATCGAGGTACTCAATCTTAAGAAGCAGCTTGCTGCTGTAGTGGGCGGCCAATAATCCAATCATCTCTCTAAGCAAGTTATTTTCATTTTGGATAAATATGATTATTAGTACATGTATTAAATAATGTAAAATAGTATTATATTGTTAAGGATGTTAGTAATTTATTGGAACCGAATCAAAACCAAAGTTTCATGTATGCTGGCACTAAATTAATCACATTAGTTATAATTTTCAGTTTCATCTTTCTAAAAAATCATTCAAGTTTTCTTGCATCTCTTTGGTCACCATTTGGTTCAGGGTTCTAATCAAATTGTTATTATGAACTAAAATGGACATCTTTCATGCATATTTAGTTAATTTAAATATCGGAATGGTTCTCGATCAAAACATTAGAAGGTTAAAGCTTTAATTCGATTTTTATCGATTTTGAATGAAATTTGAGAAAAATCAAAATATTAATTTGCAAAGCATTGCCATTGTGGAGTTAAAAAAATCAAGCATAGTCATGGTATCATTGAACTAAGTTTGACAAAGTAACATGTCATAAGCTACCATCATCGAGCATATGCCATCATGAAACATCATACTTGTTAGTCCTTGAGGAATTTTCACAAACAGTTTCCGTGCATTCATTCTTCCTATCTTCTTCTCCTCTAAAATAACAAAAACTAAGACCTAACAAAATTATTACAGAATTCTGATGAAGAATTTGATCACAAAGAAGAACAATTTCACCTCTCAACACCAAAAGGTCCTTGCTTGCTATAACCCAATTCGAAGTTCAAACAACAAATTTGGTTGGTGGAGATTTCACCCCTTCTTTTACACCATCTCCTGCCAAAAAAAAAAACAAAAAAAAAAACAAAAGGGTTTTATTTTTCAATCGAAACGGACCCATCATTATTAACAAAAGGTTTTACCTGTTGAAGGAGCGGTGGATTCGCCATAGATAGCTTTGAGGTTAGCGAGAGGGACAAGAGGGGAAGCAGATGACGAGGCTTCGTCGAAGAGCTGCTGCTTCCAATCCCACATCGTCTTCTTCATGGCTTTGTTGGTTTTCGTCAATGAATCTCTCTCGGCTTCCAGGGATTCGATCACATTCTGCTGGTTCAGGGATCGAATGCCTAAAACCGCGAACGAGGTGACTAAACATACGTCTATCACCACGATGTTGTTGGCTGCTCTTGTTGCTAGCGCCGCCAGTTTGTTAACCAACTCCATTTCCTTTGGTAGGCGTCTAGAGAAAAATTCTAAAGGAAGGAAGACGAGAGAGCGAAAGTGAAGATTTAACTCCTGATCACAATTAAATTATACTCGTATTCACTGAATATTTTAAAATGCTCTCACTTTGGTTACTAAAATTGAAAAAATTTCATTATAATCACTGATCTTTTAATTTGCTTTGATTACATTCACTTCTGGTATAAAATACTAACATAGCATGTTAAGTCCTATTATTCAATTTGATAAAAAAATTAATATAATTTGCTTTAAAGTTAATTCAATGGTTAATAATGACGAATCAAAGAATTTTTACTTTTAGTTTTTATAAAAATCAAAATTTTATTAGTTTAAATGTTGAATCCTTTATATTTATAAATTTACTCTTTCAATTTTACAAACTCTATTAATTTGATCCTAATTCTAAAAACTTATAAAAATATAATTATAAAAAATTGAGAAATATAAATTTTGTTTTTTTTCATTTAATAAATTTATTGTTCCATATCATTATTTTTTCTGAATATGGAGGAGGCAAGAGCCATTACATCATGAGTAAATTACACGGCCATGAAGGGGGCTATGGTGATCTCTATCGAAAATACTTTTTAGATATGCAGAGGCTGTGTTTTAAATCGATAAAGTATCAGCTGAAAAAAAAGGAGTCATTGGCAAATATGTTAGCTGCTTTGTTGGTTTCATGTCGGACGAGGTTAATATCAACGACCCATGCCTTTTTTATTAGAGCAGTGATGGCCCGAATTAAGGAGTAGGGACTATCGAAAGACAGAGAAGATAAGAGCTTGTGAGCATCGACGCTATCTATTGGAAACGAGACTTTCTCAAAGCCATGAGACCAGGCAAGCTTTAAGGCTTTGAGATAATAAATATCGCAATGATTGTGTGCTCCATATCCTTTCCTCATTTTACTATTGTTCTCATTGTAATTTCTTTTTGCATAAGGCTTGTGCTGAATTACGGAGGATGTGTAAGTTATGGTTTAAAGGAGGTCTGTGCATCTTGTCACAAATGGTATTTTCGTATGTCGTATCTATTACTACATGATAATGGTTTCTCCTACGCAACGGATGGTTTATCGTGCGCATGTCTTAGATGTGCTTTAGTACCTCACAGTTTTACATATCAAGCAGATGAGTCACATTGTCTCTTCTTTGACCCTAAGTAACGAAGGAGATTGCAGTGCTTGTCGTAAAGATATAAGTGCAAGTAATTAATCCATACAGATGCAAGGACTGTACATTTGCTTTTCATATGTTTTGTGTCAACTTACCACGCACTGCTTGGCACAAGTGTGATCACCATTCTCTGACACTTGCTTATCAAGATCTTGATGATTATTCTCTACGACATTATTTTGACATTTGTGAAGAAAGAAGAGATCTACAGAATGGTTTTATCGTTGTGAAACTTGTGACAAGGCTATGCATATTGAATGTGTTCTTGGAGAGTATCCATTTATCAAGGCCCGAGGCAAATACACATACGAAGGTCATGCACATCCCCTCACATTTGTCAAGAACATCTATTATTACCCTGAATGCATTCTCTGTGGTAAACCCTGTCAAGATCTGGCCCTTGAATGTGTAGGGCACGGATGCAAGTATATTGTTCATTGGAGATGCATTAAATCTGGTAATGGCAGTAAATGATGCATGACGTCGTTTTATAGTCTAAACTAGAACTGTTTGTTATGTACTAAACCCCTTTGTCTGGCAAACTTGGTCTGGAGAACAGGTTGGTTTTGCTTAGTTTAGTTTCTGTTTCCTATTTTCAAAAAAAAAAAAATAGTTTCTGTTTCCTTTGTCTTTGCATTACTTTTTGTGGTATTAGAAGTTGTCTTGTTTTGTTTTTCCGGCGGTTGCTTCCTGCTTGCGTGCATTGTGGATTATTCATATGTGTAATATATTTTAATTTTAATTTGAGAATTGTTTATCCTAAATATTAAACCCTAAACCCTATAATTAAGTATGTTTACATGGTCATATTTTAACTTGTAATACATCTTAAATGTAGGATTTTGTTAGTTGAAGTGGATATCATTCACATTACCCTCATTGTAAAACTCAATGGGTCAAGGTGAATAATATTTTGGTATAATCACCGGTTTCCGATTTATTAATCAATTAATCCGGATCGGGTATTACAAAGGCAAGGGCGATCCTTCCAACCCAGTTTGCTTCATTCGCAAAATTTTGTTAGTTGAAGTGATATCATTCACATTACCCTCAATTGTAAAACTCAATGGGTCAAGGTGAATTTTTGGTATAATCACCGGTTTCCGATTTATTAATCAATTAATCCGGATCGGGTATTACAAAGGCAAGGGCGATCCTTCCAACCCAGTTTGCTTCATTCGCAAACGTCATGATTCAAACTCCTAACCTTACTTAAAGGGTATAGCGTTTTATCCCACTAGACCAATTTGTTATTGGTAAGGTGAATAATACTTTGATTAGACCGGTGTAAATAATATTTATTTAGGGTTATCAATAATAATTGTATAACAGTTAGGATAAATAATAAATATCATCACTTAACTTTCTTCTCGCTCCTACTTTAGTCATTAAAATTTAAAAAAAATTAATTTACTCATTAAACTTTCGATTTACTCATATTTTAGTCATTTTAATATAAATAATAAATGGAAGAGTGACATTGTAACTACATTTGTTGATGTGGACTACTTTTTATTGGCATGGAATATGTGTGTCATTCACGTCATTTCCCTTTTCTTCTTCTTTCTTTTCTTTTATTTTCTTCCTCCAAAGATGAGAATTTTATAATTTAATCCTCGTGTTACACTGAAGCTGCAATTATCATTGTCTGTCGTCTTCTCCAACCACTAAAGATAATGACGAACTCACCTTATTGTCTCCCACCATTCTATCAATTTAAATTTGACCTATATCACTTTAAAACTCATAAAATCAACCCTAAACCCAAAACACATGAAACCTCAAACCACTATAATCTATAATATCCACCATCCGATAACATGAAATCAATATTCAATTCATTTTCCTTTTCTCCACCTCCCTACTGTTGAGATTTGGAAGAAAATACTTCATCATAGAAAAAAAAAACAAATGGAATTTGAAAATAGAGTTTTTTCACAAAAATAAGAGAGTTTTAGGATCATTTCATATTTGTTTTTTAAAAGAAAATATCCGGTCATAATGTTGTTAAGTATTTAACGGAAGAATGACCAAAATAAAAATAAATAGAAAATTTAATAAAGTTTAATGGTCAAAGTGCAACAAGAAGGCATATAGCATCAACTCAATGCATGGCTCCAACTTCTGTATCTCTACTCTAACCAGCCTCAAAATAGATGATTCAAAATATCCTATTGAACCGAACCAAACTACTTAAATGACTACTTAATTATGGGTAAATTCCAAATTTTATCACTTAACTCTCTTCTCACTCTTATTTTGATCACTAAAATCATTCAAATTTCAATTTACAATTTACTCTTATTTTGGTCACTTTGGTAGTAAATTTACTCATTGAATTTTCTATTTCACTTTAGTGAAGTTGTCATTTTGGCCCTTCCGTTACTTTTTGTTACTTTGATCCTCATACTTTCATTTAGACCAAAACATATATTAAGCCAAAAGAGATAAAAAAAATACAAAATTTGTTGTATGGCTAAAGGCAGGACAGCCTAAATAAAATAAAGTACTTAATTAAAAAGAAAGGCAGAGGAGAGCTGTAAAGACTTATTATTTAATTAAATATTCTAGAACATCAGTCCAATTAAGATAAAATAATGCATAAATATGTTCAAGTTACGTGTGTGAGACTCCATTTCCAAGTGCACCGATTAATATTAATATTTTGAGCCCGGCTGGAGTTTGTAGGATTACAAAAGTTGGAGCCAAGCATTGACTCGGTGCCTGTAAGTGAGAAAAATCTGGGACAGTGAAGAGACGCGGAGAAAAGGGAACATGGCTGAGCTTCATCACATGAATCATAACCATCCATTGCTATTCAACGAAGACTCCGGATGTCCAAGACACACCACTTACCTCTGTGCTGGCTGTACGGAAGGGGTGAAGGGTCCTAGCTATAGCTGCGGGGAGTGCGAGTTTTACCTCCATAAAAAATGTGCAGAGGCGCCCTTGAAGATTCATCACCCTGCTCACCGCGACCATCCTCTTCTTTTCCTTCCGGCTTCGGAGTATGAGGAAAGAGAAGTTCGTTGCAGCTTTTGCGAAGATAAGGTTTGGGGATTCATTTATCATTGTTCTTCTTGTAAATTTTACCTCGACTTCTTTTGCGCTTTGCTTCCACGCTACACTAGTGCTGGAAATTTCATTGAGACTCTCCATACTGCCCACCCACATCCTTTGGTTTCCATTAATCCAATTGACGATTTTCACTGCTCCGGCTGTAACGGAACAATAAAAATAGATGATGCTTCATACTATTGTTATGAATTATGCAAGTACTTCCACAAAAAATGCCTTGAACTACCCTCAACAATTAATCACCCTTGCCACCGTACACACCAGCTTTTGCTTGCTTACAAAGAAAAAGTTGAATACTCCCCTCATGCAACCTCTGCCAAAGCACTATTCTGTTGGGATTTTATTATCGTTGTGTCCCTTGCAACGTTAACATTCACACCAGATGTGCTTGGCCACCACTCGTTATTGAAGACAAATCTCATCATGACCACCCTTTCACTTTGTTATTAAGACCAAACAACTCCTTTTGTGATGCATGTGGCAACCAAGGAAATCATGTTTCTTATATTTGTTCTACATGCAACATTCAAGTCCACAGAGACTGCATTTCATTGCCACGCCACATCAGACTCACTCTCCATCCCCATCCCATTTCCCATTGCTTTTTCATCTGCACTGACGATCATGATTCTGGAGATTGGGATTGCAAAATCTGTTTTGAAAAAGTGAACATTGAGTATGGGAGTTACTATTGTTCTCGGCTAGGTTGCGATTTTGTTATCCATGTCAATTGTGCCTCAGATGTGGAAAAGAAGGACTTATATGGTGTGGTTGAGGTAGAAAATCCAGATGAATTTGAGGAATCTGATTTGCTGTTAGATGAATCTACGAGTTCCATCATTCGTATCATCAAGGAAATCGAAGTTGGAGATGAAGCAATAGCTGCAGAGATAGAACATATTAGTCATGAGCACAACTTGATATTCTCAGATGAGACCATGGATAATACATGTTGCAATGGTTGTGTGCTACCCATCCTTTCCTCATTTTACTATTGTCCACATTGTGATTTCTTTTTGCACAAGGCTTGTGCTGAATTACGGAAAATGTGTCGACAATGGCATCTTACAGAGCCGTTCAATCTCATCACAATGGTATTTTCAATTGTAGTTTGTGTCGTTATACGGGTAACGGTTTCTACTACAAATTTGATGATGGTTTTTTTCGAATATACATATGCTTTAGGTGTACTTCAATATCTCATAGTTTTACATATCATGCGGATGAGTCGCATTTTCTCTTTTTTGACAACATCTATAAAGGGAAATGCAATGCTTGTGGTAAAGCGTTAAGTTATGAAAAAGTATACAGATGTAAGGATTGCACGTTTGCTTTGAATTGGAGATGTGTTACTCTACCACGCAATGCATGGCACAAGTGTGATCAGCATTCTCTGACACTTGCTCATCAAGATCGTGATGATTATCCTCTACGACATTACTGTGACATCTGTGAAGAAGGAAGAGATCCACAGAAATGGTTTTATCATTGCGGAACTTGTGACAATGCTATGCATATCGAATGTGTTCTTGGAAAGTATCCATTTATCAAGGTGGGAAGCAAATACACATACGAAGGTCATCCACCTATTACTACTCTGAATGCGTTCTCTGTGAGGAACCCTGTCAAGATCTGGCCCTTGAGTGTGTAGACGATGAATGCAGGTGTATTGTTCATTGGAAATGAATGAAATCTTATATAAAATCTGATAGTGGTAGTGATAGTGAATGATGTGTGAAATGAAGCCGCTTTAGTCTAAACTAAAACTGTGTTATGAACAAAACCCCCTTGGTTTTGTTTCGGTTAAGGGTTCTTTAGCTTCAGTTTTGTTCTTGTTTTTCTGGATTGAATGTACTCTTTTCCTCCGTTAAAGTTTAGGTCTAGGAAGTTTTTAACGAGGCATTCAATTTGATCATGGTTTGTGATTATTAATAAAATCATATTTGCCGAGGAAAAAAAACCCTTGGTTTGATTATCAATGTACTTATTGTTTCATGTGTTGGCATTCGTCCTCGGGAGCATTGAGTGGCTGTTTTCTTATTATTTGCAAATGATCATCGCTTATTCCGCTCAACTCCGCTGTAGCATTTGCCCTTCAACCGGTATATGAGCCATCCCTAACGTGTTTGAAGCAACTTTAATCTGAATTAAAACTGTTTGTGTTGTATTAAACCACTAAATAAGTAAACTTAGTTCTTGTTAGTCATTGATTTTTTTTTAATTTTTCAATTATTATTTTTACTCTTTAACTTTTAGTTTATTAAAGGTTAATAGAGAACTATATGAGAATGAGGCACTTTTCTTTTTTTATTTGTTTAAGAAAATATTTCTAATTTCTAAAGCAATAATTAATTTTGTAGAAGGAATGAAGGGAGAGTTATCTAACTCACTAGGAATGAAGGAATAATCAAGTTGGAATATCATTCACATTAACATCAAATTGAAAACCCAATGGGTCAAGGTGATTAATATTTTAATTAGACTGATGTGAATAATATTTATATATCAATATCAATATCAATAATAATTGTATAATAGTAAGGGTAAGTTAGAAATGTAATCACTTAATTTTCTTCTCACTCCTACTTTGGTAATTCAAGTTTAAAAAAATCAATTTACTTATTAAACTTTTGGTTTACTCTTATTTTGGTTACTCGAGCATTAAATCATAAAATAAAAGGGTGACATGACAATCACGTTTGTTAATGTGTATTGCTTTTTATTGACATGGAATCTATGTCATTCACGCCATTTCTTCTTCTTTTTAATTATATGTTCTTCCTCCAAATATGAAATTTCATAATTTCATCTATGTGTTACTTCGGCGTTGTAATTACCATTCTCCAACGTCTTCTCCAACCACTCAAGATATAGACGAAGTCCTCTCATTGTCTCCTATTACTCTATCAATTTAGATTTTACCTAAATCACTTTATGGCTCATAAAACTAAACCCTAGACCAAAAACTCATGAAATCTCAAACCATTCTGATGTATAATATCTGCCATCCAATCACTGTGTAATCAAGATATATAGTTCGCTTCCCCTTTCTACACCTCTCAACTATTGATATTTGGAAGAAGATATTTTATCATCGAAAATCAAAGGGAAATCGAAAATAGATTTTTCTCACAAAAGATAAAGAAAGTTTTAGGGTCATTTTATAATTTTTCAAAGAAAATGTTCAATCATAACACCATTAAATATTTAACGAAGTAGTAAGTAAAACAACAGCAAATAAAAAATTCAATGAACTTTAATGATCAAAATAAGAACGAGAAGAAAGTCTAGGGATGAAATTTGTAATTTACCCTAATAGTAATGGTATCGGCAACAAGAAGACATATAGCATCAACTCAATGCATGCTCCAACTTCTGTATTCCAACTCCAACCAGAAGAAGCATATCTTTATTGGGCAGCCAACTGAACGTTGAACATGGCATAGACTGTGGTGAAGAATATTTAAATCCTCGTCTGCTTAACTCTTCTGTTTGTTACTGATATCAATCTCATTTTCTTAAAGTCCTAATTGCCATTTTAACTTTTAACCAAATTGGGTGTCAAAAGAGAAAAAAAAATCAAAATTTGTTGAATGGCCAAATTTGATTGGAAACGAATGCGACATTAAATATTCTTCAACATCAGTCCACTTGAGATAAAAAAAAAATCACAAATATGCTCAATTTGCCTCTGTGAAAGCTCATTCCCAACTCCCAAGTGTACTGTTTAATATTTTAACCAATTTTATAATATTTGGAGGCCGGCTGGAGCTTGTAGGATTACAAAAGATGGAGTCTAAGTGTTTAAAATTTGGTTTTAACCGAATTAATCTATTGAACTGAATTAATTTGGTTAATTTGGTCGGTCATCGAATTAGTTTGATCAGAGTACGGTTAAGATTTTTTTGGATATTTGGTTAACGGTTAATTTGGTTCGAAATCGGTTAATTAACCGAAATAAAATTTTAAATTTTAAATATATTATATATAACATATCGGCTCAGCCCAAATTATTTAAAACCCAATTAATAATTTAAGATCCAATAACTTTTAAACTTAAATCAATATTAATTAATTAAAAATTTTATATAAAATTTTTATTTTATAATTATATATTATTTAAATTAATTGTAAACTGTTTTTCTGAATTAAAAATATTATATATAACATATGGGCTCAGCCCAAATCATTTAAAACCCAATTAATAATTTAAGATCCAATAATTTTTAAACCTAAATCAATATTAATTAATTAAAAAATTTATATAAAATTTTATTTTATAATTATATTATTTAAATGAATTATAAACTGTTTTTTTGAATTATAAAATATTTAATTTTTATATAAATTAGAAAAATTTAAAATTTTTTGGTTAATTCGAAAATTAATCGAATTAACCGAAATTTATTCAGTTCGGTTAATATTTTTAAAAATTTTTTTAGTTCGGTTAACGATTAAAGAAAAAAAAATCGATTAATGATAATTCGATCTGTTCGGCCACCGAATTAAACTAATGAACAGCCCTACAAGCATTTACTTGGTGCCTGTAAGTGAGAAAAATCTGGACTAGTGAAGAGACGCAGAGAGAAAAGAACATGGCTGAGCTTCACCACAAGAGTCATGAGCATACATTGCTATTCAACGAAGAAACTGGCAGTCAAGGCAACGCCCCTTACGGCTGCGCTTGCTGTGAAAAAGAGGTGCAGGGTCCGAGCTACAGCTGCGGAGAGTGCGGGTTTTACCTCCATAAAAGATGTGCGGAGATGCCCTCGGAGATTCATTACCCCAATCACCGCGACTACACTCTTCTTCTTCTTCCGCTTCCAGCTTCGAAACATCCGGAAAGAGAGTTTTTTTTTGCGGCCTTTGCCAACGAAAGGCTTATGGATTTTTTTTAATCATTGTTCTTCTTCTTCTTGTGAATTTTATCTTCACTTTAATTTCGCTTTGATTCCACACTACTCTAGTGCTGGAAACTTGATTGAGACCCGCCATGCTGCCCACCCACATCCTTTGTGTTTCTCTAATCCAATCGGATTTTTGAATTGCGAGGGCTGTAAGAAATCGTTTCAAAGAGATGATGCTTCATATGGTTATTTTGAATGTATGGAGTTCTTCCATAAAAAATGTGTTGAACTACCCTCAACAATTAATCATCCTTGCCACCGTACACCAGCTTTTGTTTGTTTTCAATTATTCCGATGAAGACTTCCCTGAACGCAACCTGTGCCAATCCGATGAACGGTCTAGATGGCAGCGGTTTGGATTTTTTTTATCGTTGTGTCCGTTGCAACGTTATCTTTCACACATCCATTATTGAAGATAAACTTCATGGTGATCACCCTTTCACTTTGTTATTAAGATCAAATACAACCTTCATTTGTAATGCTTGTGGCAACCATGGAGATAATGTTTCCTATATCTGTTCTACCTGCAACATTCAAGTTCACAAAGATTGCACTTCATTGCCACGACACATCAAACTCACTCAACATCCCCATCCCATTTCCCATTGCTTTTTCATCTGCACGACCAAATGATTCTTGAGATTGGGATTGCAAAATCTGTTTTGAAAAAGTGAACATCGAGTATGGAAGTTATTACTGTTCTCGGCCAGGATGTGATTTCGTTATCCATGTCAAATGTGCCATAGATAAGAAAAAGAAGGGATTGTATGGTGTGGTTGAAGTAGACAATCCAGACGAATTTGAGGAATCTGACTTTTTGTCTGATGAAACTATGAGCTTTATCATTCGTATCATCAAGGAAATCAAAGTCGGGGATGATATAATAGCTGCAGAGATAGAACATATTAGTCACGAGCATAATTCGATATTCTCAGAGGAGATTAAGGATAATAAGTATTGCAATGGTTGTGTGCTACCTATCCTTTCTTCATTTTACTATTGTTCACATTGTGATTTCTTTTTGCACAAGGCCTGTGCTGAACTCCGAAGAATGTGTTGGCAATGGCAAAATACAAAACCGTTCAGTTTTGTCACAGATGGTATTTTCAAATGTAGTATGTGTCGCTATACGGGTAGTGGTTTCTGGTACAAAACAGTTGAGGAACCTTCTTTTCACATATACCTACGCCTTAGGTGCGCTTCAATATCTCATAGTTTTACATATTATGCGGATGAGCCGCATTTCATCTTCTTGGACAGCAACTATAAAGGGAAGTGCAATGCTTGTGGTAAAGAGCCATGTTTTGAAAATGTCTACAGATGCAAGGATTGCACGTTTGCTTTGAATTGAAGATGTATTATACTACCACGCACTGCATGGCATAAGTGTGATTAGCATTCTCTGACACTTTCTCATCAAGATCGTGATGATTATCCTCTATGACATTACTGTAACATTTGTGAAGAAGGAGGAGATCCACATAAATGGTTTTATCATTGTGAAACTTGTGACAAGGCTATGCATATTGAATGTGTTTTTGGAGAGTATCCATTTTTCAAGGCCAGAAGCAAATACACATATAAAGGTCATGAACATCCCCTCACATTCGTCAAGAACATCTATTACTACCCTGAATGCATTCTCTGTGGTGAGCCCTGTCAAGATCTTGCCCTTGAGTGCGTAGGTCATGGATGCAACAAGTATATTGTTCATTGGAGATGCATAAAATCTGATAATGACATGTTGGTTATGTACTAAACCCCTTTGTCTAGCAAACTTGGTCCGAAGAACAGGAAAGTTTTGCTTAGTTTAGTTTAGTTTCTGTTTCAGTTGTCTTTGTATTGCTTGTTGTGGTATTAGAAGTGATCTCGTAAATCGTATTGTTTTGTTTTTCTAATGGTTGCTTCATGCTTGCGTGGAATGTGGATTATTCATGTGTCAACTGCATTCTTAAACTTATTTAAGAAAATATGGTATTGCTGAGGTTGAAAATCCAAGCAAACTTTGAAGAATATGATTTATTGTTTGACGAATCTTCGAGTTTCATCTTCGTATTATTAGGAAAATTAAAGTCGAAAATGATGTAATAGCTGCAGAGATAAAACGTGCATATGAAATTAATTAGGATAATAAATATTACAATGTTTGTGTGTTATGTATCCTATCCTATCCTCATTCTATTATTTTTCACACGACATGTGTTGAATTGTAGAGTACACGCTGGCTATGATTTGGTGCAAAGTCACTCAATCTTCTCACTTGCGGTTTATCCCATGAAGTAAATCATTTCTAACACTTATGCCTCAGATGAGCTTTTGTACATTTGCTTTGCATAAGAGATGTGTGACATTTTGTTAGTTGTGATTAACTATGATTTATTAATTAGTTGGTTGTTAGTTTGTTAGTCACAATTGAAGTATCTTTGGGTATAAAAACCCACTATTGTAAGGGATTAAAGTCAACTACACTTTACATTTTTAATAAAATGTTTAGATCTTCCTTTTATTTATTTTAAAAACATTTACTGCGGTCTCTCACTTTTCATCCTTTCCTCAGTCATTCTTCACCTGACCATCATTCAACGTCATGTCTCTTTTCTTACACATTTCTATGCAATATTTGACATAATAGTGATCAACATATTTTGACACTTATTAAAATCTCGATAATTATCTGTTACAACGCTATTATGATATATATGAAGTAAAGAAGAGAGAGATTAAAATAGCTTTACCATCGTAAAACTTATGATAATACTATATATATAGAATGTGTTTTATAAAGGTATCCTCTTATCAACGCCGGAAGCAAATATGAATATAACTGTCATTCACATCCTCTCACTTTTGTGATAAAGATCTATTACTACCTTCAATGCGTTTGATGTGATATATTTTGTCAAAATCTAACCTCGGAGTGTGTAAAGCAAGGAGTTGAAGGATAGAATGAGGGATTTGACGAGATAGTCATCCTCTTTTAAAAATATCAAAATCTCATAATAAATACAGAGACAAAACATACTAATCACGAGTACAATTTAATATCCTTTAATTTCAACAGTATAATACATACGTTTCTACATTATCTATTTTCTATAGCAAATTTATTTTTTTCTTTTTAAAAAAAAAGATTTAATCCTTTAACTTTATATGATCTTTTTCATTTTTTTTGTTTTAAGCCATTTTATTATTAAATTTGAATAACGTGATCTATTAGCACTTTATTTAATTTGATCATTCAACTACAATTTTTTTTGTAAATTCTTTTTTTAATCAATTCATAGTCTTATTTATACTGACATCAATTATCAATATGTTGTTTTCAAAACTTATTCTTTAATTAAAAGATTATAAATATGTTGTATGGTTTTAGATAATATTTAATTTATTAAATAAAATTATAATTTTATTTACAAGTGTAAAAAATGATATGAAAAATATATATATGTATATCTTGTATGATTAGAGAAAGTCATTCAAATGAAATCAATACATATCATTATATTATAACTAATTATAATTAAATTTGAAGATAAACGAAAATAATTTGCCAAATTTTATAAATTCGATTAAATTTAAAATTTTTTAATTAAATTTAAATAATAAAATATGACTCATCAATTTCACTAATTCAATTTTTTTAACTCAAGTATCTTATTGAATAAATTAGATTAAAATGGTGGCTTCTATCATAAATTTTTATAAAATTTGATTTAAATTAATTTATAGTTTCATCGGATAGAGGTGATTAAATAAAAAAATAAGGGACAGCTGACAATAATGATTTGATTAGAAACGACTGGACATTACAAGAGATGGAGCCAAGCATAGAGCTGCTACTGTAAGTGATAAAAATTTGGAACAGAGGAACGACGCCGAAAAAAAAGAAAAAGAAACATGACGGAGCTTCATCACAGGTGTCATCCCTATCCGTTAGTATTCAACGAAGACACCAGCAGTCCAAGCGACGCCACTCACGACTTCGCTGGCTGTGCGGAAAAGTTGTTGGGTCCGAGCTATAGCTGCGGGAAGTGCGGGTTTTACCTCCACAAAAAATGTGCAGAGATTGCCCTTGGAGATTCATCACCCTGCTCACCGCCACTGTCTTCTTCTTCCAACATACCATCATCCAAAAAGAGGAGTTTCTTGTGACGTTTGCCGTAAAAAGGTTAAGGGGTTTAATTATTATTGTTCTTCTTGTGGATTTCACCTTGACTTTAATTGCGCTTTGCTTCCACGGGACACTGCTGGAAACTTGATTGAGGCCATTCATGTTGCCCACCCTCATCCTTTGATCTCCATTAACCCAATTGGATCTTTTAACTGCGACGGTTGTAGAGATCCAATAGAAATAGATGATGCTTCGTATGCTTGTTTTGACTGTAGAAAGTTCTTCCTCAAGAAATGTCTTGTATCACCCTTGCCACCGTAAACACAAACTTTTTCCGGTTTTCAATGATTTCGCTGAAGAATTCTCTAAATGCAGCACATGCTTGGCCACCAACCATCATTGAAGATAAAGCTCATCATGATCACCCTTTTACTTTGTTGTTAAAACCAAATGACCCATTCGATTGCAATGCATGTGGCAACCAAGGAAATTATGTATCTTATATTTGTTCTACATGTAACATTCTAGTTCATAAGGACTGCATTTCATTGCCACGCCACTTTCGACTCAATCTTCATTCCCATCCCATTTCCCACTGTTTTTTCTTTTGTGTTGACCACAATGATTCTAGAACTTGGGATTGCAAAATCTGTTACAAAAAAGTAGACATCGAGCATGGGAGTTATTATTGTTCTCGGTCAGGTTGTGATTTTGTTATCCATGCCGAGTGCTCTATTAAGAACAAGAGATTGTATTGTGTGGTTGAGGTTGAAAATCCGGACGCATTTGAGGAATCCGATTCATTGTCTGAAGAATTATGAGTTCCATCATTCGTATTATCAAGGAAATTAAAGTCGGAGATGATGTAATAGCTGCAGAGATAGAACATGTTAGTCATGAACACAACTTGATATTCTCAGATGAGATTAAGGATAAGAAATATTGCAATGGTTGTGTGCTACCTATCCTATCATCATTTTCTATTGTTCATTTTGTGATTTCTTTTTGCACAAGGAATGTGCTGAATTGCGTAGGATGTGTCAGCTATGGTTTAATGCAAAGCCATTCAATCTCTTCACAGATGGTGTTTTTAGATGTTTTCACTGTCATTATATGGGTAGTGGTTTCTCCTATAGAGTGAATGCTTTCTGGTGTTTCTGTCTTAGATGTGCTGTAGTGTCTCACAGTTTTACATATCAAGCAGATGAGCCACATTTCCTCTTCTTTGATCACAAGTACGAAATGAAGTGCAATTCTTGTGAATATGTGATGTCTACCTTCAAATACAGGTGCAAGGATTGCACGTTTGCTTTGGATTCGAGATGTGTTATGTTTCGACGCATTGCTTGGCATAAGAGTGATCAACATACTTTGACACTTGCTTATCAAGATCTCGATGACTATCCACTGCGACGAAACTGTGATATCTGTGAAGAAGAAAGAGATCCACAGAAATGGTTTTATCATTGTGAAACTTGTGACAATGCTATGCATATTGAATGTGTTTTTGGAAAGTATCCGTTTATCAATGCCGGAAGCAAATATGCATATAAAGGTCATCCACATTCTCTCACTTTTGTCAAGAAAATCTATTACTATACCGAATGCGTTCGATGTCGTGAGCCGTGCGAAGATCTAGCCCTTGAGTGTATAGAGCAAGGATGCAAATATATTGTGATTTATAGATAATGTGATTTTTATAACCTTCTCAAGGAAGAATTGTTGTTCATGACAGGACGTTGCTAATTATAGTGGACATGACAGGATGCATGAAACTGCTTTAGTCTGAACTAAAACTGCTAGTTATGTATTAAACCAATAAATAAGCTCAACTAATTACCATATGCTTTATAGATAATGTGATTTTATAACCTTCTCAAGGAGATAAAATTGTTGTTCATAGGAACAGAATTGCTCTGTATAAAATCATTTCATGTTAATCTTATGGACATTTCAAGGTCCAATCGAAAGAGAAGTTCGTTGCAGCTTTTGCAGCAACTACTTGTTTAAGGGCTTTGTTTATCATTGTTCTTCTTGTGAATTTTACCTTCATATTAACTGTGCTTTGTTTCCATGCGACTCTACTGGAAAATTCATTGAAACCGTCCATGCTTGTCACCCTCATCCTTTGTTTTCCATTAATGTAATTGGATCTTTTGAGTGCTATGGTTGCCTCGATCCGATAAAAATCGATGATGCTCCTTACGCATGTTTTGAATGTAGAGAGTTCTTCCATAAAAGTTGTCTTGAACTACCCTCAACAATTAATCACCTTTGCCACTGTACACACCATCTTTTTATCGTTTCCAATGGTTTTGATGAATACCCTGAATGCAACCTGTGCCAAAGCAGTATTCTGTTGGGATTATTTTATGGTCGTATCCCTTGCAAGTTTTATGTACACCTGGGATGTGCTTGGCCACCACCCATTATTTAAGACAAATCTCATCACGATCATCCTTTCACTTTGTTATTAAGACCAAATAACCCATTCTTTTGTGATGCATGTGACAATCAGGGAAATTATGTTTCCTATATCTGTTCTATCTGTAACATTCAAGTTCATGAAGATTGCATTTCATTGCCACGTCATATCAAACTCACTCCATCCCCATCCCATTTCTCATTGCTTTTCCATCTGCACTGAGCACCGTGATTCTAGAGACTGGGATTGCAAAAATCTTTTTTGAAAAAGTGAACATCGAGCATGGGAGTTATTATTGTTCTCGGCCTGACTGCGATTTTATTATCCATGTCAAGTGTACCATTGAGAACAAGGGTTTGCATAATGTGGTTGAGGTAGAAAATCCAGACGAATTTTAGGAATATGATTTATTTTTTTGATGAATCTGAGTTCTATCATTTGTATCATCAAGGAAACCAAAGTCGGAGATGTAGTACCTATAGAGATAGAACATATTAGTCATGAACACAATTTGATATTTTCAAATGAGATTTAAGGAAAATAAATATTGCAATGATTGTGTTCTACCTATTCTTTCCGCATTTTACCATTGTTCACAGTGTGATTTCCTTTTGCACAAGGCTTGTGCAGAATTGCGGAGGATGTGTTGGTTATGGGTTTATGCAAAGCCGTTCAGTCTTCTCACAGAAGGTATTTTCATGTGTTCAGTGTCATTATAAGGGTAATGGTTTCTCCTACAGAGCAGATAATTCGTGGCGCTTTTGTCTTAGATGTGCTTCAGTACCTCACAGTTTTACATATCAAGCAGATAAGCCACGTTTCCTCTTCTTTGATCACAAGTATATAGGGAAGTGCAGTGCTTGTGGCAAATATTCAAGTGATATTTTTATACAGAGATGCGAGGATTGCACATTTGCTTTGGATGACAGATGCATTACAATACCACGCACTGTTTGGCATATGCGTGACAAACATTCTTTGATACTTATCATGATCCCGATGATTATCCGTTGCGACATTATTGCGACATATGCGAAGAAGAAAGGGATCCACAACGATGGTTTTATCGCCGTGAAACTTGTGACAATACTACACATTCAATGTTCTCTTGGGAAATACCAATTTATCAAGGCCGGCTGAAAATACACATACGATGGTCATCGACATCCTCTCACTTTCGTCAAGAAGATCTATTACTACCCCGGATGCATTAGATGTGGTGAGCCCCGCCAAGATCTAGCCCTTGAATGTGAAGAGCATGGATGCAAATATATTGTTCATTGGAGCTGCATAGCAGACGATCGTCGTCTATTGAAACTGATAGTGGCAATGATGTATGAACTATGAAGCAAACTTGGTGTGTGGTTCTGCTTAGTTTAGTGTCAGTTTTCCTTCGTCTTTGTGTTGCTTTTTGTGGTATTAGTAGTTTTCCTGCAAGCTGTATTGTCTTTCTTTTCTGGTCTATGATCTTGTTTCTTGTGCGTCTTTCCTGCACTTTGTCATTGTTTCGATGCTCGACTAATTTATAATCTGTCTTTATTTATCGGTACTAATATCACTCTTTAAATATTTTAACAAAACTTCAAAAAAATTATTAAAAATATATAAATTTAAAGATCAAGAGAAAAATAATTCTTTATTCTTACACGAGTAAAGAACTCATTATATGTCTTAAGAACGACTTGAATAAAGACAACAATGTCTAATTGAATAAAGAATATCGATTTTATTATTTAAATAATTATTTATAAATATAACAGATTGAACAATTATTTATGAAAATAACACCTATCAAATGTAAAAATTTTCATCATTTGAAGTGAAATACATGTTTTGTTAATCACATATTTTAAGAGTTTTTAAAAAATGACTTTGTTTATATATCGTGACTTTATTGAGAATTATTCAAGGTCTTAGATGTGAAATCTACTGTAATTGGGAGAAAAATAATATGTTTGTGGGGTGAAATTTTGTGCTAAAGTATTCGTCAACGGAATAGTATCATGTTACATAATGTAAAACTCTTTTAATTTTACACATATTTAAGATCATTGGATGAGTGAAAATAGATAACTGAGATTAACAGTAGAAAATGAGAAGATATTCGTTGAAAAAACCGAGGAATCAATCTTAGTCATCTATTTTCACTCATCCAACAATCATAAATTTGTGTAAAACTAAAGAGTTTAAATCGTATAAGTGGATGTTAATCTATTCATCAACTGTCATTAATATTTTTAGACTAAGTGATAATTGTTGAGACCTTTAGTTTGATTGTAATTTTTTCACATGACATAAACCAAATTGAAAAGAAATTAAAATTACAAAGAGCAAAATGAAAATATCAAAAATTTTGTGGTACAATTACATGTATCGAATCTTTATAAATAATAATATATTTATGTATAGAAAATCAAATTTATATGTCTAAAGGTTAAAAAATCGAAGGAAGTTAAAATTTAAAATTATCCAATGCCTAAAATTGAAGTTAAAAATCTAAGTTCAATGGTACAAATCATTCAATTTAAAAGTTTAGTGGTAAAATCCACACAAATCCTGAAATTTAATGGTAATAAAGTAATTTATACAATAAATAATAATAATTTTTTATAGAGAAATTCCACCAAAATTGATGTCCATGCTTTTATCTTAAAAAAAAAGCAGACACTTGAAGAAGATAGAGATTTGATTCTATTTTCTTCATCTTCAAACCCTACATTTCTTCTTGTCTTTACCTGTAAAAAAATTTAGAACAAAAAACAAACTTGCACAAAGACAAGCTTTGTCAGTCTCCTACAAATCAATATGTAAACATTCGGTGCTGAGTTTTTTTACAGGTGAAAAACGAGAGCAACAATGGTGAAAGCAAAAGCAAAGGGTAATCAACAAGGGAATGGAGCTTGAGGGAAAATGATGATGAGCTATGGGAAAAACTGAAGAACAACAGAGACTGAGTTCGAATGTGAGCAATGAAGTATCAGTCGAGGAATCGAACGCTTCGATTTCGAGCTTGAGCTTTAGATTCGTTGCTTGTGGATCCAGAAACACTCGCATTGGCCTTCGATGCTTCGTCGTCGTGATGTTTGCTCTTGCTCTCTTTCTTTCTGCTTTATTTTGGTTGACCCCTTTTCTTCATTCTTCAGATCGCTCTGATCTGGATCTCGATTCCAGGTTCAAAGGTACTTTCCCACCTCCCTCTCTCTATTTTCATATAATCAAATATATATATGTGTATGCATGGATCTGGGATTTTGTTTTTGCTTTCTTTAGCTTCATATTTCTGATTGTTTCTGGGAATGTATGAACTGAAGAGAAGATATGTAGAGGAAAAAAGAATCATATCAATTTGATTTTCTTTAGATTTATATATATATATATATATTAAAAAATAATTAAAATTCCATTAGAGGAAACTGGGTTTAAGAGTGTTAATTATCAGTTATATGATTATATCATCAATTAACAAAATAAGATAAATCATTTCGATAATACGTATATATATAGAATTATATATTGTTAGTGGTTCTAATGATAATAAGTTATAAAAAATTGAAGTTATTTAAGTTTATTCTTAAAAAGTTTTGATGACATACGTCGTTATTTAATTTATTGACGGTGTATATGATCGAAAATGATTCCGTATGATTTAGTATTCACATTTCTTTCCCTAAAATTTAGAGGAAATTTGGAGATGGAAATAGAAGAATATTTTCCAGAACTAAGATGGAGTTTACTCCTTCATTTAGTTTCTTAACACGTGTGATTACATGACTCAATATTTTGGATCTCTTTTGGTTATTTACTGCAATTTTTTTAATTTCATAATTCGAGCTAGCTGCTAAATGTATACATTTGTGTTTAGAATCAAATTTAAACAACATAGAATAGATCATTAGTATCGGTTTCTACTTCATGTACGTTGCATATGAATACTTGTGATTGATATTGGTTTTAGTCGTAAATTCCTACTGCCAAGAAATTCCAGTTTCTTTTTAAGGTTTGAGAGTTATAGTCGATGCATCAACTTTGTTACAAGTCCCTGCATTCGAATAATAATTGCAGTAGTTGCTTATATGTTTTTGTGACTGAGGCTGGCCCATGGTATTGACAATTCCATGTTTCCTAAGGGTTGGACCAGTTGAATATATGATCATGAAAGTGATTTAACATGATTTGCTTGAAAAATTTTACTGACTAATATTTATTGTCCAGATCATGATATAGTAGCGAGTTTTAAAGTTGGGAAGCCGGTTTCTTTTCTGGGAGACAATATTGTGCAGCTTGAAAATGACATTTTTGATGAGATAGGCTTTCCCACAAGCAAAGTATATAATTTGATCCTTTTTGTGTTACAACGTATGTAGTTCGTATTATTTTTGCCTAAATCCGATTACTTCTCTGATTCAGGTGGTTATCTTATCTCTCAAACCTTTAAATGTACCAAATGTAACAAAGGTTGTGTTTGGGGTTGATCCTAATGCAAGATACTCAAAGATATCTCCGACAGCTGAAAGCTTGACTCGGTCATCGTTTGAATATTTGGTTACACACCGATCATCTTTGCGCTTGACAAAATCCTTGTTCGGGGATTCATATTTCTTGGACGTGCTAAAATTCCCGGGAGGAATCACTGTAATTCCCCCGCAAAGCGCGTTTCTTCTGCAGAAAGTGCAAATCCGCTTCAACTTTACCTTGAACTTTTCTATCTATCAAATACAGTTAAATTTTGATGATTTGAGGAGCCAGCTAAAGGCTGGACTGCATCTATCCACATATGAGGTTATGCAATCTGTCTCTTTCGATTGCTGTTGCTTTGTTTGTTTTTTCTTTGTTGCATTTTAGTGCTTAGAATTTGTGGAGTAAGATTAAAGCTTGTTATGTACTATTAGAGAGTTCTATTAGCATCTCTTATGCTGAATCTGATTGGTTTTATTTTACGAGTTTCAGAACTTGTATATTATCTTATCAAATTCCAAAGGCTCAACAGCTGCTCCCCCCACTACTGTTCAGTCATCTGTTCTGCTGGCCGTAGGGAATAATCCATCGATTCCGAGATTGAAGCAACTAGCTCAAACCATCACAGGTTCTCATTCTAGAAACCTCGGCCTGAACAACACTGTATTTGGTAGAGTTAAGGAAGTTCGCCTTTCTTCCATTCCAAAACATTCTGTTCATGGAGGTGATGGCAGCTCAAACTCATCGTCCCCTTCTCCTGCTCCTTCGCCTCATCCCCTCCGCAATAACCACCATCATCACCGTCACCACCACCACCACCACCACCACCACGGTGATGATCTAGCTCCTGCAGTTCCACCTGCTACATCAGCCAAGAAAGGTGCTGCCTCTGCACCAGAAGTTTATTCACCTGCCCCCGAAACAATTTCACCCGCATCTCAACTGAGTAACAAGGCAAACCCGCCAGGTTTCCATCATAGGAATAAAAGGAGCAAGGGGAAGACTCGAGAGGAGTCTAATGTAGCCCCCGTTGCCACACCCAAAATTTCTCCTCATCATTCTCCTGTCCCACCAAATGGACACCCATCAGCACCGGCACCCAAACTTAAACTCAGACCCGTTTCCTATTTGACTCCCACATCCAGTCCACTGCCAAATGTAGCGTTTGGTCATGTCAAACCTTCATCAAAGAGTGAACCAAATAAAGAGGTTCCTGACAGGACACCTTCAGTTCCGCCATCAGCATTGGCAACTTTACGTAAGTAAATGATGTTTTCTAAATAGCTAAAGATTATATTTTGACATTTTAGCCTATTCTTGCATGCCAAACCGAAAGTTACGATCATAAATTATCTGATCATTTCTTACATGCAACTGATGTCTGAACATATTTTTCTTATGCGGTAATTTTAGTCATATTTAGAAATATAAGAATCATTACAGTGGTTAGTTTAATTCATGTTTTAGACCATGCCTCATCTCAGTATCTCTAAACGCTTGATTATTGTTATATCGGTCGATGTAATTCATATTCAGATCCGAGCTCTATATATTCTTCTCAGATCAGAAGAGAATTTACTTGGCCATTATCGTGCAGTCACATCGACTCATGCTTGCATGCTAATATGTTACTTTTGCTGCATCTGCAGGTCTTCCAACTATGCAATGGCTGGTTTCTCCCCTATTAGTTATTACCATTTTGTATTTATAACAACAGAGTATCAACCTGTTTTCTAGTTGCAATCGCTTTCAAACTGTATAATTCCGAAACTAGAGTTTCGGGAACGAGAGCAACGCAAAGGGCGTGCCCTCGTGTTCAGTTGGATATATGCTGTTTTTCCGTGCTGGAAATATCCGAGTAACGATCAAGTGGCACCATTTTCAGGTCAAAAGCCACACTGGTGGCAGGGCCTATAGATTATGTGACCACTGCTTTTGTGTATTCTCTTTTGCTGAAATCAGAGGGAAAAACAGATCTATATGCAAATACTTTCCTCTTCTTTTTCTCATCTACTTTCGGTTCAAGTTAATTAGGGATGTTTCTATAGATACTCAATTTTGGCTGGTAAAATATGTAATTACGCGTAATTTAGTATGACCTATTCATTTAAAAATCAAGGGCAAACAAAAAACTGTAGTACCTAAACTTTTAAGGTTCTTGCAATTTGATTACTAAACTTTTAAAAATGTATTGTAGTCATTGAATTTTTAATTTGTTTTTTATTTTGGTCACTGATGTGACACTAATACAAGTTTTAAAAGTTTGGTTATCAAATTGTAAGTTTCTTACAAGTTCAGGGACTATCAGTGTAGTTTACCTCAAAATTAATATAAAAGGTTTCAAAGTCATTATAATTGCCTAATTATATGAATTTTATAAGCGTAGAGTACGGATTTAGTCTAAAAAATTTGTTATTAATTCATGTATATTATATATATACAAATTTAGGACCGTTAGATGAGTGACAGTAAATTGTTGAGATTAACATTAGGAAATAAGAAAATATTCAAAGAAGTCAATCTCAGCCATTTATTTTCACTCATCCAGCGGTGCTAAATATGTGTAAAATTAAAAAAGTTTACATTGTATAAATGGGTCATAATTCACACGTGTATATATATATATTGCATATTTAGTCTTATAATTTTTTGCACTTTTTAAAATTTTAAAATTTCAGTCCTAAACAAATAATACTTGTTGAAATTGAAGTAAAATTTGATTCATGTTCGTTAATTTAATTATTTTTAATCTTTACGAATTGTCCCCCTAATTGATATTTCAGACTTTGAAAAGTACGAATCAAAATTAACCAAATTTGAATGTAGGGGATGAAGCTACAAGTTACGTATAGTATAGGGATTGATAACAAAATATGACCAAGAAAACTTATAAAATCCGATCCCCACACATACGACGATGCAAATCTTGCAACTTTCAGCCATTTCACATGCATTCAGCTACTTCCCATGAATGCAAAGCATCAACGATGATTGAATGATTATTCAACTACTGGGTATCGATGCCTGCTTCCCTAACTAGGGATGCTCAATTGGCCATTTGGTGATGACCCAAATTGCCCCATTTGTCTGTGATACTGAGTCACCAAATGCGGGTGCCCTACGGCTGCACCCACCGCCACTGCCAGCGCCATCTTCTGTTGATGATGGTGGTGGTGCAGTCCAGAACTGCCACCGACACTAGAATTAAAGGTGGATGCAGAAAAAAGATATTATTAGCAACAAATATACTGTAAACCAAATATACCACCAAATGTACTACAAAGACAGAAAACACCAAACTATTTTACTAACACTACCGGTATATAAGATAACGACGTTGTATGCAACTCCAATGAACAATATATTTGCATCCTTTCTCTTCACACTCCAGGGCTCCCCACAGTCACTGCATTTCGGGTATTGATAAATCTTCCTGATAAAAATGAGAGGGTGTGGATGATTTTCGCATGTGTATTTGGTTCCGACCTTAATAAATGGATATTCTCTCATAACACATTCCATATGCATATCATTATCACAAATTTCACCGCGATAAAACCATTTCTGTGAATCTCTTCTTTCCTCACAAATGTCACAGTAGTATCGTAGCGGATAATCATCACATTCTTGAAAAGCAAGTGTCAGAATGCTGATCAAACTTATGCCATATAGTCCGTGGTAATGTATCACATGTCCGATCCAAAGCAAACGTGCAATATTTGCATTTGTATGCTAGTTCAGGAGTTATTTTACCTCAAGCATTACAATTCCCCTCATATTTTTTTATAAAGAGGAAATGTGTCCCATCCGCATCATATGTAAAACTATGAGGCAATGAAGCAAATATGAGACAGAATTTCAAGTGACCACGGCAGGAGAGAGAAACCACTATAATTATACTCACAAAAATCACATTTGAAAATACCATCTGTGTAGAGATCACTGAAATTTGGAACAAACCAAGGTCGGAATCTTCTAGGCAATTCAGCACAGGTTTTGTGAAGAAAGAAATCACAGTGTGAACAATAATAAAATGAGGATAGGAGAGGTAGCACACACCCATTGCAAAGTTTATTACCCTTAATCTTATCTGATAGTATCAAATTATGGCCATGACTAACATGTAGTATCTCTGTAGCTACTATATCATCGACAATTTTGATTTCCTTGATAATACGAATGATGAACTCATAGGTTTATGAAACGAATCATATTCCTCCAATTCGTCCGGATTTTCAACCTCAACCACACCATACAACCTCTTATCCTCAATGGAACACTCGACATGAATAACAAAATCGCAGCCTGGCTAAGAACAGTAATAACTCCCATACTCAATGTTCACTTTTTCGTAACATATTTTACAATCCCAAGTTTTAGAATCATGTTGGTCAATGTAAGGGAAATAGTAGTGGGAAATTGACGACTGTCGTTTTTTATGTCAAATAAATTCTTTCTTCTCGGATAATAAATAAGAAAATTCGTATTATAGAAAAGTAAGGGTTGAATCCACAAGGACTTAGAAAATTCTTAATTTATGTCTGATTAGTTTACACCAGGCGTGAAAGTAGTAAATGGGGGTTTGGTAAAAAGATATTTAAATAATAAAAGTAATTAAATAAATAAAAATAATTTAAGTAAAAATAAGAGAATAAAGATTGTGAATAAATATGGTAAAAATAGCATCAAGCCTTGCTTTGACTCAATTTCCTTTTGATCATCGAATTAGATTTTCTCTTCGGGATTCACGTCGGTTACTTTGTCTACAAGGGCAATTCCCTTTACTCTATCTTGTATACTGAATACCCAAGGCAATCTTTGATTCCATCTTCGAAATTGATCTAATCAACATCAATTGTCGTAGATCAATTACAGTTTAAGTTCGTGGCGACCGACTCGGATTGTTGCTTCAATAACTGTCAATTTCGATCTCAATTCCCTCTTGGCGAAGCCATCTCGCCAAGTGTGTTCCCAGGAAGTCGAATGTGCTTTCTATAAGCCGAATCTGCCTCCCACTCATTTAATCGCAACAACCTCTTGACCAAAGTCAATCTATGATTTTGAAAACTGTTTTGATTTTGAAAAATAAGCGCAAAGATTGAGAAAGATATTATGAAGATATTAAGGGTCTGTTTCAATTCTCCCGTTGGAATTGAGTCATCGCTTCAGCTCTCGGCTTATGAAAAATTTAGCTAAGCATGACAAAAGTCATACTTAGCATATTAAAAACAAAACTTAAAAATAAAAGAAAAATAAAAAAACTTGAAAAGTAAAAAAAGAAAGCTTTAATAAAACCAAAGAGAAAAGAAGATTGTAATTTGAGTGATGAGTTTAGGCTTACCCCAATAGGTATTTATAGCCTCTCAAAGTCTAAGGATAAACAAGAAAATAAAATAAAATAATTCTAAAGATAATAGTTTTTTTTCTAAATTCAAACTTTAAATTAGTCTCCTAATACAACTCTTCTCGTCCATCTTACAGAAGGCGTGCGGAGGAAGTCTTCTAGAAACCGTCGATGACCGGACCTTCTAGAAACTGCCACGTCAGACCGCTTCATGCCCAGAGTCGTGCACATGTCTCCAGCCGTGACCAAATAATAAAAAAATACAGAATGCGCCCGTTTTGTCACTAATTCTGAAAAGTAAGGATCTGCATGAAAACAAGCATAACATGACCAAATCAACAGTAATATTTCCACAAAATCGAAGAAATAACGAGCAAAGATAAACGATTCTGAACACTCATCAATGTCGCAACCGTCTTTCGGTTGTGCCCCAGGATTGAGCTTCGACTTGAAAAATGTGGATTGGAGTCGCCACCGATCATTTATTTAAAAATAAATGGGTTGATTGGATACCCTATTTCTTACCTGATCTGCGTCTTACCAGAAATAAGTCGGGCTCGGGAGTCGGTTACGCTCAAGGAAGGATTAGCACCCTTGAACCGCCCTTTCGGTACTACGTAATTTCCAGTTGTCTTAATTAAGAAAATTGTAATTTTAAATTAAAAGGTAAAATTTGATCATGAATTACTTACCTCTAATTAATTGACGAAAATACCCTTAAAAAGTCATAAGATGTGTTAGAGGGAAAAATGAATAAATGAAAAAAATGAAGAATAAAAATAAGTAAAAAAAAAAAAAAGAATAAAAAATAAATAAATAAATAAATGAATGAATGAAATATTAATATATATATATATATATAAATGAGTAAAATAGAAAAATAATAATCATAACAATAATAATAGTAATATGAAAATATAATATAATATAAAAAAACCCAAATAAATAAATAAATATATAAACCAAATATAAAAGTATACATATAATGATAATTGGCTTATAAATAAACTATTAAAAACATACATATATACGTATAATGATAAAGTAAAAAAAATAAATAAAGATAATTACAATATATATATATATATAGTAATAATACGCTTATAAGTAAAATATTTTAAAAAAGTATATATATATATATATAAATAATAAATATAGTATTAAAAAATAACCAAATGAATATAAATAAATAAAAAATATATGTATATATAATAATAATATATAGTGTAAAAAAATCAATTGAAAATCATTTAAAAAAACATAAGTATATATATATAATGACAATAATGTAAATAATAAATAAATAAAAATATCTATACAATAAATAAAAGGACTAATATAAAGAAAAATAAAGATTAAGACCAAATTTGAAAGACAATTAACGTTGATATTACGCATTAGGGGGATAAAAAATGAACACGCCTCAGGGTAGATCTAGGTTCGAAACTTCGAAACCCCACCCATTTTTGGTCATCGGCGCAACCCACGTTTTGGGTTATTCGAACCAAATCTCAAAAAATAACGTGCACATGCGAGAAATGAATGAATAAAAAAAAGCTACTTTTTATTTCCTTTTCGAATCGTTTACAATAGCTTTGCCTTTGTATTTTCCGTGTTTTCCTCTGTATTTTGTCTGTAAATCGTGTGTTACAATAGTGAGTTACAATGGCTATTTATAGTGCTTGTGGATCCTATCTTTAGGAGTTTAAATCATAGTAGAACTCTATCCTATTTTTAGGAGTTTGAATCATAGCAAAATTCTATCCTATTTTTAGGAGTTTGAATCCTAGTAGGACGAAAAGGTGTGTTGACAGCTGCCCCTCTTTGCCCATAGTCGTGTAACGGGGATAGGGCAAAGATTAAAAGACACACTTTTCGTTCGGTGGAGTTGAAAATTGACTCTGATGTTTCAATAACTCCCTGTCGAATTGAGTTACGGATGACTCCTCCGTCGTGAAGCCGAGTTCATCTTGAAATGATATGAAATTGAAGCCGTAGTTCAGAATTTGAATCAGCACGTGGCTTCTCGTTGCCCTTCGGTCTTCTTCTCGGTTTAAAGACCTTGGATCGGAATCGAACTCAGAAATCTTCATTGACAGATAGCTTTTGCTTGAAAATGGTTGCTTGTCACTAAAGCACAACTAACCCAGGTCCTCTTCTCGACTTGAAAACCTCAACTGCAACTGAAAAGTAGTGCGATTGATGTGTCATCGAGCTGAATGGAATCTAACTCGACAATTTTGATGGCAGATAACCCTTCTAGCCTTGAGTTATGATGTAAATGATGTGCTTGGAGCTAAGCGTAGTCGAACTCGAAGGTCTTTATTGACATATACTCCTTCTTTGAGTTGGATATCCTTCGTCGTGAAGTTGAAATTCAATCTAAAGATGGATGATGCTTGTGTGCACGATTCCCTTCGTCGTGAAGTTGAAACCGTGGGTGGCCCCTTCGTCGTGAAGTTGAGCCTAGAATTGGATATCCTTCGTCGTGAAGTTGAAATCCAAGTAAGTAGCATTGTTCCGAGTCCAATATCCTCCGTCGTGAAGTTGAAATTGGCTCTGGAATTGGGAAGTTGTTTATTGACAACCAGCGGTCCCTTCGTCGTGAAGTTGAACTTGCGTTGTCTTGAGTCCAATATCCTTCGCTGTGAAGTCAAAATTGACTCTGAAATTGGGAAGTTTTTTATTGACAACCAGTAGTCCCTTCGTCGTGAAGTTGAACTTTTGTTGTCTTGAGTCCAATATCCTTCGTTGTGAAGTTGAAATTGACTCTGAAATTGGGAAATTGTTTATTGACAACCAGCGGTCCCTTCATCGTGAAGTTGAACTTGCATTGTCTGGAGTCCAACATCCTTCGTTGTGAAGTTGAAATTGGCTCTGAAATTGAGAAGTTGTTTGTTGACAACCAGCGGTCCCTTCGTCGTGAAGTTGAACTTGCATTGTCTGGAGTCCAAAATCCTTCGCTGTGAAGTTGAAATTGGCTCTGAAATTGGGAAGTTGTTTATTGACAACCAGCGGTCCCTTCGTCGTGAAGTTGAACTTGCGTTGTCTGGAGTCCAATATCCTTCACTGTGAAGTTGAAATTGGCTCTAAAATTGAGAAGTTGTTTATTGACAACCAGCGGTCCCTTCGTCGTGAAGTTGAACTTGCGTTGTCTGGAGTCCAATATCCTTCGTTGTGAAGTTGAAATTGGCTCTGAAATTAGGAAGTTGTTTGTTGACAACCAGCCGTCCCTTCGTTGTGAAGTTGAACTTGTGTTGTCTCGAGTGGCAAGATATCCTCCGTCGTGGAGTTGAAATCATGGATGGCCCATTCGTTGTGAAGTTGAGCCTTGACTTGAATATCCTTCATCGTGAAGTTAAAATCCAAGTATTGTATGTTGCGGGTGGACACAATTCCCTTCGTCGTGAAGTTGAAACCGTGGAGACCCCTTTATTGTAAAGTTTGGCTTCGAGCTAGATATCCTTCGTCGTGAAGTTGAAATCTACTCTCGAGCAAATTGTGTTGTTTCGAGAGAAACTTTCAATCTATCGAGTTGGTCAAAGTGTAGCTTCTTGCTGCTGAGTTAAGCAACCAACATGAATCTTTAAAGGTTCTTTTGAATCGAGTATCCTTCGTCTTAAAGTTGAAACTTGACTCTAAAAGCTGCAAAAAATTATGTATGTGGAAAATGATAAATATGATGCTCTAAAATGTATGCATAAGATGCATGTAACATGAATTGTTATATTTTATCTCCTGAAAAAGGTCTGATAATTTGCATTAGGATGTTGAATCCCCAAATGATGCCCCAATATCCAAAAATGCCCTAATATTTGATGTTGAATCTTCAAAGATGCCCCAAATGTTCCTCATGTCTTGCTTCAACATTGATTCTGAGCATGAGTTTTGTGTCTAAAAGTCACATGTCATTTACCAAGATCCACTCTAGAGAGACTGTCTTGTTTGAAAAAAATGTTTTTCTTTCTATTTTATTTTCAAAGTTATGAAAATATCAATTAAAAGAGTTTTGAAAAATGTTTGATCCAAAGTTTTGAAAATATTGTCACTTTCACGGTTTTATAATTGAGACGAATCATAAACTAGAGTTCTTCGGATATCAAAGAATTAATTATACTGTTAATCCTTCAATGAATTATAGCTATTTGACAAGTGCCAAGATCAAAGCTATTTTTGGGAAGTGGTTAAGTAAGGAAATGATAAAAAAGTCTCAGGTTATTGTGTTTGGTCAAAGGTTTGGCATTTGATGCTCAAAGGTTTGATGGGGTATCTTACATGCTCCTCTACTAGAAGTTTTCTCTGACTCCCAACCTTAGTGGTCACACTTGGATTGTGCGATGTCGTATCAAGGAACTTGTGTGATCGCCTCAATTGCACAATTTTTATATTCGAGCCACCTTTTCAGGTTTTCAACTCGAACCCTCCTTTGGTTTCAAGACGTTATTCATGATTTACGTCTTGAACCCCCTTTTGTTATTTTTCTATACCATGCATTAATTACATTGTTTTTTTGCAAACAAAGATTAATCCTGATGGGCGTGATGAAATCTGAAGATAGTCTCTTCTGTTTAGAAATCCATGTATGATTAGAAGGGACTTTTAAGGCACGCAATGTAGGTCAGGGCTCATGGTTATGAAAAAAAGGATAAATAGGCCCAAACAAGTGTTACAGGGTTTTGAACCAAGGATCAATTCATTTTGATGCCTTCAATCTTGTCTTGCTCAAAATGTCTCTTTCTTTGATGCTCTATGATCTTCGAGTGAAGTGATTCAGTGATTCGGGAATGATTGTGCTTGATCAATCTCATAGTTTGAAGCTTGATGTGCCATTTGTCTTTAGGAATCTTTGCATGTGCTTTTTGTTCTTTTTTCTTTTTGATTTTTGTTCTTTCTTTTTTCTTTTGTTTCTCTTTTTTCTTTGTTTTTTTGCTTCTTTTCTTTTTTGTTCTTGATTAGATCTTCGCACTTGCCATTTGGTCTACCTTTGGATCGATGTCTTCACTCATGTGACCATATTTCTTCCACCTTACCCCCCAGTGTGGATGGTGATCCTTGGTTAGGGTTGAATCAGAAGAAAAAATACTATAGGCTCAAAATGGGACACAATGGATATATATTTTCTCCTGTTGTGAAGGGATAAAGAAAGAAAACCATTTATCATTTCATACATGTAAGTCTTCACAGAAGAGTTATCCCCAGGGGGATAGATTTTCAGGATTAGTTCTATTCACATGAAAACAATGTAGTTAATGCATGATAGAATTATTTCGGATGAATTCTTCTTCTTTTTCCCCAGATGTCTCAATGTTCAAGCTCCCCGCGAGATGCCCCAAGTTGTGTCTTTATAATAATGCTCATGTTCAGATGAACAACTCAATGCCTTGGATTTTAATGATATTAAAATGTCAATTTTGAGTCTAAAAAGACAGTGGTGTGATTTTATTGACTCAAAGAAAGGTATGGGTGTATCGAAAAGATAAAGGCAATGTTCAAGAATTTGGTCTTTTTGGTAATGAACATGAGTTATTTTGGGTAAAGAATCGAGGTATTTTATTTTGGGGTTTGAGACAGGATAAGAAAGGTCTAATCTTGTCATATGTCAAAAATCTGTAATTCTTGAAGAATTAAAAGAATCCTTAATTCATTTAATATTCGAAGAACTAAAGATTAAAATTTGTTCAATTGCTCCACTTTAGAAAGTAGCATAAATTCAATCCTTTAAAAGATTAAGCAAACATGAAAGATCAAAGACGTGTTCAAACAAAACAATCCTCTAAGTGCAAATGGTATATGCCATGCCCCCTTCTTCGGCAAGCACCTTACAGTTTTCAGAGGAATGTTTGGGGCTTCTTATGTGGTAACAGCTAACAACTTCAATATCGTAGCCCTTAGAATATGAGGATTCTTTTCTTAGATCATCCTGACAGGCTTTGTCCTACCATCAGCTGATCAAGCTCTTTAATGTTACAATCTTGCTTCCATGTGGTTAAATCCTCTTCATCGAGTCCTTCATGACTTAATTTCATGTTTTTGAAAATGCTTAAAAATGTAGATGAATATGCAAAAAGGCAAAAATGCAAGAATGCATGAAATGTTCGAGGCATTGATCCAGAAAAGTGTCCATTATTATAAATAATCTTTACTTAGACAAAAATGTTTTATCTTGTAAGAGACATAAAAACGATCAAAGGTAAATTTGGACTAAATCTTCTAGACCCGAACAGCTTCTAGTAGGTTGACAAGTCTTCTGTCTTCATCTATCACTGGTTGTATGCCTTGTTGGACCATTCCAGCTTCCCTTGCCAGGCCGTGTAGATGACGAGCTACCTTCTGTACTTGATCCAGGAAGTCTCGGATGACTGTATCTCTGGCCTTCACCCTTTGTTGTGCTTACTCCCAACGGAAACGCCACTGTAAACATCCGTCGAAGGGCACTATCTGAAGCTTGCTTGCTTGCTTCTTGAACCCATCTACAATAGCTTCTAACTCAGCTATTGTTTTGCCATCTCTCTCATGTTGTTTCTCCAGATCAGCCATCCGTATTCTCAAGCATTGGTTTTAATGTTGACTGCCTGCTAAGCGCCTCTGGGCAGTCTTCATCTGTTCCTTCCAAGCTCTCTCTCATTCCAGTATTTAGAAGCCACTTTCAACTTGGAGTTATCATTGACTTTATCTTGATACCCCTTTCTCAAGTCTTCGAGCTCTAAACGGACTCTTTTTTGTTCTCTTTCTAGTTTGTCTGCTCGATCTTTCTGAGAGTCGGCATCTAGATTCCACTAATAGCGCTCAGCCTCAAGTTCCTTTATCCTCTTTCCCAACTCATTGTTCATAGTTTCAAATTCTGTTTTGGCTATCTCAAGTCCAAAAGGGACATGCCTAAGATGCTCCTCCATGGTCCGTGTTTCCTCACAGTTTGGCACCGGGGTGTTGTCTTTTTTCGCAATTTTTGCCACTCTAAATAGTCTGGGGTAAGCTTGTCTTTTGCAGCCACAATATCCATCCGTAACACTTTCTTCCATGAATCGACAATCTCTTTGATCCTCTTCTTATAACTGTCACCGTGATACTCAAACTCTGATTTAGCTAGTCCGCATATTGCTGGAACAAACTGACGTGCCCCATAATGTCTAAGTGCTAACAATGGAGCATACCCAACTGCACCCCAAAGTCCAAGTAAGGTCATAGTGTCGGAGTCCCCACATCGAAAAAGAACGTCACTAAGGAACAACCAGGGGGCTCTCCAGGTAATATCCTGATCTTGGAGATGAGTGAATACTTTCATCCACTTCTCTTTTGAAGCGTCTTCGTGCCATTTCATGGTGATGAACTTTCTCAAAGGTGAATACGTAGTGCTAAATCGGCGGTAGGCAACCCCATTATTCTTCCAGAAGTGGCTGTGAATCCAGACTTAAAGGAGCTGAACACATTCAATGAATCTACCTCCGCCAGCTCTTCGGCAATGGTTGAGAGATCGAAAGGTCTCGGCTAAGATGGTTGGTGCTGGGTTGACCCGTTTCGGAAGTTGCTCAAACAGTTCCACCACGGCTACGTCAATACATCCCAAAATCTTTAGAAAGATGATCAAGCTATACATACCTAGTGAAAAAAAGGTTTATAATCTTCCATTCATCAGGGTGGTCATTCATTAGTTTCCTTATGTGGATCCACTCAATTCCCTGTCCGTTACCTTTGTTTCGGAGTCGGTCAGTCACCCACTTTTCATCAACTCCTGTAATCTTAGCAGTCTGTTCTTGAAAGACTGACTCTTGATGTGTTTGATGTAGGCTCGCTCCAGTTTAATGCTTTCACAGTGCAATAGTGTAGTATACTCCTCGATGGTAGGTACCATTCCCTCCTGGTTAAAAGTGAAGTAACTGTATCCCGGGTTCCATAATCGAACCAAGGCTCTGATTAAGGGCTTATCGGTCTTAACATGAAGAAAAAGTGCAATGTCACCATATCGCTGACTGAACTTCTGTTTCCAATCATTCTTTAACTGCCCCAGATGTCCCGAAGCTCTTGCATGTCGTTCTGCTTTAGGCTAATAGAGGCGTAGCTAACCAGTTCTGACACATAGCTTCCTTGAAGACTGTCTCCATTTTCCTTCTGAGTCTTCTCGGACCATAATCGTACCTCGGGGTTTTTAATCTCTTGTATTACAACACCTTTATCCATTAATTTAGATTATTTTGTGTAACAAACACATTTTTAGGGATCAATGGCCTCTTGTTATGATGCAAATGATGAAAACAAAATAAAAGAGGACAAAATAAAAAAAATTAGTGAGGTAAATCAAAATAATAAAATGAAAAATCCTACCCCACATGATATCTACCCGAACATGCTTAGTATTCCTACTTTTTAGGAGTTTGAATCCTAGTAGGACGAAAAGGTGTGTTGACAATCAAATTCCCCCTCACTTATCCCATGCTTGTCCTCAAGTATGATATAATCAAATTTGTCAAAAACACAATTTATCGTTCTTTGTCAAGTTTCACATTCAAGGAAAGTAAAGTAGAGACCACAAGAAATATCCAAGTCAATACATCAATCAATTGAATATCACCAGTTGGAACAAGTCAAGTGCAATTGTAATATCCATTCATTCATTAATCTTAATGCTTATAACTCAAAACCTTACTGGGATTCACTAAAACCACTCAATATGTTTGGGGTAAAGAAATGCCTAACGTCAGAATTGACACGATATTATCATAGGCCTGCAAGTAAATCAAATCTCCACTACTAATAAGAACAAAATGCATAAATCAAATGGTCTTTTATTGGTTGTAACAGGGCTTAGGTAAATGTGGGGAAAAGGCTAAATATATGGCTAAATATTCAAGGCAAGGAACTAACAACTAACAAGTTCATCTCCATCAAAACATTAAGCACAACAAGAATAAAAGACAAATTGTCAAACAACAAAATGCATTTGATTTTTTTCTTTTTTTCACACTTTTGTTGTTTTGTTTTCCATTTTTTCATGTCTTTTTTTTCTCTCTCTTTTCGAACAACATCTTTTTTTATTTTTTCCTTTTTTTTTGAATTACTACAGGTTCTTCTCTTTTTTTTCATGGAGCATACATCGGATAATTGTTCACTTGCCCTGAAAAGGGTAGAAAAGAGGGATAAAATAAAAAGGCCCGGGTTTATAAATGTGGTGAAAACAAAAAAAGGAGAATAAACTCAAAAGTGGTTAACTAGGGGAAAATGTATGTGTAGGTTATTTAGTGGGGAAACGAAATGGTTAATCCTAAGGTGCCCAAATCATTTTTAAGCATCATGTTCATGTGTAATCTCAAAAGTATTTAACAAGAAGGTTCTAGAATATCAATGCCAAATTTGACACACTCAATCCAACAAAATCAGAGCGAAAATGATATGCTCGTAAAGGCTCAAATCTCACCAAATTGTTTTGATGCATTGAGCTAATCACATTTCAACCAACAAAGTCATGGAATATCACAAAAGATACCAACTTGATTACAATTCATGCTATCCATTATCAAGAACATACTAACCTAAATAATCATGTGTTCCCAAACAAGCATAGCATCCAAAAAATATTCAACATGACAAAGAAATTCAATGAAATTTCCACAAATTTAACTAACACATACTAAAATCGAAACATAAAGATAAGCAAAAGGGAAATTCAATCTACACTCTACTCCCTCTCACTTAAAGTTTTTGCCTCAAAACGTAAAATTAAAGTGCAGTAGAAGGAATAGAGTACTCCCCGGATTTAATGTTGACCACGACCTCGGTCGCGGTGGGAGGTGCTGGGACGTAGATAGGAGAGAATTTCAATGATGTTCGTCTTTATAGAGTGAAGGCGATTGTGTATGTCATCCATATAAGATTGCATATCCGGGCGGGGTGTTGCAGGTGGCAGCACCGACGTATTACGGCTAATGAAGACTCGCTCGCTGCGAGGAGTAAGGACACCCGGTGGAACGAAGTATGGTGCGCTCGGGGTTCTAGCAAGTAGGCCCATCGAATCCAAGCATCTCTCATCCAAAGTATCTGTAGAAAAAGCATAAGTAAATCATGTAATGTCAAAATTAGAGATTAGAGAAGCTAAATGAGTAATGTAAGGGCCAATGATAAGTGGGAAATTGGATCGAATAATGATCTCAAAGGCCCGAGCAAACCAAAATCCCAAGTTCACATGCTCGCCGACGGACATGCACCATAAAAAAAATAGCTTAACTCAGCTTAAGGAGGAGGATGAGTTGTTGCGGCCGGAATAATTGTAAGCGAGGAAGCGATGGATGAAGCGCGAGGCCGGGTCGTGGATAAGATGGGCTCGATTTGAGCGAGCGTTGAATGTGTGGCCGACTAATCCGGTAAACGCCTCATAGGCCATGTCGGCATCGAAAGTGTGCGGAATCTCAAGTAAAATAGTTAAATACACATGATTCGTGACATCCGTCACGACTATAGTAAGATTAAGTTCAGACATTGAAAAATAACTTCCACATAGTTAGAATGTAATGACATCAGGTGAATTAACATTTAGAAGATGTTGAGGCAAAAAATTAAAAGTGGCATAGAATTCAAACACAAGTTCATAAAATGTTCCACAGTTAATCATCGGATATAAATTCCAACTAATGGCAGTGAAATATGTGTGAACAGACTCACGTAAATGTAATGTTTGTAAAGTTCGAGTCGGGATGTACTTAGCTACACGGAAAGGATGATGTCTTACCGACTCAAAACGTACCAATTCGTCATTGGAAAATTGCAAATACCTGTGCATCGTCTCTTCGAGAGGGATATCATATGACTGACCCCTTCGGTTACGCTCCAGATTTTTGTGGACGGGCGGTGGGCTGTCAGGAGCATCACCCGGGCTAGGTGAATGAATCGACAAAGAATCATGCCCGGGTTGCTACCGAGAGCTCAACGTTGCTGGCGATGGATCCGGGGGTAGAAAATCGATGGTAAAGTCCTCTGTAAAACCATAGATAGGATGATCCATTAGCAATGTTTGAATCGAAACAAGACTAGAGTTTACCTCGGGAGCGTTATCCGATGTCACCGAATACATCGAATATGATGGGAATATCGTTGGTCATGAACGGGACGATGTTATTGCTTCGGTCGGCATTGAGTGAAACGACGGAGATAGAGAGCATCGTGGTGACGGACGACGAGATGTGCTCGGCCCGGGGTAAAAGAAGCGATCGGTGCAAACATCGAATGGTACGATGATGTTGAAGTTTGGCCACGACCTTGCATCGGTTGAATCGGGGGTGGCAGTGGAATGGAGTTGGAGTCACTTGAAAACTCGACAAACGCTGACGCATTGGAGCGGCGACGTCCTCCTAGGCGATGGGTGGAGGAGCGTTGGTATTTTTAGGTCGGTTTCGCGTACGCATCATAACAGATTAGGGAGGAACGAGTGGCGTGAAGACGATAAAACGAGAAGAGTTCTTTGTTGAAGCTGTTGGCGGTGAGAAGGATGAGGGGCGACGATTCGTGCTTTGGGGAAGAGCGATTGGGTATGGAGAGATGAAGAGAGAAGTTTGGTTTAATTGGTTTAGTTTGGTAGTGCTGTGCGTGGGAGGGGTGGGGTGGGGTGTTTGAATTTGTGTCAAAGTGGGTGTTATTTTTTTTAGAATAATGGGTGTTGAAAATTGAAAAAAAGAGTGGTTTGATGGGGATAAGATAGAGTCCACGACATAGTAAAAAGGGAAAGGGAAGAAGGTATTGAGAGATGGGGATGCATATGAATCAAAAAAAGGGGGGAAATATTTTTGGGCTTGGCTAACGTACGCCGAGCCTCCCTTGGGTTTTGTTAACGTGCACCATTAATGAAACGGTGCGCACAGCTGGGCCTCTCCTTTTTTTCTGCTTTGTTCGACTGTTCATTTCTCAAAATTGGTACTGTTCTATTCATAATTTTGCAATTCTTCTTCGTTTAAGTTTGAATAAAAATATTCAGTTCCTGCAAAATAAAAATAAAAATTAAATTAAACTTGTTTGATTGAAAAAAAATAAAACAAAAACAAAAATATAACGGAATTTAAAACAATGGGTTGCCTCCCATGAAGCGCTTTTGTTTAATGTCCTTAGCTCGACGACCTGATTCAGACTACAGGTTCTTCTAAGTCGAGATCTTCAATTAAGCAAGCTTGGCTATTCGTATAATACGGTTTAATCATGTGTCCACTGACTTTAAATCGAGTACTCGAATCATCTTCAAGTTTGACTGCGCCGTGAGAAAATATTTCAGTTATCGTATAAGGTCCGCTCCACTTTGATCGTAGTTTATCTGCAAAAAAGTTTTAATTTTGAATTAAAAAGAATAACTTTTTATCCGATAGAAAAAGATTTAAAAACAATTTTTCGATCTATAATTCTTTTGTTTTGTCCTTATATATTTTGACGTTGTCGTAAGCATCTCTCCGAATTTCCTCAAGTTCCTGTATATGTAACTTCCGTGTTTTGCCAACCGGTTCTTACTCCATATTGCATCTTTTTAGGGCCCAATATGCCTTGTGTTCCAGCTCGACATGTAAATGGCATGGCTTGCTGAACACAAGGCGATATGGCGACATACCGATAGGTCCTTTATATGCAGTTCGATAAGCCCACAAAGCGTCAATTAACTTCAAGCTCCAATCCTTGCGATTTGGCTTGACTATTTTCTCAAGAATCGTCTTTACTTCACGGTCTGAAATTTTTGTTTGTCTGCTCGTTTGCGGATGATAAGTCGTGGTAATCCTGTGATTCACTCCATGCTTTTTCATAAGTACATCAATTACTCGATTGATGAAGTATGTGCCGCGATCACTTATTATCGCTCTTGGTGTACCAAACATGGAAAAAATACAATTCTTTAGAAATTAAACAGTAGTTTTAGCATCGTTGTTTTGAGTGGCCTTAGCTTCTACCCACTTCGAAACATAATCAACCGCAAGAATTATATAATAATTGCCAAAAGAAGAAACAAAATGACCCATATAGTCAAGTCCCCAAACATCAAATATTTCGCATATATATATAGGATTAAGGGGCATTTCATTCTTCAACTCAAATTACCTACACGTTGATAATTATCACAAGACTTGCAAAATAAGTAAGCATCACGGAAAATATGAGGCCAAAAGAATCCGCATTCCAAAATTTTATGAGCAGTTCGCTTCGGTCCAAAGTATACACCACACGAATAAGAATGACAAAAATTTAAAATTGAGCTGACCTCGCTTTCAGGAACACATCATTGAATTACCTGGTATGAACAATGCTTCCAAAGATACAGATCATCCCAAATGAAGAAACGAGATTCTCTCTTAATGTGGTTTATTTCGGCTCTCGTCAAATCACATGGTAATTTACCCGTAGCTAAGTAATTAACTATATCTGCGAACCAAAGTATTGACTTCTACGACATCATCAAGCTTTCCTCCGGGAATTCTTCACGAATGGGAGGATTAACTATAGTGATTGGAAGTCGACTTAAGTGATCAGCTACTAAGTTCTCACATCCTTTTTATCCTTGATTTCCAAATTAAACTATTGGATGAGTAAGATCCAACGGATTAGTCGTGGTTTTGCTTCTTTTTTGCTGAGCAAGTACTTCAAGGCTGCATGATCAGATAAAACAACAACTTTAGTACCAAGAAGATATAATCTATATTTATCTAATGCAAAAATAATAGCGAATAATTCTTTTTTTTTTGTTGAATAATTCCATTGTGCGGAATCTAAGGTACGAGACGTATAAGAAATAACGTGAGGCTCTTTCCTGATCTTTTGTCTGAGCATAGCTCCAACAATTCCATCCAAAGCATCACACATAACTTTGAAGGGAAAATCCCAATTTGACGGTTGGACTATGGGTGCCGAAACCAACTTTTCCTTTAATAAGTCGAATGATTCTTGGCATTGTTGGTCGAAATTGAAGGCTTTATCCTTCTGTAATAGCTCGTACAATGGTTACGCCACCTTAGAGAAATCCTTAATGAATCTACGGTAAAAACCTGCATGACCAAGGAAAGAACGAATTTCCCTCACCGTATTGGGGTAAGGAAGTGAACGTATTATATCAATTTTTGCCTTGTCTACTGTAATTTTTTTAGATGAAACAATATGGCCTATAATTAAACCCTTATCAACCATAAAGTGACACTTTTCATAATTCAAAACAAGGTTAAATTCTAGGCACCGACGCAACACATTTTTCAAGTTTAATAGACACTCACTGAATGAATTACCGTAAACAGTGAAGTCGTCCATGAAGACTTCATTACATTTCTCAATAAAATCAGAAAAAATACTAATTATACACCTTTGGAATGTGGCAGGTGCATTGCAAAGTCTGAAAGGCATACGTCGATAAGCGAATGTGCCGAAGGGGCATGTGAATATCATTTTTTCTTGATCTTCATGTGCTACTGAATCTGGAAGAAACCTGAAAATTCATCAAGACAACAATAGTGAGATTTACCAGCTAATCATTCTATCATCTGATCTATCAATGGATGAGGAAAATGGTCTTTTCGAGTTAAAGAATTTAACTTCCTGTAAACAATACATACTCTCCACCCATTATGAACTCGTGTTGGTACAAGTTCTCCTTCAGAATTTTAGATCACAGTAAATCATGTTTTTTAGGAACTACATGTATCGCACTTACCCATTTGCTATCCGAAATTGGATATATAATATCTGCATCTAGGATTTTTTGTATCTCATTTTTACCACTTCTATTATTGGTGGATTTAGCCGACGTTGACGTTCACGTGTTGGTTTTGCGTCTTCTTCAGTTTTAATTTTATACATACAAGTAGATGGACTCAACTTTTTTATGTCAGCGATGGTCCATCCTATAGCCTCCTTGTACTGGCACAAAACCGTTATTAAGTCTTTTTCTCCTCCTCGTATAATATTTTTGATATGATTACTGGTAGAGTGTTATTTGATCCGAGAAAGGTTATTTCAAGTGATCCGGCAATGGTTTTAGCTCAACTTCGAGTGCCTGCAAAACAGAATGTAAGACTTTAGGCATAGAAGAAATCAAATTCAATTCGGTATGATCAGAATTCACGTTTTCATCATGATCCTCTAGCTCCCTGCATATATCAAAGGAAAAATTAGTCCTTAAAAATTCATCAGCCAAAGGATCAATAAATCGACAAAATTTATACTTTCCACTTTATCAGGATATCTCATTGCCTTATATACGTCAAATTTAACGATCTCACCATCAAATTCCATAGTTAAAATTCTACTTCTCACATCAATTTTCGTGTGTATAGTTCTTAGGAAATGGCACCCCAGCAGGATATCAGAGGACGTGCTTATGCGATCATTCTCCATGTCGATTATATAAAAATTGGCAGGAAATATCAAGTCGTTTACCTCTACCAATACATTCTCTAAAAGTCCTTTGGATAGACCACTGACCTGTCAGCAAGCTGTATCGAGATCTTTGTATCCTTCAAAGGATCGTTAGTAACAATTTTATAAATAGGTAGAGGCATTACATTAATTGATGCACCAAGATCGCACATGGCTCGTTTTATCTCTACCTTACCAATTTTATAGGGTATTGCGAACATACCTTGGTCTTTTAGTTTAGGTGGTAACTTCCATTGGAAAACTATTGAGACGTGCTCTCCTAAGTTCACTTTCTCGACCCTGGTAAGCTTCTTTTTAGTCGTACAGAGATCCTTCAAAAACTGGGCATACCTTGGAACCTTCCGGATAACCTCAAAGAGAGATATATTAACTTTCACCTTCCGAAGTATGTCTAATATTTCATTTTCCTCTGATTTTTTATCCTTTTTAACTAACCTTGTAACATCCTCCATATCGGGTTAGTGATCAAATTATGAAATTTTAAAAGTTAGTGACCAAATTAGATAAATTAAATAGTTGAAAGATTTAATGTGAATGTTTCATGTAGGATGAATAAGTAAAGAAGAAAAATTGAAGGGGTAAATAAGTCTTTTAACAAGAAAATTAAATAAATCTTAGTTTGAGGATATTTATTCCCACGTGGAAGCTAATGAGAAAGACCAAAAAGTTTCCAGATTTCTCTTCTTCTTCTTTCTTCTTGAAGACAAAGTTAAAGGTGAGTTTTCTTGTTAATCAAACTCTTGATGAATTTAAGGTTTCTTATTGATCATTAGATGATAACTAAGCTTAAGGAAAGCTTAGGTTATCTTAAAATAAAAAGATGATGGAGTTAGGATGGATTAAAGAAAGGAAGTAGAAAAGTGAAATCTTGGAATAGAGTTCATAATCAGAATTAGAAGTGGGATTTTACTTGTCATCAAGCTAATTAAAGGATATGAAGTGTTAGAATTCGATTTAGAACATGTTGGAAATTGAGTGAAATTCTTAAATTTTATATGGAGAATTGGATTTCTAAGTTTTAAAAGTATCGAATGGATAAAAATTAGTTTAAGTAAGTGTATGCAAGTTAGGGATATAAAAGGAGGTGAAATATAAAGTGTAGAGAAGATTATAAAAAGATTTTCGTTCTTAAAATGACATTTTTGGGCTATGTGCATCGATGCACATTCAATGTGCACTGATGCATCAAGGATAAATACCAGAAATTGTTCAAGTTGTATCAATGCACTCTTTTAAAATAAAGACATCGAATGCCATTAATGCATCGATGCATAAGGAGTGCATCGATACACCCCCTTAAATATAAACATCGAATAAGATTTATGCATCGATGCATGGTGTGGTGTATCGATGCATACCTTCATTAAAAGATGAAAATGGCTTTTCTTTTATCCCAAGAAATATAGTTTAGAATATATTAATTAGTATACTGAT
The DNA here is from genome assembly GCF_006381635.1 of Hibiscus syriacus. Taxonomy (NCBI): domain Eukaryota; kingdom Viridiplantae; phylum Streptophyta; class Magnoliopsida; order Malvales; family Malvaceae; genus Hibiscus; species Hibiscus syriacus. The sequence continues at coordinate 382,523 of NW_024063047.1, read as the reverse complement.
TAGCATCAATGAATTACTCTGTAGATACCGATCCTAAACAAGTTCCAGAACAATTGTCTCGTAAGGTCGATCGAGGAAAAAACAAGGAAATATAGGTGAGTGCATATGCATGGCATGAATATTATATGGCACATGATAACTCTAGATTCAATATTTTGATACATGATCGTATTTCATATTATGATACATGACATGAGTTCATATTATATGCATTAAGTGACATGAATATGCAGGAAATGTTATATAAGCTATGTGATAAAGTGATGGAACATGATATGTTTATGTGATAAAGATATGAAAATTTTATGTCTATACAATATAAATTATGGGAATGGTGAAAGCCCATGCTATGTAGATGAGAACTATAGGTATAGTTGGCATGCCAAGAGTAGAGGGTCTACGCGGTCCTTCAGGATTATATGTATTCTTTGGAACATATGTGAGGTCTTTTAACACACATACTTGATCATTGGCATATGTATATGATTCTTAAGGAATTATCTACGTGGTCTTTAGGGATAATCTTATATGGCACTACGGTGCAATTCTACATGGCACTTCGGTGCAATTCTACGTGGCACTTCGGTGCATTTATACGAGTTGTGGTGACAGCATAGTGCACAACCTCACAGTACTCACACACCTTAGGTTCTCAGTATCGTATCATGGGCCAATAATCTTATTAATATGAATTCATGAATGTCAATATATTATGCTGACAGGTAAAGAACATGGTGATATAAACTGCAAGGTTTAGCATTTGATTTCATCTCATTCCATTTAATTATGGCATTTCCATTACATTTCTTTGTTATCATTATTATATTGCCTCACTAAGTCGATGACTTAGTGTGTGAGTGTTTCACACGTAGGATTCAAGAAAGTAGATGAGACAGGTTAAGCAGCTGGACAACATTACTCCTGCAACTACCAGATCAGAAGCAACTTAATAGTATGTCATTTTGTTATGTAAATCAGTGTTGGCATATAATAGAATGTTAAGTTGTGTATGCTCTGAGTATTTTGATAAACTTGTATTAACATATGTATATTATTGTATTTTAATAATATAAGTTCAAATGTTTATCGGTTTTTTTAGAGTATTGTTTTGTTTAGTCAATGTGACATCCTGACTCGTATCCGGGTTGGGTATGGGTTGAGGGTGTTATATTTAATGGTGTCATAGCTATGGTTTAGCCGATTCTAGGCATAAACTAGAGTCTATAGAGTCTTTAAATGGAATACATGCCAACAAATAGTAAGAACTTTTGATCTGGTATAGTATGAGTATATTGTTTTGCTAATAGAACAATGTGTTTATTCTTATTAGATGTCCAGACATAATAGCTCCCGAAGTGAAGCGGGAGAAGATAGGCCTACTGAAAGCAGTAATTCACCTGCCCTGGTCAGGCAAGGTGAAGAACAGGCATCTCAAGGAGTGCCTGTGCAAGATCAGGATAAGTTCTTCAGAATGTTAGACGCTATTTTGACGCGTCTTCAACCTCCTGCTCCACCAACTCAAAGAATGAATGTAGCAAAAGAGTTGAGAGGTTTAGGAGCTCGCGAATTTAAGGAAGAAGCCGAGAAAGGGCCGGTTGCGGTGGATCTTTGGCTAAATGACTTGAAAATCATATTGGATGGTCTCCACTGCTCTGAAGTGGAGAAGTTAGATGGAGCTGTCTATTTACTGAGGGGTCAGGTGAGAATATGGTGGACGAACATCACCATGAGGATGTCAAATGACCAATTGACTTGGTCTTTGTTCTTAGATGAATTTAAAAACAAGTACATTGGATATTAATTTATTCGGCAGATGAAGCAGGAGTTTATGAACTTGAAGCAGATGAACCGCTCTATATATGAGTATGAATGGGAGTTCAACAAGCTAAGTAGGTTTGCATCTGAGCTTGTGCCTACTGAAAAAGAGGCATGTGAATGGTTTGTGGAGGGCTTACGCCTTAGATTGAAAGAGATATTGATAGTATTAAATTTGTCCTCATTTCAAGAGGTAATCAATCGTGCCAAAGCTCTTGAAAGAGCTTAGAATGAGAGATTCGGGGATTTTAGAGTTTAGACATCAAAGAGGACGGGTGCTTCTTCTAGCTCAGCACCACCAAAAAGAGGAAGAGACTCAGGATTTCGTTCACAAGCTAGATCATAATCAGTTGCATCATCTGTTAGGGGAGCAAGTCAAGCAAGACCTATACAGACACATTCAGTGGGATCTGGTGCTGGGAGATCTAATCAGGGTCAAGCAAGATCCTGTCAACACTATAGGAAAAGCCATTTTGGGGCTTGTCGGATGGCTGTTGGGACTTGTTTCCGATGCGGAGATGTTGAACATTTTATTCGGGATTGTCCATTGATGGTTGGTGAGCCTGCACCATCTAAAAGAGTTGGTTCTGCCTCACAGAGAGGACGAGGAAGAGGTAGAGGAAGGAACCAGTCTGAATCCTCTGCTCAACCTGAAGTTCGGTCAACCGCACGGGTGTACAATCTAAAGACAAGTGAAGACCGTGATGACCCTGATATTATAGCAGGTACTTTTCAGCTGTATGACAAATTAGTATTGGTACCGATTGATCCGGGTTCTAATTATTCTTACATTACAAGTAAGTTAGTAAATGAATTAAGGATTCCTTTAGAAGCTACAAGTAATGAGATTATAGTAACTAATCCTTTAGGCCATAGTGCTTGGGTAAACAAAGTCTGTAAGGAGTGTCCCATAAAGATTCAGGGAATTGAATTCCCTGCTAATCTGATGGAATTACCCTTTGACGAGTTTGAAGTGATTCTGGGAATGGATTGGTTGTTTCGTTACTATGGGGATGTTAATTGTAGATCGGAAAAGGTAACTCTGAAAAGTCCAGGAGGAACAGAAATAAGTGTGATCAATGAAAGATTTAATTCTTTAGCAAATGTAATATCAGTAATGTCTGCTAAGAAGCTATTGCTACAAGGATGTCAGGGTTTTTTTTGCAAATGTGATAGATACCAGAGCTAAAGAGAAAGGATTGAATGAGATTTTAATAGTTTAGGAATTCCCTAATATTTTTCCTGTTGAGTTGCCAGGATTACCTCCAGATAGAGAGGTAGAATTTCAAATTGAAGTAATGCGGGAACAACTCCGATTGCAATGGTACCTTATCGGATGGCTCCGAAAGAATTGCAAGAGTTATTAGAAAAGAGATTTATTCGACCAAGTGTGTCACCTTGGGGAGATCCAGTGTTATTTGTTAAGAAGAGGGATGGATCAATGCGTCTCTGCATTATTATCGACAGCTTAATAAGGTGACCATCAAGAATAAGTATCCTTCCGTGCATTGCTGACTTGTTTGATCAGCTAAAAGGAGTTTCGGTATTTTCGAAGATCGATCTACGTTCGGGTTATCACCAATTGAAGATTCAGGAGAAAGATATTCCGAAGACGACTTTCATAACGAGATATGGTCATTATGAATTCATTGTAATGCCCTTCGGAGTAACGAAACACCTACTACTTTTATGGATCTCATGAACATGATTTTTCAGCCCTATTTGGACCAGTTTGTTGTTGTCTTTATTGATGACATACTGGTGTACTCGAAATTCATTGAAGAGCACAGCGCACATCTGAGGATTGTTTTACAAATTCTCAAGGATAAGAAGCTTTATGCCAAATTTCCAAATGTGAATTTTGGTTAAATGAAGTAATTTTCTTGGGGCATATGATCTCTGCAGATGGGATTCGAGTGGACCCTCAAAAGGTTAAAGCTATAATGGACTAGGAAGTTCCCAAAAATGTATCCGAAGTTCGGAGTTTCCTTAGACTTACCGGTTATTATCGAAGATTTGTTAAGAATTTTTTGATGACAATGTTGCCTTTAACGAAGCTGATGAGAAAGAATGTACCGTTTGTTTGGAGTTTTGAATGTCAAGAAAGTTTGGAAGCTTTAAAGAGAATTATGATGGAAACTCCTGTACTGGTTCAACCAGAATTTGGCAAGGTCGTATACAGTGACGCGTCCCATAATGGGTTGGGGTGTGTATTAATGCAAGAAGGAAATGTGGTAGCGTATGCATCGAGGCAGTTGAAACCACATGAAAATAATTACCCCACCCATGATTTAGAAATGGCTGTAGTGGTGTTCGCTCTTAAGATTTGGCGTCATTATCTGTATGGAGAACGATGTTATTTGTATACGGATCATAAGAGCTTGAAATACCTGATGACTCAAAAAGCTTAATTTGAGGTAACGAAGATGGGTAGATTTCTTAAAAGATTATGATGTGATAATTGACTATCATCTCGGAAAGGCTAACGTGGTAGCAAATGCTTTGAGTAGAAAGACGTTTGCAGCCTTACGAGCTATGGATGTAAGATTATCTTTAACCGGAGACGGTGGTCTATGTGTAGAGTTAAAACTTAAACCAGTATGGTTAGAACGAATAAGAGAATTGCAAAGTAAAGATGAACGGTGATTGAAAAGAATTAATCAAGTAAAGAGCAAAGAGATTAAAGACTTTGAGTTTAAGTTGGATGAAAATTTGTATTATAAAGAAAGAATTGTGATACCCGATGATGAGGATTTGAAGAAAGAAATATTAACAGAGGCTCATTGCAGTCCATTAACGATGCACCCGGGTGGAACCAAGATGTATATGGATTTAAAAGATCGGTATTGGTGGCCAGGGATGAAACGAAGCATCATCGAATTTGTGTCTAGGTGTTTGAGATGTCAACAGGTCAAAGCCGAACATCAAGTTACGTCTGTATTGTTGCAACCACTTTCCATTCCACAATGGAAGTGGGAAAATGTGACGATGGATTTTGTTTCAGGGTTACCCTTGACTCCGAACAAAAGAGATTCAATTTGGGTAATTGTTGATCGATTGACCAAGTCAGCACATTTTCTTCTTATTAGAGCATATTTCTCTATGGAAAAGTATTTGGAGCTGTATATTAGGGAAATTATTAGATTGCATGGAGTGCATGTTTCTATAATTTCTGAACGAGATCCTCGATTCACCTCGAGATTCTGGAAATTTTTGCATGGAGCGTTGGGAACTCGTTTAAACTTTAGTATAACTTTTCACCCTCAGACAACGGACAATCAGAAAGAACAATTCAAATATTGGAAGATATGTTGTGAGCATGTGTCATTGAGTTTAAAGGGTCGTAGGAGAAATACTTACCACTGGCGGAGTTCGCTTACAACAATAGTTATCAGTCCAGTATTAAAATGGCACCCTATGAGGTGTTATATGGGAGGAAGTGTCGTACGCCATTAAACTGGTATGAGCTCAAAGATCGAAGTATACTTGGTCCTGATTTGATTCAAGATATGAAAGAGAAAGTTCAGGAAATTCAACATAACCTAATGGTGGCATTTGATCGGAAAAAGTCCTATTCTAACCTTAAAAGAAAGGAGATTGAATTTGAAGTTGGGGATCAAGTGCTTCTGAAGGTATCTCCATGGAAAAAAGTATTACGATTTGGTCGGAAAGGAAAACTAAGTCCTAGATTTATTGGGCCATATGAAATCGTTACAAGAATAGGACCAGTAGCATATCAGTTATCTTTGCCACTAGAAATGGAGAAAATTCATAATGTTTTCCATGTATCCATGTTACAAAGATACAGGTCCGATCATTCTCATGTTGTTGCACCAGAACAGGTAGAAATTTAACCTGATTTGACCTATGAAGAAGAACCAATACAAATTTTGGCTCACAAAGTTAAACAATTAAGAAATAAATCAGTTCCGTTGGTCAAAGTTCTTTGGAGGAATCACAAGGTAGAAGAAGCCACTTGGGAACGTGAAGAAGATATGCGACTTCAATATCATCATCTGTTCGTGCAATGAAAATTTAATGACGAATTTTCTTAAGGGAGGGAGATTTGTAACATCCTCCATACCGAGTTAGTGATCAAATTGTGAAATTTTAAAAGTTAGTGACCAAAGTAGATAAATTGAATAGTTGAAAGATTTAATGGGAATGTTTCATGTAGGATGAATAAGTAAAGAAGGGAAATTGAAGGGGTAAATAAGTCTTTTAACAAGGAAATTAAATAAATCTTAGTTTGAGGATATTTATTCCCACGTGGAAGCTAATGAGAAAGACCAAAAAGTTTCCAGATTTCTCTTCTTCTTCTTCTTCTTTCTTCTTCTTCCCCGTGAAGACAAAGTTAAAGGTGAGTTTTCTTGTTAATCAATCTCTTGATGAATTTAAAGTTTCTTATTGATCATTAGATGATAACTAAGCTTAAGGAAATCTTAGGTTATCTTAAAATCAAAAGATGATGGAGTTAGGACGGATTAAAGAAAGGAAGTAGAAAAGTGAAATCTTGGAATAGAGTTCATAATAAGAATTAGAAGTGGGATTTGACTTGTCATAAAGCTAATTAAAGGATATGAAGTGTTAGAATTCGATTTAGAACACGTTGGAAATTGAGTGAAATTCTTAAATTTTATATGGAGAATTGGATTTTTAAGTTTTAAAGGTATCGAATGGATAATAATTAGTTTAAGTAAGTGTATGCAAGTTAGGGATATAAAATGAGGTGAAATATAAAGTGTAGAGAAGATTATAAAGAGATTTTCGTGCTTAAAATGACATTTCTGGGCTATGTACATCGATGCACATTCAATGTGCACCGATACATCAAGGATAAATCCCAGAAATTGTTCAAGGTGTATCGATTGCACATGACGTGCATCGATGCACTCTTTTAAAATACAAACATCGAATGCCATTAATGCATCAATGCATAAGGAGTGCATCGATGCACCCCCCTTAAATATAAACATCGAATAGGATTTATGCATCGATGCATGGTGTGGTGCATCGATGTATACCTTCATTAAAAGATGAAAATGGCTTTTCTTTTAGCCCAAGAAATGATTGTTTAGAATATATTAATTAGTATACTGATTAGCATCAATGAATTACTCTGTATATACCGATCCTAAACAAGTTATAGAATAATTGTCTCGTAAGATCGATCAAGGAAAAAGCAAGAAAATATAGGTGAGTGCATATGGATAGCATGAATATGTATTCTATTCAGTTCTAGACTTGTGATAAGTCTATATTCAATATTTTGATACATGATCGTATTTCATATTATGATACATGACATGATTTCATATTATATGCATTAAGTGACATGAATATGCATGAAAGGTTATATAAGTTATGTGATAAAGTGATGGAACATGATATGTTTATGTGATAAAGATATGGAAATTTTATGTCTATACAATATAAATTATGGGAATGGTGAAAGCCCATGTTATGTAGATGAGAACTATAGGTATAGTTGGCATGCCAAGAGTAGAGGGTCTCCGCAGTCCTTCGGGATATATATGTATTCTTTGAAACACGTGTGAGGTCTTTTAAGACACATACTTGATCCTTGGCATATGTATATGATTATTAAGGAATTATCTACGTGGTCCTTAGGGACAATCTTATATGGCACTACGGTGCAATTCTACGCGGCACTTCGGTGCAATTCTACGTGGCACTTCGGTGCATTTATACGAGCTGTGGTGACAGTATAGTGCATAACCTCACAATACTCACATACCTTAGGTTCTCAGTATGGGTTGAGGGTGTTACAAACCTCGATAGAAAAGGCGGTGGCACGTCATAGGGAGATGGCATCGGATTGTCTATTTGTTCTTCGTCATTCTCTTTATGGGATCATGTATCATCAGTCTTCTTCTCTTTTTGGTTTGCTTCATCTGATGGAATAGGTGGTGTCACTACTGTACCACTCCAAAGAGTGATAGCACTGACATTCTCCCTCGGGTTTACCTCAGTTTGGGACGGAAGTTTACCTTGTGATTCCAAGCGGCCTACGGTTTAAGCTACTTGGCTTATATGTTTGTCCATCTCTTGGAAGTGAGCTTTAGTACGAGTCTGGATTTTTTCCTGAGAAATTGTTAACCTCTCGACAATCGACTCTAACGATGTCTTCTGTGTCTGTTGTGGTGGTGAAAGTGGTCTCGTTTGATAACCTTGATTTGGTCTTGAGTTCTGAACATAATTGAAGTTCAGATGATCCCTCATCCTGGGTTGTATGTATTTCCGTAGGGATTATAAGCTCTTTGGGGAAATCCTGAAAAGTTCCCGACTGCATTAACTTGAGCTGCTGTGTCATCTTGAATCAGTGGACAACTGTCTGTCGGATGATTAGGTAATGCATATATTCCACATAATCGGTTTTGTCTTGTCTTTCCTGCAATAAGAGAGTTGACGACTTCAGTTAACTTATCTATCTTATTTTCTAAGGAATATGAACTTATCTTATGAACCCTTCGAGAAGGTTCATTATTTGTGCGGAACTATTGGAAATTTGCGGCCATTGTGGAAATTAAATCCCTAGCCTCAGTAGGAATCATATTCACCAAGGCTCCACCGCTGGCAGCATCGATCATCTTCATTTCCAGGGGAGATAATCCTTCATAAAAGTATTGAAGGAGTGTTTGTTCAGTTAACACATGATGTGTGAAACAACCCGAATATTTACAAAATAATATTAATTGAAATTGGAGGTAAATTGTGAAAATGGGTGAAATTAAGTGACTAAATTAAAATTTATGGAAACTTGTATGCCATTTTTGAAGTAAAGGAAATTCAGGGACCATGCCCTGAATTTCCCCTAAAACTGTCGGTAGGCTTGATGATTTAAGCGTGATTTCTGATTTACAATCAGAAATCACAAATGCTATTCCTTCAATTTTCTTCCTCTCACACCTCCACTTTCAAGTCCGATCCAAACGCCGTCCGAATTCCGATCGTTTTTTTGAAACGACCGTTGTGTTCATCATCGAGCGAGGAACAAACCCTTCAAATTAATTGAAGCGAAACGCGGCCAAACATCGGGAATTTCCAGTCAAAGTAGCGACGGTTTTGTTAGCTCTATTGCCGAGAAAATCTTAAATTCACCGCTGATCGTTGCTCCGTTTACGACACCTCCCGCACCATCGTGTTCCTTGTGCCGTTCCGAGTTCACCGGTGTCAACCTTATCCGTCGTAGACGGCGGCGCGTGAGGAGGTGGTGCAGTCAAAGATTCGGCCGATTTGAAATCGAGCTCTCCGCCGTTCAAAAATTTGAACCGATCGTTGTAAGTATCTCGAAATCGCTCAAAATAATTTTGAAATCGGGCGAGTGGCTGCTGGAAACCGGTTTAACCGGTTTGACCGGTCTGAACCGGTTTGACTGGTCTGACCCGACCGACCCGACCCGACCGTTGACCCGACCCGACCCGACCATTGACCCGACCCGACCCGACCGTTGACCGTTGACCGTTGACCGTTGACTTTCTTTGACCAAAACTTAAAATGGCTTTGACCGAGCATTAAACGACCGTTAATCTTTTCCGAGTATACCTATCCTGATAGTTTTCGACGTGCCAAATCCGTTTCCGCTGTCCGTTTCGTCAAATTCGAACCCGAAGGACTCCAAATCGACGGTCAAAGTAGTTGACTTTGACTTTGACCAAGAATCTGAATTTTCGAAAAGTCATACTTTATGTTTTTCGACGTCCTGATTCCGATTCCGCAATTCGTTTGGCCAAATTTAGACTCAAAATACCCCAAATTGATAGTCAAACCCAAAAAATGCTTATATACTTAAGAAGTCTAGTTTTGAACAATTAAATAGGATTTGGGACTGATAGGTTATTATTGTTTGAAGGTACAAGAGACTCTCCGGATCGTTCGATAACTCGACCCAGCTCTTCTAGATAAGTTAAACCACGTGTGCCATTATTCACGCATTCGAAAACGGTAGCAGAGCGTGGTGAAACCAGCAATCAGTAGATTTGCTATTTGAACCTATTGTCGAGGTGTGTTACCTACTTATTACTGAACTGTTTTATTGGTTTTAATATATGGTACACCAAATTCATTGGTTATTGTTTTATGGATGCACCAATTTAATGTGACAATTTATGGAATATGGCTGCTATCTAATTTTTGTTTTGAAATGGTATATGATTACCATGTTTTTGGATTTATGGAATTTATGTCACGGTGCAATTGAATTTTGGAATTGAATTACGATGGAATAGCTCTGATCAAGCTAAATGGGCCTAATGTGACTCTTGAGGGCCCCAAGATGTTTCATTAGGTCGGCTTTCCCTTGCTGTGTGCTTTGGGTAAGCTATATGGACTTATTGACTTGGGCTTAAGGATACAAGCTTCAGAGCCTATCCTTAAGTCGGCTTTCTTTTTGCTATGTGCATAAAGTAAGCTATATGGAAAATAATTTTGAGAACTACTGATGGTGTACCAGAAAAGGGTTTAAACTATGATTTTCAAAAGTTAAACTCTTTTACGAATTTGTGAGATTACTGGACTATGATTTGTACCTATTGACATTTTATGGAAATGTTCGGACACACTGAGCCTAGCTCACCTTTTGAAAATGTTTTCCCCCTTTCAGATACTGTTGGTTAGATACCTCGGTTCGAGCACTTGGAGGATCAACATATCTCTTGAAGTAAATCAGATTGTAATGTTTTTATCTTGCAAGTTGACTTTATTTTGGTGACATGGACCTTATTTTAAATATCGGATTTTATAATGATGACTCTTTTGCTAGTACTGCTCGGTTTATTGTGATTTTGAATTTGAAGACATGTTTTAAATTAAATTATTATTTATTGGTACTATATTTACGAGTTGGATTTTGATAATATAATTTGTTTATAATTTCATGTTATTTATAATGTGATTTTATATTGATAGAATAACGATTTCGGAAAATGTCTTTAATAATCATAATGTGATCCACTAGACTTAGTCGAAACGCATAGGCCGGGTCTAGGGGGTTACATTTATTGGTATCAGAGCTTTTGGTTTTTAACCCTCGGACTGTGTATGAGTCCACATTGAAAATACGGTTTTGAAATATTTTACAAAACGAGTTACTAAGGCCATGTCACAAAGTTATTAAGATTTTAACTATGTTTGAGACTCCAAGTTCTTATCTAACCCTAAGTTTTATCTTCTGTAGTAAACTTGAGATCCATCAAAATGAGTGCTAGACGTGGTCGTCGAACTAGCTGTGGACGAGGTTGAGTGGCTAGATTCACAGATCCGATCGATGAGATACGGGTAGATCCCCCACCTCCGATAGGTGATCATGCTCCTACGACCCCAACGGATCTGTCTCCTGCCGCTGGTATTGGCATGACTACACCGATAATAGGAGCGACCGATATTGAGTCAGAGTCTACCGGAGTTTCTTTGGATGAGAATTTTGGTAGACAATTTCTGCAGTTAATACAGGGAGCAGTCAGAGCTACTGGTGTTGTATCTGAGGTTCCTATTTCGCAGACTTTGATTGCCAATGGAGTTAGAACTTTTGGGGGACAGATAGGTGGAGCTCCTACTGAAGCTGAGGATTGGCTCCAGGATACAGAGAGACGCATGGATCAGTTGGGTTTGGACTCAACTAAGAGATATCAGGGTGTTGTGGCGATGTTAGATGGCAATGCCTACACTTGGTGGGAGTCAGTGACCAGTAGTGTTCCTACCGATCGTTTGACCTGGAATTTCTTTAAGGATCACTTTCGGAGCCGTTTTCTGGGAGAGCGCTACTTAGCTCAGAGACGACAACAGTTTCAAGACCTGGTTCAGGGAGACATGACTGTTTCTGAATATGAGATCGAGTTTCTGAAGTTGCTGAAGTATGGATTCAGTATGGTACCTACGGAGAGGGATCGATGTCGTAAATTTGCCCTTGGACTCAGATACGAGCTGCGTAGGCAAGTTGTAACCCATCAGGATGAGATATTTGATGTGCTGGTGGGCAGAGCCAAAGATGCGGAAGAGGTGGAGGTTTTAGCTTCTGGTAGAGAGCATGTTGATCAAGATCGATCTAAGAAATTTTCAGGCCTGATGGAGTCATCAGCACAGTCCGAGAAGAGGACTCGTACTTCAGCCCCTCAGAGAAGCAATACACGTTTCAGGCCTGCAGCATCCTCACATTTAGCTGTCAGTCGAGGCGGTTCCTCGTCGTATTATAATAGGCCCCTTTGTGAGTATTATGGTAAACAACACTCAGGAGAGTGTCGTAAGAAGATGGGTCTTTGCTATCAGTGTGGATCTAGTGGTCATTATCGGAGGGATTGTCCTCAGTTAGTTTCGTTTGAGAAGACCACTACCCAAACTCCTGTGCGTTCGCAGACTACAGTACAGACCCCAATTAGAGATCGTAGTCAAGGAAAGACTCGAGGATCAGCGTCCAGGACATACAGTAGAGCCCGACCTCAGCAAAATAGAGGGCCAACAGCTTCTGAGGCTAGACAGCCAGCTTTAGTTTATGCAACTAGACGTCGTGATGACAGAGATGAGCCTGAGGTTATTGCAGGTACATTTACTATTTATTCTACCCCATACTTTGCATTATTGGACAATGGCTCCAGTCACTCCTATGTATCGAGCTCAGTATCTCGAAACCTTCAGATTCCGATCGAGAACACTGAAAATACTGTTACAGTTACAAGTCCAGTAGGACAAGCGGTATTAGTGAATAAAGTATTTCGGCGTTGTCCTCTCGAGGTTCAGGGAGAAATTTTTCTCGCTGATCTTATGGAACTTCCTTTAGGGGAGTTCGATCTAATTCTTGGAATGGATTGGTTGAATAAACACAAGGTAAAGCTGGATTGCGAATACAAGCGGGCTACTCTGAAGACTTCAGATGGTCGGACTGTTGTGTTAATTGGTGAACGACGTGGTTATCTCTCCAATATAGTTTCAGCGATGGAAATTGATCATATGATCCGGAAGGGATATGAGACCTTCATTGCTTGTATTTTGAACACCAAAGGTGCATTGTCCACGATCGAGGAGATTCGTACAGTTAGCGAGTTTCCTGATGTTTTTCCGGAGGAGTTGCCGGGGTTACCTCCTGATAGAGAGGTAGAGTTCGAGATTGAGACTTATCCGGGATCTTCACCTATTTCTATGGCACCTTATCGTATGGCTCCAAAGGAACTTAAGGAGTTGAAAGTCCAATTGCAAGAATTATTCGATCGAGGATTTATCCGACATAGTACTTCACCATGGGGAGCTCCAGTTCTATTCGTGAAAAAGAAGGATGGGTCGCTAAGATTATGTATTGACTATCGGAAATTGAACAAGATGACGGTCAAGAATAAATACCCATTACCCATGATTGATGACTTATTTGATCAATTGCGAGGAGCTACTGTATTCTCTAAGATTGATCTTCGTTCGGGGTATTATCAATTGAAAGTTAAAGGATCTGATGTTGCAAAATCGACCATTCGCACTAGATATGGTCATTATGAATTTTTAGTGATGCCTTTTGGTTTGACGAACGCTCCTGCAACTTTTATGGATTTGATGAATCGGGTGTTCCGACCATATTTGGATCAATTTGTGGTGGTCTTCATTGACGATATTCTGATCTATTCTCGTACTGAGGCAGAGCATGACGAGCATTTGAAGATCGTTCTGCGGACTTTGAGAGAGCATCGTCTATATGCCAAACTAAGCAAGTGTGAGTTTTGGCTTCAAGAAGTGTCATTTCTGGGGCATATTATTTCTGCGCGAGGTGTTCAGGTTGATCCCAGCAAGATAGAGGCTATTATGAATTGGAAACGACCTAAGAACGTATCTGAAATCCGTAGTTTCTTGGGCTTGGCTGGTTATTATCGACGTTTTGTTGAGGGCTTCTCGATCATTGCTTCTCCTTTGACAAAGTTGTTAAGGAAGAATGTGCTATTTGACTGGGGCGAGGCACAACAGGAGAGCTTTGAGAAATTAAAGGCGGTTTGACTCAAGCACCGGTGTTGATTCAACCAGAGTCCGGAAGGATTTTACAGTGTATAGTGATGCTTCACATTCAGGACTTGGTTGTGTTTTAATGCAGGAAAGTAAGGTGGTGGCTTATGCATCCCGTCAGCTGTGGCCGCATGAGAGTAACTATCCTACTCATGATTTAGAGTTGGTAGCAGTAATTTTTGCCTTGAAGATTTGGAGACACTATCTTTATGGAGAGAAGTGTTACATTTTCACAGATCATAAGAGCTTAAAGTATCTTCTGACCCAGAAGGAACTTAATTTGAGACAGCGTCGCTGGTTAGAGCTTCTAAAAGATTATGATTGCGTGATTGATTACTACCCTGGTAAAGCTAACATTGTAGCAGATGCTCTGAGTCGAAAGACGGTATCGGAGTTGAGGTCTTTAATGGCCAAGATGAATTTATATGACGATGGCACTTTGTTAGCAGAATTGCAAGTTAAGCCGACCTTGGTTGATGAGATCAAAGCTAAGCAGCCCCTTGATAGCTCCTTGCTTTTCATCTTTGAGCAAGTAGAGAGCAGGGGACAAACTCAGATTACGCAATTGATCAGGATGAAGTTTTATGCTTTAAAGGTAGATATTGTGTGCCTGATGATGCTGAGTTGAGGCAGACTATCCTTACTGAGGCTCATAGTAGTCCATATGCTATGCACCCCGGAGGAGATAAGATGTACCAGAATTTGAGAGAGAGGTATTATTGGATTGGTATGAAGAAAGACATATCTGACTTTGTGGCTATGTGTTTGACTTGTCAACAAGTTAAGGCAGAACATCAACATCCATCAGGTTTGTTACAGCCTATCAAGATTCCTGAATGGAAATGGGAGCGTATTACTATGGATTTTATTACTGGCTTGCCTATGACTCCTTCGAAAAAAGATTCAGTTTGGGTGATTGTTGACAGACTTACAAAGTCAGCTCACTTCATTCCTGTGCGAGTAAATTATACTTTGGATAAGCTGGCAAGATTGTATATTTCAGAGATTGTCAGATTGCATGGTGTTCCATTGTCTATTATTTCTGATCGAGATCCGAGATTTACTTCGAGATTTTGGAAGGCGTTACATACGGCTTTGGGAACAAGATTGGATTATAGTACATCCTTTCATCCACAAACTGATGGTCAATCTGAGAGAGTAATTCATATTCTGGAGGATATGTTGCGGGGTTGCGTAATCGATTTTCATGGTAGTTGGGAGAACTTTTTGCCGTTGGCTGAATTTGCTTACAATAACAGTTATCAGACCAGCATTCGTATGGCACCCTATGAAGCGCTCTATGGGCGTAAATGTCGCACTCCGATCTGTTGGACTGAGTTGCGTGATAGGAAAACGTTGGGACCTGAGTTAGTGCGAGAGACGGAGGACACAGTCAGATTAATCCGTGACCGTCTGAAAGAGGCATTTGATACGCATAAATCTTATACAGATCAAAGAAGGAAGGATATACAGTTTGAAGTGGGAGATCGGGTCTTTTTGAAAGTTTCACCCTGGAAGAAAGTATTGAGATTCGGGCGTAAGGGTAAATTGAGTCCAAGATTTATTGGACCATTTCGTATCTTGAAGAGGGTAGGACCTGTTGCATATCAGCTTGAGTTGCCTTCTGAGCTAAGTCGTATTCATGATGTCTTTCATGTATCAATGTTGAGGAGATACAGTCCAGATCCAGGTCACATTATTCAGGTTGAAGAAGTAGAGCTGAGACCTGATTTGTCATATGAAGAGGAGCCCATTCAGATCTTAGAGAGAGATGAACGAGTTCTTCGGAATAGACGAATTCCAATGGTCAAAGTTCAGTGGAGTAATCGAGGCCCCTCAGAAGCTACTTGGGAGACATTGGAGTCAATGGAGGCTCAATTTCCTCAACTATTCTCATAAGGTAAATTTTGAGGACGAAATTTCTTGTAGAGGGGGAGAATTGTAACAACCCGAATATTTACAAAATAATATTAATTGAAATTGGAGGTAAATTGTGAAAATGGGTGAAATTAAGTGACTAAATTAAAATTTATAGAAACTTGTATGCCATTTTCGAAGTAAAGGAAATTCAGGGACCAAGCCCTGAATTTCCCCTAAAATTGTCGGTAGGCTTGATGATTTAAGCGTGATTTCTGATTTACAATCAGAAATCACAAATGCTATTCCTTCAATTTTCTTCCTCTCACACCTCCACTTTCAAGTCCGATCCAAAGGTCGTCCGAATTTCGATCGTTGTTTTGAAACCACCGTTGTGTTCATCATCGAGCGAGAAACAAACCCTTCAAATTAATTGAAGCGAAACGCGACCAAACGTCGGGAATTTCCAGTCAAAGTAGCGACAGTTTTGTTAGCTCTATTGCCGAGAAAATCTTAAATTCACCGCTGATCGTTGCTCCGTTTACGACACCTCCCGCACCATCGTGTTCCTTGTGCCGTTCTGAGTTCACCGGTGTCAACCTTGTCCGCCGTAGACGGCGACGCGTGAGGAAGTGGTGCAGTCAAAGATTCGGCCGATTTGAAATCGAGCTCTCCGCCGTTCAAAAATTTGAACCGATCGTTGTAAGTATCTCGAAATCGCTCAAAATAATTTTTAGAAAATTTTCCGGGATTTTTAGGGCCCCGGAGGACGCCTCACGCGCCACACGCGCCGCCGCTGGGCGAGTGGCTGCTGGAAACCGGTTTAACCAGTTTTCAACCGGTTCTGACCGGTTCGAACCGGTTTGACCGGTCTGACCCGACCGACCGACCCGACCTGACCGTTGACCCGACCCGACCCGACCGGACCGTTGACTGTTGATCGTTGACTTTCTTTGACCAAAACTTAAAATGGCTTTGACCGAGCATTAAACGACCGTTAATCTTTTCCGAGTATACCTATCCTGATAGTTTTTCGACGTGCCAAATCCGTTTCCGCTGTCCGTTTTTCAAATTCGAACCCGAAGGACTCCAAATCGACGGTCAAAGTAGTTGACTTTGACTTTGACCAAGAATCTGAATTTTCGAAAAGTCATATTTTATGTTTTTCGACGTCCTGATTCTGATTCCGCAATTCGTTTGGCCAAATTCAAACTCGAAATACCCCAAATTGATAGTCAAACCCGAAAAATGCTTATATATTTAAGAAGTCTAGTTTTGAACAATTAAATAGGATTTGGGACTGATAGGTTATTATTGTTTGAAGGTACAAGAGACTCTCCGGATCGTTCGACAACTCGACCCAGCTCTTCTAGATCAGTTAAACCACGTGTGCCATTATTCACGCGTTCGAAAACGGTAGCAGCGTGGTGAAACCAACAATCAGTAGATTTGTTATTTGAACCTATTGTCGAGGTGTGTTACCTACTTATTACTGAACTGTTTTATTGGTTTTAATATATGGTACACCGAATTCATTGGTTATTGTTTTATGGATGCACCAATTTAATGTGACAATTTATGGAATATGGCTGCTATCTAATTTTTGTTTTGAAATGGTATATGATTACCATGTTTTTGGATTTATGGAATTTATGTCACGGTGCAATTGAATTTTGGAATTGAATTACGATGGAATAGCTCTGATCAAGCTAAATGGGCCTAATGTGACTCTTGAGGGCCCCAAGATGTTTCATTAGGTCGGCTTTCCCTTGCTGTGTGCTTTGGGTAAGCTATATGGACTTATTGACTTGGGCTTAAGGATACAAGCTTCAGAGCCTATCCTTAAGTCGACTTTCTTTTTGCTATGTGCATAAAGTAAGCTATATGGAAAATAATTTTGAGAACTACTGATGGTGTACCAGAAAAGGGTTTAAACTATGATTTTCAAAAGTTAAACTCTTTTACGAATTTGTGAGATTATTGGACTATGATTTGTACCTATTGACATTTTATGGAAATGTTCGGACACACTGAGCCTAGCTCACCTTTTGAAAATGTTTTCCCCCTTTCAGATACTGTTGGTTAGATACCTCGGTTCGAGCACTTGGAGGATCAACATATCTCTTGAAGTAAATCAGATTGTAATGTTTTTATCTTGCAAGTTGACTTTATTTTGGTGACATGAACCTTATTTTAAATATCGGATTTTATAATGATGACTCTTTTGCTAGTACTGCTCGTTTATTGTGATTTTGAATTTGAAGACATGTTTTAAATTATTATATTTATTGGTACTATTTTACGAGTTGGATTTTGATAGTATAATTTGTTTATAATTTCATGTTATTTATAATGTGATTTTATATTGATAGAATAACGATTTCGGAAAATGTCTTTAATAATCATAATGTGATCCACTAGACTTAGTCGAAACGCATAGGCCGGGTCTAGGGGGTTACAATGTGGACAACTAGAACATAACTTCTTAAACCGCTTCCAGTAGTCGTAAAGTGACTCTCCATCAAGCTGCTTAATTCCAAGTATTCTCCTTCGTAATTCACTTACTTTTGCCACAGGGAAAAACCTGTTAAGAAAAAGACGAGTCATATGAGCCCATTTAGTAATAGAATTAGGGGGAAGATAAAATAACCACTCTTTAGCCGAATTGACTAAGGAAAAAGGAAAAGCTCTAAGTTTGTTTGGTCATCGGTTACTCCTTGTGGTCTCATGTTGGTACAGACCATATGAAATTCCATGAGATGTTTGTGTGGATTCTCATTTGGCAATCTACGGAATATAGGGAGGAGATGAATAAGGTCGGTTTTCAACTGGTATAGAGTTTCGCATTGGGGAAAATCAATGCACAAAAGCCCTTGTTCAGTAGGTGCCGCAACTAATTCCCGGATAGTAGGATCGGTTATCAGATTTTTATCATCTGAATTTGATTCTTCTTCTGGATTTGTTTGTTGTCTCCTTCTTTCCCGAAGTGTCTATGTATGGAGTCTCCTAGCTTCGGCTTCGATCTCTGAGTCGTACTCCACTAATTCTCCTGGATTAGTCCTGGTCATAAATCAAAAGCAAACAAAAATTAGTAACTTTGGCGAAGTCCCCGGCAACGGTACCAATTTGACAATTGTCATTTTTTTATGTCAAATAAATTCCTTTTTCTCGGATAATAAATAAGGAAATTCGTAGTATAGGGAAGTAAGGGTCTAATTCACAGGGACTTAGAAATTCTTAATTTATGTCTTATTGGTTTACACCAGTCGTGAAAGTAGTAAATGGGAGGTTTTGTAAAAAGATATTTAATTAATAAAAGCGATTAAATAAAAAAAATTAAGTAAAAATAAGAGAATAAATATTTTGAATGAATATGGTAAAAATAGCCTCAAGTCTTGTTTTGACTCAATTTTCTTTTAATCATCGAATTAGATTTTCCCTTCAGGATTCACGTCGGTTACTTTATCTATAAAGGCAATCCCCGCGACTCTATCTTGTATACCTAATACCTAATCAATCTTTGATTTTGGCTTCGAAAATTAATCTAATCAATATCAATTGTCATAGATCAATTACCGTTTAAGTTCGTGCCGACCGACTCGGATTATTGCTTCAATAACCGTCAATTCCCTCTTAGCAAAGCCATCTCGCCAAGTGTGTTCCCAGGAAGTCGAATGTGCTTTCTATCAGCCGAATCTGCCTCCCACACATTTAATCGCAACAACCTATTGACCAAAGTCAATCTTTGATTTTGAAAACTGTTTTGATTTTGAAAAATAAGCGTAGAGATTGAGAGAGATATTCTGAAGATATTAAGGGCATGTTTCAATTTTCTTGTTGGAATTGAGTCATCGCTTCAGCTCTAGGCTTATGAAAAATTTAGCTAAGCATGACAAAAGTCATACTTAGCATATTAAAAACAAAACTTGAAAATAAAAGAAAAATGAAAAAACTTGAAAAGTAAAAAGAGAAAGCTTTAATAAAACCAGAGAGAAAAGAAGATTGTAATTTGAGTAATGAGTTTAGGCTTACCCCAAGTGGGTATTTATAGCCTCTCAAAAACCTAAGGATAAACGAGAAAATAAAATAAAATAATCCTAAAGATAATAGTTTTTTTTTTCTAAATTCAAACTTTAAACTAGTCTCTTAATGCAACTTTGCTCGTCCATCTTCTAGAAGGCATGCGGAGAAGTCTTCTAGAAACTGTCGCTGACTGGACCTTCTAGAAACTACCACGTCAGACCGTGTCATGCTCAGAGTCGTGCACATGTTTCCAGCCATGACCAAATAATAAAAAGTTCAGAATGCGCCCGTTTTGTCACTAATTCTAGAAAGTAAGGACCTGCACGAAAACAAGCATAACATTACCAAATCAGCAGTAATAATTCCACAAAATCGAAGAAATAACGGGCAAATATTAACGATTTCGAACAGTCATCAGAAATAGGATGAGAATATAGACGAAGTCTGATGCGGCGCGACAATGAAGTGCGATCATTATGAACTTGGATGTTGCAGGTAGAACATATATAGGAAACATGATTTCCCTAGTTTCCACATGCATTACAAAAGAATGGGTTATTTGGCCTTAATAACAAAATGAAAGGGTGATCATGATAAGATTTGTCTTCAATAATGGGTGGTGCCAAGCATGTTTGGGGTGTATGTAAAACTTGCAAGGGACAAAACCATAAAATAATCCCCACAGACTATTGCTTTGGCACAAGTTGAATTCAAGTAAGTCTTTATCGAGATCTTTAAAAACAAGCAAAAGTTGGCGTGTACGGTGGCAAGGATGATTAATTATTGAGGCTGGTGTTAAAGTTTGACTCGAATTCAAAATGACACAAATTAATTAATAAATAAATATTGGGAAAGTAGGAAACCCAGTTTGATTAAAAAGTAGAAAACTTTATTAAAATAGATTTCTACTTTATTTAGCTTTCCTTTGTAATCAAGTATCTATTCATATAAATAGATACTAAGGGTCAGAGTTAGATATTAAGTTTTTTCTCTTACTAAAATCTTGTATTTTCTTCCTGCATATTAGTGAAATTAATATCCCCTGCCTGTGGTTTTTCCCTTTTGGGTTTTCACGTAAATCCTAGTATTTTTTAGTTTTTCCTTTTCGATTGTGTTTATTTGATTGTCGATAATCATTGTTCTAATATTGTAACAAATTGGTATCAGAGCTTCGGGTTCAAATTATAGCAACAATGAAGTATGATATTTCGCTATTGAATTGGTATACCAAGTTCTCACTATGGCAGGTAAAGATTCGGGATGTTCTTGCACGTTAGATCTCGATGATGCAATAGAAGGATTTGATAAGAAGCCAGTAACACAATTGACGAATAAGGAAAAACATAAGGATCATAAAGCTCTTTCTCAGGTTCGTTTACACTTATCAAATCAAATTTTACAGGATGTGTTGAAAGAAAAAACAATTGCATTTTTGTGGGCGAAATTGGAACAACTTTGCATGTATAAATCATTGACCAACAAGTTACACCTAAAGCAACGTATTTATTCGCTCAAATTGACGAAAGGTTCGTATCCTGAAGAGTATCTAACCGCATTCAAGAAAATTGTCTCTGATCTAGAGACTTTATAAGTGAAGTATGATCAAGAAGACTTAGGATTGATCCTCCTATGTCCGTTGTCTCCTTCTTACTCGTCTTTCAGAGATACAATCTTTTACAGTCACGAAACACTCACTCTTGAATAAGTTTAAAATGGATTATACTCATTTGACAAGATGAAACGTCTTCTATCTGGTCTCAGGTAGATTATCTCGTGATGCATTTATCGATTAGCTCAGATAGTAGGAGAAAAAAATGAGTGTTCTTCTAATAATATTAGAAGGGGTATATCAAAATCTTCCAACTAAGGTAAAACTTATCATTATTGTAAAAAGAAAGGTCGTGTTAAATCTGAGTATTACAAGTTGCAAAATAAAATCAAAAGAGAATATGAAGAGTAGAACTTTGGGAAATCTGGTAAGGTCGGTATAGTAGAAGAGTACGATGACAGAGAACTCCTAGTTGCGGCTGACGACAACTTTATAACAAGTGATGACTGGATACTTGACTCTAGTAATAGTTTTCATATGAGTCCTAATCATGATTGATTTGCTACGTATGAAGTTGTATCTACAGGTGATGTATTTTTAGGAAATAATGTCCTTTGTAAAGTCGCAGATATTGGCACAATCAAGATTAAGATGTTCGATGGGATTGTTCTAACACTTGGTAATGTGAGGCATGTTCTGGATTTGAGTATAAATTTAATTTCGTTAGGTACTCTAGATTCAAAATGGTACAAATTCTCCAGTAAAAGTAGAGTTATGAAAATTTGCAAGAACTCTCTTGTTGTGTTGAAAGGGCAGAGAAGACTACCAAGTTTTATGTTCTAAAGGTTCAACAGTTTTAGATAATGTAGTTAGTGTTTCATCCAGCATGTCAAATAACGTTGTTGAACAAAATAACCGTGGGCAGAACGGTTATGTGAAGTAGAAAATAGTTCAATTTTGTGAACATAATGAATTTAAAGATAGAACTATCATTGATGATTAGGATCGTGATGTACATGATATTGCTCGTGGTGAAATTTTTGTGAGCAAAGTTGACACTTATGATAACTATGTCGATGTGAAGACTAAATCCAAGCCTAGAAAAAGCTTGGATTCGGTCAGTGTCTATTACTGAAGATTACCCATTTGAGGGGTGTTGTGGAAGAGGTGGAGAACTTGTTTGTTGAAGTGAAGAATTATTTTTTGTTGAGTTTGGGTGTCACATCGAATTTGGATGTTTTGTCTCGAAACCTTTGCACTTTTAGAATTCGCGTTAAGGTGGAGATTTGTTAGAGTTTGACTCGAATTCAAAGTGGCACAAATTAATTAATATATAAATATTAGTAAAGTCGGAAACTCAGTTTGATTAAAAGTAGAAAACTTTATTAAAGTAGATTTCTACTTTATTTAGTTTTCCTTTGTAATCAAGTATCTATCCCTATAAATAGATACTAAGGGTCAGGTTAAATATTACATTTTTTTTTCTTTCACCAAAATCCTCTTGTTTTTTTCCTTTATATTAGTGAAATTCTTCTCCTTTGCCTTTGGTTTTTCCCTTTTGGGTTTTCCATGTAAATCCCGGTGTTCTTTATTTTTCTTTTTCGATCGTGTTTATTTGTTTGACGATAATCATCGTTCCGATATTATAACATGTAGTTCAAGGCATTTTTTTATGGAAGAGCATTCTACCATCGCACTCAAAAGATTCAGTTTGATTAATGGAACCCAAAGGATGAGGATGGGCAACATGGAGGGTCTCAATCAAGTTTCCAGCATTGTCACGTGGAAGCAAAGCGCAATTAAAGTCAAGGTAAAATTCACAAGAAGAACAATGATAGAAGAATCCCTTAACCTTGTAGTCGCGGCAAAAGTTGCAACGAACGTCTCTTTTCTGATGTTCGGAAGCTGAAAGAAGAAGAAGAAGAGGGTGGCACCGGTGAGCAGGGTGATGAATCTCCGAGGGTGCCTCCGCACATTTCTTGTGGAGGCAAAATCATCACTCCCGGCAGCTGTAGTTCGAACCCAACACATTTTCCGCGGATAGTGATGACTCATGTGGTGAAGCTCCGTCATGTTCCTTTCTCTCTGCATCTCTCCAATGATCTAAAATTTTCTCACTTGTAGGCACCAAGTCAATGCTTGGTGGCCACAATAAATATATATATATATTAAACATCCTACATGGAAATGGAATCTTAATTGACTTAGTTTCACACAGGCAATTTGAATATTGAATGCAGCATAGAGCCATAGAGATTTGTGAAGAATATTTAATTTGTCGTTGCAGCTTCTGTGCTTCTCCTCTTCCTCCTTGACTAATTAATCTCTATAATTTATGTAATATAGAAATCTACATTTGTAAATTCAACATTTTAAAGGCAATTTAAATTTCACTATTTTGGAGTAGTATTTAGGGATGGGTATGGGTCGGGTCGGGTTTTTGGTCCACCCGACCCGACCCGAGAAGAAGGGGACATCCACCCGTAACCCGACCCGATCCGACGAAATTAATTTTTCACCCGACCCGACCCAATAGATAGTTTAAAAAATCCGACCCGACCCGAAATAAAAAAAATTATTTTTATTCAATAAAAATAGTGACTAAATTGAAATAAATAATATATGGATGGGTATTATTGTAATTATTTCTAAATCTATATGGTAAAAGTATATATTTTTTTCGGGTTGGGTCGGTCGGATTTTTTTCACCTAAACCCGAACCCGACCCGAACCTGATTTTTTTTTATAGAAAAATCCGACCCGATCGGATCGGGTCGAATCGGAACCCGTCGGGTTCGGGTTAGATGCCCATCCTAGTAGTATTACAAGGTATAAAAGATTAGGTCAAAATTCAGTACTAAATGAAGATTTATCGCCGTTACAGAGATTTTCGATCAATAAGAATCATGTAGCCTAACATGTTTTATGTTCATACACGTCAATACCTAATGTAATAGATTTAATTAAAAGTAATAAATCCTAGTAAAAAGAGACTCCTTGTTATAGTTCATATAAATAGATTATTAGATTTAGTCTTTAAGATTATGAGAGAATTGATTATTTTTTCGTAATCTCTTGTACAATTTCAATTATAGTTAATTTTTTCTCTTATGTTTATGATTTTCTCTAATCTATAGTTTTTTTTTATCTAAAATGTATGTTCATTTTATTTTTGTGTTCTTTTGATTTACTTTTTCTTATTATTTTCTTATTGAATTTGTATCGTAAATAAAATTTAACTCTTTATAATAAAAACAACTCATTTTTTTAATATTTCGTAAATGTTTTCATAAAAAATGTTATTACAACAAATATATTGTAAGACAAAACAATTCAAGTTGCAAAATCACTACTAATACCATAAAATGCACTACAAAGACGGTGAAACAAAAAAAAAAACCAAATTATTTCACTACCACTATCGTTGACTAGGTTGTATGCAGCTCCAATGAACAATATATTTACATCATTCCTCTTCACATTTAAGGGCTAGAACTTGGCAGGGATCATCACATTCATTGCATTCTGGGTAGTAATAAACCTTCCTGATAGAAGTGAGAGGATGTGTATAACCTCCTAAGATCATGTACCTAACATGTTTTATGTTCATACACGTCAATACCTAATGTATAGATTGAATTAAAAGTAATAAATCCTAGTAAAAAGAGACTCCTTGTTATAGTTCATATAAATAGATTATTAGATTTAGTCTTTAAGATTATGAGAGAATTGATTATTTTTTCGTAATCTCTTGTACAATTTCAATTATAGTTAATTTTTTCTCTTATGTTTATGATTTTCTCTAATCTATAGTTTTTTTTTTATCTAAAATGTATGTTCATTTTATTTTTGTGTTCTTTTGATTTACTTTTTCTTATTATTTTCTTATTGAATTTGTATCGTAAATAAAATTTAACTCTTTATAATAAAAACAACTCATTTTTTTAATATTTCGTAAATGTTTTCATAAAAAATGTTATTACAACAAATATATTGTAAGACAAAACAATTCAAGTTGCAAAATCACTACTAATACCATAAAATGCACTACAAAGACGGTGAAACAAAAAAAAAACCAAATTATTTCACTACCACTATCGTTGACTAGGTTGTATGCAGCTCCAATGAACAATATATTTACATCATTCCTCTTCACATTTAAGGGCTAGAACTTGGCAGGGATCATCACATTCATTGCATTCTGGGTAGTAATAAACCTTCCTGATAGAAGTGAGAGGATGTGTATAACCTCCGTATGTGTATTTGTTGTTGCGGAAGACGGCTACCGGATAGAGCAAAATCACAACTGATAATTTGAGAAAATAAAAATGAAGATAAAAGAGACACCAAATTTACGTGGAAAACCCCTAAATAATATAGGTAAACCACGGGCAACGGTAGAAGAATTTCACTATGAGAAATAGGAATTACAACTTCTCTCGATCTACCAGGAAAACGATGACATTCTCTCTTGATGAAAATGAGAAAACAACTCTCAATAAACTCTCTAAATTCTCTAGTATTAGAAGAAAGATAGAATGCTTTGGGATGGTTTTGAAGCTAAATGAGCTAGGGTAATTATAGTTGAAGCTTAAGGACTAATTTATAAATACCCTAAATTACAATGACTAAAAATGAGATTTTATCATTGTTGATTTTCAACATACCTACCTTTTTGACAATTGATATTCGGTGGATTTGTTTATTCCACCTTTCGGTGGATTTGTTTTGATTTTCAACAATCTCTCACTTGAAGATTTGATTGGAACAATCATATCTTCACACCATTCTTTCTACCTTGTACCATCATGTGGCTTACATCTCTGATAGGCCACAAGAGAATCGACACCAAGTAAATTTATCGGCATTAATCGCCTTCGTCATGAAATCTGCTATGTTGTCTTTGGTATGGATCTTCTGCATATCTATCGTTCCTTATTCCACCTTTTCACGAATGAAATTGTATTGAACTCATATGTGCTTTGTCCTTGAATGAAATACTGGATTCCTTGCTAGATGCAAGGTGCTTTGACTGTCATAAATCAGAGAGACATACTCTTGATTGTGCCCAAGCTCCTCCAATAACATCTTCAACCAAATTGTTTCTTTACTGGCTTGTGTAGCTGCTACATATTCTACCTCTATTGTGGATGTAGCCACAACTGACTGTAATTTTGAAACCCACCTTACAGCTGCACCAGCAACTTTGAACACATATCATGTAGTAGATTTTCTTTTATCCAAATCTCTAGCATAGTCAGAATCTACATAACCATTGATTAGTAAATTTGATCATCCGTAATATAATGCAACATTTGGGGTCCCTTTGATGTATCTCATGATCCGCTTTACTGTATTCCAATGCTCTTTGCCTGGATTCGCCATGTACCGACTAACCACTCTCACTGCTTGTGCAATGTCTGGTCTTATGCATATCATAACAAACATTAAACTTCCCACTGCTGATGCATACGGTACTCGAGACATCTTCATCCTCTCTTCTTCACTGCTAGGACTCATACTGGAGGATAATTTGAAGTTAATAGGAAGAGGGGTAGAAATTGACTTACAATATTGCATGTTGAATCGTGACAAGATCTTCTTCAAGTAATTCTTTTGTGAAAGCCAAATCTTCCTATTACTTCTGTATCGGTGAATTTGCATCCCTAGAATCTTGTTTGCTGATCCCAAGTCCTTCATTTTAAATTCCCTATCCAGTTGTGCCTTCACTTCTTCAATATGATCTTTGTTGGGTCCTGCAACTAACATGTCATCCACATACAACAGTAATATAACAAAATCGTTATCACCAGACCTCTTGAAATAAGCACAAGGGTCTGAATTAAGTCTGTTGTATCCAAGGCACATAATGAATCAAATCTCTATACCAACACCTCGGCGCCTGCTTTAGACCGTACAGAGATTTGTTCAACCTGCAAACCAAGTTTCTTCTTCTTTTTCTTCAAAACCTTCAGGCTGAAGCATATAAATCTCTTCTTCAAGATTTCCATGAAGAAAAAATGTTTTAACATCTAGTTGCTCTAGATGTAAGTTCAATGTAGCACACATTGCCAAAACTACTCGAACTGTTGTTAGTCGAACCACAGGAGAAAATATTTCATTGAAATCAATACCTTCTTTTTGATCATATCCTTTGACCATCAGTCGTGCACGATACCTCTCAACTTGATCGTTACCATTTCGCTTGATTTTAAAGACCCATTTGTTACCAATTAGCTTCCTTCCTTGTGATAGTGGCACAAGGTCTCATGTATTATTTTTATGAAGTGCTTCAATTTCTTCTTGCATCGCCATCATCCACAGTGAAGCATATGAGTTGTTTATTGCCTCCTGATATGTTGATGACTCACCGTCCTCTGTTAAAAGGCAGTATGCAACATTTCCTTCTATAACATAATATGAGTGTCAATTGGGATATCTTCTCACACGATCTGATTGATAAGTTGTTGGAGCTTCAGAACACTCTGGTTCTTGTTCATCATGTGCTGGTTCTGCTTCAGAAGAATCTCCTTGTTCAACCTCCTTTTCCATATCTATCTTTGTAGTCTCTGATTTTTCAGCGCTATCATCGTCTTCTTTTCTTTGTAGTTTATCCTCTACAAAGATAACATCCCTGCTAATGATAACTTTGTGGGTAGTGGGATCCCATAAGCGATACCCCTTTACACCATCATCATACCCCAAGAATTTACATTTCCTGGATTTTGGATCTAGCTTTGAAATTTCTTGGGAGTTGTACATCAAGTACACAATACTTCCAAATACATGGAGGTTTGAACAATCAGCTGGTTTACCAGTCCACATCTCCATTGGTGTCTTCATCTCTATTGCAGTAGATGGAGCTCGATTCACCAAATAACATGTGGTATTGACTGCTTCTGCCCAGAATGATTTTTCTAGGACTGCATCCCTCAATATTGCTCTTGTTCTTTCTAACAAGGTTCTGTTCATCCGCTCTGCCACTCCATTTTGTTAAGGAGTGTTCGCCACTGTGAACTGTCTTTTAATGCCTTCTTTCCTACAAAAGTCATCAAATTCTTCGCTTGTGTATTCTCCTCCATTATCTGTTCTGAAACACTTGCTCTTATTTCCAGAATCAAGTTCCACCCGCGCTTTGAAGTTTTTGAAAGTTGAAACATACATCTGTCTTCTTCTTAATAGGGTACACCCAACATCTCCTGGAGTAGCCATCAATAAATGAGACAAAATATTTTGCTCTGCCTAGGGATGTAACTGGTGCTTTCCATACGTCAGAATGAACCAATTCTAGAACACTTTTTCCTCTAGAATTTGACGTGTTGAATTTCAGCCGATGCTGCTTGTTATGCAATGCTCACACAAAGTAAGTGATACATTTGTTAAGCCTGGAAGTAGCTTTTGCTCCACAAGGACTTTCATTCCTTGTTCTGACATGTGTCCAAGTTTCTGATGCCATAGCATTGCAGAATCTGAACTTCCACAGTAATGGAGTTTTTATTTAGACTCCAACAATTCTTCTTCAAGTGACCCTTCTTTCCACAGTTGTAGCACTTTAAATTCTTCTTGCTCCTCGACTTCGATCTACCATATTTGTAACTACTGCTTTGGCCATGTTCTGTTGATCACCCTCTCATCATTGTCAACGCTTCTGCTTGTTGTAAATTTACTTGTCTGTCTTCCTTGTTCTTGCGCCAATTTTCTTCTTGGAGAACAGCAGCTGCAACGTCATCGAAGACTAGACTGGTGACATTACTGTTTGTCAAGTTGATGATGATTTGATCATACGAATCAGGTAGACTTTGAAGTAAAATTTCAGCACGTTCTTGTTCTCCTATTGTACATCTCAAAGATGTAAGCTGAGAAAATAAAGTGTTCAGTGTGTTTAAGTGCTCCGTCACTGGAGTAGATTCCGACATTCGGAGAGTGTACAATTTCCTCTTAAGGACTAATTTATAAATACCCTAAATTACAATGACTAAAAATGAGATTTTACCATTGTTGATTTTTAACATAAACCTATCTTTTTTGACAATTGCTATTCGATCCTTGATAAATGGATACTCTCCAAGAACACATTTGATATGCATCGCATTGTCACAAGTTTCACAACGATAAAACCATTTCTGTAGATTCTTCACAAATGTCACAATAAGATAATCATCATGACCTTGATAAGCAAGTGTCAGAGAATGATGATCAAAGTTATGCCATGCAGAATCTGAGTCTGCAGTCAAGTTTTCCTGGTGAGGTGGCGGCACCAGTCCTTTAGGCTGGTTGCTGGCAGCTGATTTTTTGCTTTCTTTTCTTTCTTTTCTTTTTTCATCTTTCATTTATTAAGTTTGTCTTTTAGTTTCTAGGTCGATGGTGGAGGCAGCCACCGTCTCACGAAATAGGTCGTTTCCTATGTGGTTTGCTTGTTTGGTCTGATATAAATCTTTAAACCCTAAATTATTTTAGGGTATTAGGAATTGGGTTTAAAGAAGCATGGATTGGAATAAATTGTACTTTGTTGTCTGCCGCAGTCTTTACCTCTCCTCTGTCTACTAGGTATTTCTATTTGCTAAAGCTTAACCTTTTTATTGAAGTTCATTATTCGGTGCTGGTAGACCATGGGGCTTAGCTTGATTTGTGTGAGGGGTTTAATCGTATCATATGGATTTGTTGGAGTCGAATTCATTATTTGGGTTACTGGTTTCACTGTAAAAGATTAATGCTTGGTTCTGTTGTTGGTTTATCATATTGTTTGGGTTGTCCGGAATGCTTCTATTCATTCTTTTATGTTTGTCTAAATCCATGGAGAGAGCATCAGGAAGAAATTGTGAAATGAAAAGTCCTTCTACGGTTCCTTAGTGTTGGCCGTTTTTGCCAATTACGATTAGTAAGATTTCATTCGAAAAGCCTTAAGGATGTGTGTTCCTTTGTAAGGAGAAGTGTTTGTTATGTTTCATAGTGTATAGAAACATTTAAGAATTTCAGTCGGGTCTACTTTTGCTTTTCTTGTGCTTGGGTGATCTGCTGCGTTTGTATGGTGTGTTGTTGTTGCAGTTGTCTTGTGTTTGCTTTGGCTAGATAGATGTCCTTTGGTGTTGCTATTAGTTGCTGTCCACTGGTCGTTTATATGTTTGTGTTATGCATTGTGTGTTCTTTGATGGTTTTCCGGCTGGTGGTGGAGTGGTGATTACAGCAGTTTTCGGAGATTAGTTGGTTCCTAGGTTGGAGGAGGTTTTTGCTGTAGATGTTGATTTCGAGGTAAAGAAGGATGGTTCAATGATTCACTAAAAAGAATTATGAAGATGGTGCTCTGAACAGATGGTATCTATGTTGTGCCCGTTGTGGATAATGAGGTGGCTGTCGGTAATAGTTTATTCGACGTGTCCATATAGTGTTGTATTTCGAGCTTAAAGGATATTGTTTATTGGATTAGGGTCAGTAAGTGAGTTTGTATTTCTTAGTGCGTGTGGAGTGTGCTTGTCAGGAGTTGTCTGAGGTATTAGTCCTGTGGTCTTTGGGGTTTGCTGTGGTATTTTAGAGGAGTTGGAGTTATGGTTTTTATAGTATTTTAGTGTTAGGTTTGCAGTAGTTTGTTTTTTTTTTTTTGTCAGTCTGAGCTGTTGTGGGTTCAAAGATCCTGGTTTTTTTAGGTAGTAGGAGTGTGGTTGGACTAGATTTGCTAATTCAATTGGCCCTCTAGAGTTGGTTGTCTGTTATGAGTGTAAGTTGTAGAATCGCTGGCTCCTTTCAAATATTTGCTTTGTTTTGAGAAGCAGTGTTTTGGTTTTTGCTAAGTGATGTTTTGGTTTAGGATAGGATTAGATGTCTTTTAAGTTCTTATTTGAAGTATCCTAAGTGGAGGAGTGTTTAGTCTGATATTGGCAGTTTCTTTGGAGCATTTTAAGGAAGCGTTTCTTGTTCTTCTAGTCCAATGCAGTTCTACTGGTCTGCTTTTGCATTGCCTGTTCTGTTGCTATAGTGGTTGTAGTGAGATTTCCAGCTCTTGTATCAGTGTTTTAGCAGGTGTGGTGACTATGGTTTCGGCTGCTGTTCAGATTCCTCCCATTGTTGTTGTGTCTGCTGTAGATCAGTTTTTGATGTGTGTTTGTTCTATCTTCTTTTTGCTGTATGGTCTGTTACGGTGTTTGTTTAAGGTGGGTTGTGGTTGGGGGATGTCTTGTGTTGATGTAAGAGCAATTGTTGTATTTCATCATTTCCACCTCTTGGTACACTCTTTTTCCTCCACTTAAGGTTAGGGAGATTTTTTAATGAGGTCCTTGAGGTGGTGTTCTTTGCATTTATCTAATACAAAGTACCCTCTTTCAAAAAAAAGTTATGCCATACAGTGCATGGTAATGTAACACATTTCCAATCCAGAGCAAACGTGCAATCCTTGCATCTGTATACTACTTCAGGATTTATTTTATCACAAGCATTGCAATTCGCCTTATATTTTTCGACGAAAAAGAGAAAATGTGACTCATCCGCATCATATGTAAAACTGTGAGGTAGTGAAGCACATCTGAAACACAACTTTAAGCGACCAAGTGATGATTGGTAGGATAAACCACTACAGTTATACTTACAAAGAACACATATGAAAATATCATCTGTGAGAAGACCAGTGAGCATTTGAGTAAACCATGGTCGAAGTCTTCTGGGCGATTCAGCACAACTTTTGTGCAGAAAGAAATCACAATGTGAACAATAATAAAATGAAGATAGGAGAGTGTTGATAAATCGGGCAAAGTAAATGAAAGAACACAAGAATTTTAACGAGGTTCGGCAATGTGCTTACGTCCTCGGTGCCTAGGCGGCACTAGAAAATTTTATTCAATTCTCATAGGTTTAGGTTACATCTCTATTTATAATAGAAAACCCTGGTACATAATTACAAAATTAACCCTGTCCTCTTTACCGGTATATTTATGAGTCATACCTTACAAATCTCCACCTTGGCGAATATCATTCCCCTTAGGAAACATTCAATGTGGGTTGGGTTACCTTAGTTCTTTAACAACTTGAAACATTCAACAAGTCCAAGCAATGCTTGAACTTGTCTGTCGTAACTAGCTTGGTGAACATATCAGCGGCATTCTCATCAGTGTATACCTTCTGAAACAAAATCTCTTCAGATGCAACCAACTCTCTGATCTTTTGAAAACGTACATCAATGTGCTTAGTTCTAGCACGATATACCTGATTCTTAGCTAAGTGAATAGCACTTTGATTGTCGTAAAGTAGATGAACTCCATCTTGCTGAACAACCCAACTCCTTCACTAAACCAGTGAGCCATAAAGCTTCTTTTGTAGCTTCAGCCGCTGCCATGTACTCAGCTTCAGTTGTAGATAGTGCCACTACAGATTGAACAGTAGACTTCCAACAAATAGGTCCTCCACCAAGAGTAAAAACATACCCTATCGTCGATCTTCTATTATCCAAGTCACCTGCATAGTCTGAATCCACATATCCTACAACCAAAGGATTATCTCGTTGACTACCAAAAACAATTCCATGTCCCACAGTACCCTTTAAGTATCGAAAGATCCACTTGACTGCTTCCCAATGTTGCTTACCAGGTTTAGACATGTACTTACAAACTTGACTAACAACATGAGCTAAATCAGGACGAGTACATACCATTGCATACATCAAGCAGCCAACAGCATTAGAATACGGAACCTTTTCCATATCTTCAGCTTCCTTATCTGTCTTAGGGCACTGTTCTAATAAGAGCTTAAAGTGGTTCGCCAATGGAATGCTAACTGGTTTTGCGCTGCTCATCGCAAACCTTTCTAGCATTTTTTCAACATAACCCCGTTGAGATAGCCACAGTCTCCTTGAGTCTCTGTCCCTGCAAATTTCCATTCCAAGAATTTTCTTTGCAGCACCTAAATCTTTCATATCAAATTCCTAACTCAATAAAGTTTTCAAACCGATAACATCATCCATGTTCTTCGCAGCAATCAACATATCATCAACATACAGTAATAGAAAAATAAAAGAACCATCATCAAGGATCTTAACATAGACACAACAATCATACTCACATCGGTTGTAGCCAATCTTGATCATATAGGAGTCAAACCGTTTATACCACTGTCTCGGAGACTGTTTCAACCCGTACAAAGATTTCTTCAATCTGCAAACTAAATGCTCGTTTCTAGGTTGAGTGAAACCTTCAGGTTGCCGCATGTAGATCTGTTCCTCTAAATCACCATGCAAAAAAGCAGTTTTAACATCCATCTGCTCTAAATGCAAATCCCAACTGGCCACCAATGCAAGTACTACTCAGATTGAAGTGTGCCTGACCACAGGAGAAAAAATTTCATCATAATCAACTCCTTTCTGCTGTGAAAAACCCTTTGCTACCAAACGAGCCTTGAACTTGAACTTCTCCCCCTCTTTTTCTGTTACTGCTGGTTTCTTCTTATACACCCATTTGCAACCAATCGGCTTTTTACCCTCAGGAAGGCGAACCAACTCCCATGTACGATTGAGATTCAAAGACTCCATCTCCTCAACCATGGCTGCCATCCACTTGTTGTTTTCCTGACTAGTAACAACATCATGAAAATTAACCGGATCATCACTGCTAACAATAAGTGCAAAAGAGACCAAGTCTTCAAAACCCAATCTACTCGGAGGCTTTATATTCGTCTGTCTCACCCTATCTCTGGCGAGACTATAATCCTACAAATCATCTGTAGTGGAACCACCAGAAGTCGGTTGAGAAGTTTCTGGTTTATCAACTGGAAACTGCTCGAAATCCACCACTGTCCTGTCTTTCTTCTGTTGCAACGTGGATTGTTCATCAAAAACAACATCTCTACTGATCACAATTTTCTTCGCAACTGGATCCCAGAACTTGAATCATTTGACACCTTTCTTGTAACCCAGAAAAATGCACTCCTTCGATTTTGCATCAAGTTTGGATCTCTCATCAGCAGGTACATGCACATAAGCAGGATAACCAAAAATCCGTAAGTTTCAAACTAACATCATGACTAGTCCATACCTCTTCTACAAGTTTCCCAGCCAATGATGCCCTTGGCGATCTGTTGATAAGATAACACATGTTAACAGCCTCGGCCCAGAAGTGTTTGGGAAGCCCCGCATTCAACCGCAAACATCTGGCTCTTTCATTCAACGACCTGTTCATCCGTTCCGCACACATTCTGTTGTGTGTCTTGCGCACTGTAAAATGTCTCTTAATCTCGTGCTCCTTACAGAAGTTTAAGAACTGTGAATCTGTGTACTCCGTACCATTGTCAGACCGCAAACACTTGATTTTTCGTCATGTTTGGTTTTCTACCTCAGCTTTCCACAGCTTGAACTTCTCAAAAACTTTAAATTTCTGTTTCAAAAAATACACCCAAACTTTCCGTGAAAAATCATCAATAAAGTAGCATAATACCTAGATCCACCCAAAGACGATGTCGTGGAAGGCCCCTATACATCAGAATGCACATAATCAAGAATCCCTTGAGTTGTGTGCCTCGCAGTCTTGAAACGGACTTTAGTCTGTTTACCAAGAACACAATACTTGCAAAAATCGAGCTTACAGCTTTTGACACCATGCAACAGATTTCTTTTGTGTAATTCTGTCATACCACGTTCACTAAGATGAGCAAGACGCATATGCCACAGTTTTGTAGTATATCACAGGACTCAACAGAACTCCACCTGCAACGGTACTCCCTAACAATCTAAAATTTCTTGTAGTCATCTTTCCTTTCATCACAGTCAAGCACCTTTAACAATCTGAATGGTTTCCCTATCCTCATCAGCCTTAGGGATAAACCATTCTTGTGCAAAGTGCCCAAGAAATCAAATTCTTCTTTCAAATCTGGGATATGTCGAACACCACTCAACGTCCGAACAGAGCCATCATACATCTTAATTCTGACATCACAATACCAACAATATTGCAACAATGATCATCACCCAAATAAACATAACCAGAATTAACCAACCTGTATGTCGAAAACCATTCCCTATTTGGCATGATGTGATAAGAACATCCAGAATCAAGAATCCACGCATCCGTCAATTGAGTCGTTGAAATAAAAAGCATCACCCTCACTGCAATCAGAATTGTCACCTCGACCACGTTCACAGACTTGGATGAAACATCACGCTTCTCATCAGTCTGCTTTTTCACTCGGACAGTCTCGCTTCATATGTCCCGCCTCCTTGCACTTGTAACAGTGAATTGTCTTCTTATCCCTATTTTGGATCTGGAATTCCGCTTGCCAGACTCTGCCTTCTCTGGCTTCCGTCCACGGTCTCGATTACCCTTGACATATAAGCTATCGGCTTGAGAGTTTTCCCCTGTATTCTGCTTCCGCTAGTTGTGAGCCAACAAGGCTGCAGTAATCCCTCAAACGTTGATAGTCTCTTTCCCATATGTAAGAGTAGTCACCATGTGTCGTAAGAGGGAGGCAACGAACACAACAAAATCATCGCTCTGTCTTCATCTCAATTTTTACATCAAGCCGAGCCAATCAGAAACGATTTGATTGAAGACATTCATGTGTTGCGCCAAATCATGATCGTCCTGCATCTTCAGCCCATACAGCCGCTGCTTTAGATACAGTATTGTCGTTAAGGATTTGGACATAAACTGACTTTCCAACTTCCTCCAAATTTTGTCTGGAGACGATAGATGCATGACGTGATACATAACCTCGTCCGCCAAGCATAATCGTATGGTTCCTGTCGCTCGTTGTTGCAATTCTTCCCAATCTTCCTCCTCCATCGACGCCGGCTTTGTAGGTTGCAAAGCCTTCAGGATCCCCTACTGCGCCAACAGATCCTTCACCCTCGTTTGCCATAATCTGAAGTTACCCAGACCATCGAATTTCGCGACTTCGAATTTTGCTCCTGACATCTGATACCAATTGTTGAAAAATCGGGCAAAGTAAACGAAAGAACACAAGAATTTTATTCAATTCTCATAGGTTTAGGTTACATCTCTATTTATAATAGAAAACCCTGGTACATAATTATAAAATTAACCCTGTCCTCTTTACCGGTATATTTATGAGCCATACCTTACAGAGAGTAGCACACACCCATTGTAAAATTTATTACCCTCGACTTCATCTGATAGTATTAAGTTGTGCTCATGACTAATATGCATTATCTCTGTAGCTACTTCATCATCTTCAACTTTGATTTCCTTGATAATACGATTGATGCAACTCATAGGTTGATGAAACTCATAGGTTGATGAAACGGACCATCTTCTATAAATTCATCTGGATTTTTAACCTCAAACACACCATACAATCTCTTGTTCTCAATGGAACACTTCACATGAATAAAAAATCACAACCGGACCGAGAACAATAATAACTTCCATGCTCAATGTTTACCTTTTTGTAACAGATTCTGCAATCCCAAGTTCTAGAATCATCATGGTCGATACAAAGGGAAAAGCAGTGGGAAATGGGATGGGGATGGAGACCAAGTCTAATGTGACGTGGTAATGAAGTGCAATATTTATGAACTTGAATGTTGCAAATAGAACAGATATAGGAAACATTATCTCCCTTATTGCCACATGCATCACAAAGGAAGGGGTTATTTGGTCTTAATAACAAGGTGGGGCGATTATGATGAGATTTATCTTCAATAATGGGTGGTGGCCAAGCACACGTACAGTGGATGTAGAACTTGCAAGGGACACAATGATAATAAAATCCAAACCGTTTATCGGATTGACAAAGGTTGCATTCAGGAAAGTTTTCATCGGAATCATTGGAAACAAGAAAAAGCTGGTGTGTACTGTGGCAAGGGTGATTAATTGCTGAGGGCAGTTCAAGACATTTTTTATGGAAGAACTTTTTACATCCAAAACAAGCATATGAAGCATCATCTTTTAGTTTTGTGTCTCGACAAACATCACACTCAAAAAATCCAAATTTAAATCGATTAATGGAGATCAAAGGATGTGGATGTGCAACATGGAGTGTCTCAATCAGGTTTCCAGCAGTGTCCTATGGAAGCAAAGCGCAATTAAAGTCAAGGTAAAATGCACAAGAAGAACAATGGTAACGAAATCCCTTAACCTGGTAGAACCAAATGTTGCAACTAACTCCTCTTTGCTGATGTTCCGAAGCCGGAAGAAGAAGAAAAAGAGGGTGGTCGGGGTGAGCAGGGTGGTGTATCTCCGAGGGCGCCTCAGCACATTTCTTGTGGAGGTAAAACCGGCACTCCCTGCAGCTGTAGCTCGAACCCGACACCTTTTCCGCACAGCCAATGCAGTGGTAAGTGGTGTCACTTGGACTGCAGGCATCTTCGGCTAATAGCAATGGATGTTCATGGCTCCTGTGGTGAAGTTGCGCCATATTCCTTTCTCTATGCGTTTCTCCCATGATTCAAAATTTTCTCACTTATAGGCTTCAGTCAATGCCTGGCTCCAACATTTGTAATACTACTCCAGCTTGGCACAATAAATATATTAAATATCCCACATGGGAATGGAATCTTAATTGACTTAGTTTCACACAGGAAACTTGAGCATTGAATATAGCATAGAGCCATAGAGATTTGTGAACAATATTTAATTTGTCATTGCAGCTTCTGTGCTTCTTCTTTTCTTTTGATTTGATATTTCTTACCATCATCTTATTAAATTTCGTAACAAGAATAAAAATTAACTGTGTAATAAAAAAAACTTATTTTCTTTACAATTTCACAATTTTTTTTTCAAGAAAAATATTGTTGACAACAAATATATCATAAAACAAAACAATACAAGTTGCAAGATCACTGTTAATACCTCAAAATGTAATACATAGATGGAGAAAACACCAAACCATTTGACTACCATTTTTGGTATCTAAAGAACAATATATTTGCATCCTTCCTCTCACATTCAAGGTTTTATGCAACTCCAAAAAACAATATATTTACATCCTTGCTCTTCACACTCAAGAGCTAGATCTTGGCAGGGTTCTCCACAGTAATTGCACTCTGGGTAGTAATAAATCTTCCTGACAAAAGTGAGAGAATGTGGATGACTTTCGTATGTGTATTTGGTTCCGACCTTAATAAATGGATACTCTCCCACAACACATTCGATATGCATAGTATTATCACAAATTTCACAATGATAAAACCATTTATGTGGATCTCTTCTTTCCTTACAAATGTCACAGTAGTGTCGTAGTGGATAGTCATCACATTCTTTATGAGCAAGTGTCAAAGAATGCTGATCAAACTTATGCTATGCAGTCCGTGGTAAAGTAGCACAATTATTTTCTTTGGCTCTGAGTTAGAGAAAGCTGCTCTCAAACCGTAGTTGATGACATCGTAATCTCACTGACGACCCTTCTTGTTCCATCTGCGGTACAGTTGAAGAGTCTACCCTTCATATCCTAAGGATTGCAAAGAAACTAAGGTGGTGTTTGTTTTTGAAGAGGTAAAAGGTCTGCAGTCTGCGGATCACATCTGCAGGCATTTGCAGCAGAAGATGTGGACCAAAAGTCTGCAGTCTGCAAGAAGAAGACTGCTTGTTTTTTAACGTCTGCATACTGCTAAAATAAACTGAAATATAAATAAACTTATTTTTTAAACTTAAAAGAGTTTTGTAATACTGAGATTTAAATAATTTTAGTTTTACAATACTGAAATTTAAATAATTCATACAACTACAATAATAATTTTTTTAGGAAAACAAACACCACCTTATTAATTCTATTATAAGTCTCACATAATCACATGTATTATTTTATAAGTTTTATAGAATAAAATTTATAAATGATCATTAAATTATATTTTTTTAAACATTAAATTATCTAAAGTTATATAATAATATTAAATTTTGAATTTTATTATAATATGGCACAACAACATTAATTATCATTAAACTATTATTAATCAATGAATCATACACTTCTATTTTTTTAAACATTAATTATCATTAAACTATTATTAAATATGCAATTATGTAATACTTTTAATTTTTTTAAATATATATTCATAATTTATTTTTATAATTATATGATATTTTTAAAAAAAATATTTTTTAATTTATCAAATTATTTTATGATTATTTTTTATTTAATTGTGATTATATTTTAAAATTTTAAAAACATAATTTATAATATTTATATTTAAAATCTTAATTATCAAACAATGAAAACATTTTTAGTAAGCAATGTGTTTAAATACTTACATTTCGTATAAAAAGTTTAAATATAATTTAACAATAACAAATCCAAAAAAATATTATATTTAAACTTAAATCAAAATAATTAAAATAAATATAAAATTTTAATAATATATAAATAATTTATATGATATAATTAAAATATATAATATATATTAAAAAATTAATATTAATTTATTTAAAAAAATTAATATTAAAATAATATCTATAATATAATATTAAAAAATTAATATTTAATTTATTTAAAAAAATTAATATTAAAATTAATATCTATAATATAAAATTAAATATAAAACCTCTTTGAAGAGGTTAGAAGACGTCTGCAAACATCAGGACACGTCTGCACCGTGCAGACATCAGAAGAGCTTTTGTCTTCTAAAAAACAAACGGTCTGCGAAACTCAATGTCTGCACGTGGTCTGCGGGGTGCAGACATAAGAGCTTTGCAAACCTTAAACAGTGAAAATAATAACAACAACAACGAAACCCTATTCTCATATGCAATGGGGTAAGGGGGAGGTAGGGCAGTAGGCTGCCCCCAACGTCGGGTTGAGAGCAGCTTCCGTGGAAGACCTCCGGCAGTCATAAAAATTACAAATAAAGATTAAATGTAATGCATGTAAATAAATAAATAAATAAATACATAGTTGACCCTTTTTATAAGCATTCTTCTTATGCGCGTCTGTAATGGGAAGTAATCCCTGCAAATAAATCCCTACATAAAAATCTTTGCAATATAGACAGAAACGTAAGATCCGACTAAATTTAAAAAGAGGAAACATGAAGAGAATGATACACAGAAGTCAACGATAGCAAGCTACGAAAAGGAGTAAAGTCAAATGTGTTAAAACCTAAACTAAGGCAACACTACTCCGCTACCCTAGATCTAAGCCTTCATAAATTCCAATGACAGAAACGTGAAGAAAGAAGTAGGGAAACTACAAATGCAATAAAAAGAGGACATAGATGTTATAACCTATTACTGTGACCCGCACTACTCGGCTACCCTGGTCTTAAGTCTCCATACTTTTCTATCAGAGGTCATGTCCTTGGTAAGGGCTAAATCCTTCAAATCAGATCTCAAGCAGTCTTCTCACTTCCGCCTTGATCGTCCTCTCCTTCTGGCACCGTCGACTGTAATCAACTCTACCCTCCTGACCGTATCCGACGGTTGTCGCCTAAGGACATGCCCAAACTACCGTAGTCTTCCCTCCCTCATTTTTTCGGATACAGGCACCACCCCCAAGGACGTCTTAATAGCAGAGTTTGGTGTCATGACCCCAGAGTCCTACCACATGCCCATCGAAGCATTCTCATTTCTGCGGCCTCCATCCTCCTTACGTGATCCTTCTTGATTGCCCAACATTCTGATCCATACAACAGTGCTAGTCTTATTGTCATTCTATAAAAAAAAAT
Source organism: Hibiscus syriacus (assembly GCF_006381635.1). Lineage (NCBI taxonomy): Eukaryota > Viridiplantae > Streptophyta > Magnoliopsida > Malvales > Malvaceae > Hibiscus > Hibiscus syriacus. The sequence continues at coordinate 341,697 of NW_024063047.1, read as the reverse complement.
TCTTAAGTTTTAGAGGCACCTTCTTGTCACACAAAACTCCAGTAGCAGCCCTTCACTTTAGTCATCCCGCCTTTATACGGTGTGTCACGTTATCATCAACACCCCATCTTTATGTATCATAGACCCTAGGTACTTGAAACAATCCTTTGAGGGGAGAACGTGTCCTTTTATGCAAACTTCTACATCTTCATCGTTTTATTTTCCACTGAAACAGTGAAAACAAACACCACCTAAATCCCTCTTGATGTCTACTCTCCAGGCTCCAGCACCATCAGCTCCAATCTTTCTTTTATATACCAATTGATGATTGTATTCTATCGACTATTCAATCCAACTCCCTCTTTGCAGGTACTGAAATTTCTTGGAGCGTCATATTTTCTTCTATATCTTGGCAGGTCTGGAAGCTTCGGAACTTCACAGGTCAACAATCGAATGATATTCCTCTCTGTCAAAGCAAATCTTGGGCTGCTTACTATCATTCTGCTCATCACCATGTTGGTACTGGTTCTTCTTTTCCTTATGAGCAAGAAGAAATTAGATGGCTTCCAGCTCCCTCTATATGGGTCACGCTCAACACCGATGGCTCCATGTCACCATCTTCTTCTATTGCCTCTGCGGGAGGTCTTATCAGGAACCACCAAGGCGACTGGATGGTAGGCTTCAACAAGTATGTTGTAATCTCTCAACCTCTCCATGCTGAACTCTGGGGCATCTTAGAAGGTCTTCGCATTGCTTGGTCTAATGGCCTTAAGTGGCTACAATGTCAAACTGATTGTAGCGGAACTTTCAAACTTGTTACGTCGTCCACAACACACTTGAGTCCTCTTACACTCGTCCAATCAATCTCTAACTTTACCTCCAGGGCTTGGATTGTAAAATTTATATTGGTTGGCCGTGAGGCAAATTTTTCTGTAGATTTTATGGTAACGCTGCCCCCTTCTATTGACGGAATAACTACTGTTTTTTTTCTTGGAACCTCCCCAAGGAGCTGATTATCTGTTGTTTAGGGACTTTCATGGTCCTCCTTATTTTAGACAATAACTCCTTATTTTAGACAATAATCTATGTACTGGCTTCTAGCCCCTCTCATTAAAAAAAAAAAAAGAACTCTATCATAAACAGCGTAAAGAGAAGAATTTCAAGAACTAACAAGTTTATAATTCAAAAACCACGAAACGCCCAAAAACGTTTTAGTTCTTCATACCACTTCTAAATTCTAATACCACAAAAAGTACTACAATGAAAAAGGAAACATAAACTAAAGTAAAACCATCTTGTTCTTCAGAAAAAGGGGTTTAGTTCATAACAAACAGTTTTAGTACAGACCAACGAAGCTTCATATATCATTCGCTATCGCCTTCACTGTAAATATCAGATTTTATGCAGCTCCAATGAACAATATATTTGCATTCTTGCTCTTCACACTCAATGGCTAGACCTTGGCAGGGTTCACCACAGTCATCGCATTTTGGGTGGTAATAAATCTTCTTGACAAAAGTGAGAGTATGCGGATGACTTCTGTATGTGTATTTGGTTCCGGCCTTGATAAATGGATACTTTCCCATAACACATTCGATATGCATAGTATTGTCACAAATTTCACAATGATAAAACCATTTATGTGGATCTCTTCTTTCCTCACAAATGTCCCAATAGTGTCGTAGTGGATAGTCATCACATTCTTGATAAGCAAGTGTCAGAGAATGCTGATCACACTTATGCCATGCAATGTGTGGTAATGTAACACATTTCAAATCCAAAGCAAGCGTCCTTGCATGTATATACTTCTCCAAGATCTATACCACAAGCATTACAATTCCCCTCATATTTGAGTTTATAGAAGAGGAAATGCGACTCATCTGTATCATATATAAAAACTGTGAGGTAGTGAAGCACATATGAGACACATTTCAAAATGAGCAAGTGATAGTGGGTAGAAGAAACCGCTAGAGTAATACCCACAAAGAAAAACATTTGAAGATACCACTTGTGTCAAGATCGTTATGCTTTCGACAAAACCATGGTCGAAATCTTTTAGGCACTTCAGCACAGGTTTTATGTAGAAAGAAATTACAATCTGAACAACAATAATAAAATGAGTATAGGAGAGGAAGCACACACCCATTGCAATATTTATCATCCTTAATCTCATCTGATAGTATCAAATTATGGTCATGACTAAATGTACCATCTCTGTAGCTACTACATCATCGTCAATTTTGATTTCCTTAATAATACACATGATGCAACTCATAAGTTCATATAACGGATCAAATTCTTCAAATTCATTTGGATCTTCAACCTCAACCACACCATACAATCTCATATATATTCTTAATGGAACACTCGACATGCATAACGAAACCACAACCCGACTGACAACAATAGTAACTTCCATGCTCGATGTTTACTTTTTTGTAACTGATTCTGAAATCTCAAGTTCTAGAATCATCATGGTCAATGCAGAGGGAAAAGAAGTGAGAAATGGGATGGAGATGGAGACTTTAATGTGACGTGGTCATGAAGTGCAATCTTTATGAACTTGAATATCGTAGGTAGAACAAATATACGAAACATAATCTCCCCGGTTGCCACATCCATCACAAAAGAAGGGATTATTTGGTCTTAACAACAAAGTGAAAGGGTGATCATGTGATGGAAGTGTCAATGCTTAGCTGAAACTTCTGCAATCCTACTCAAGCTGACCACAACATATTTTAAAATTACTCATGTGATGAAGCACATCTGAGATATTTTAGCAAAACTTATGATTAAAAAACCACATGTATAGCATAGATTAGTTTCCTAATAAGTTAATACCGACATTATTTTCCGACTTACGGATCAGAAAATGTCCTATCACGTTACCGAAACGATCAATGAATTATACCGACGTTAATTTTCGATTTTAATTCATCTCATTTTCATAATCATTTTCAGAGTAATGAGCCATCACAATATAAACCGAATTTTAAAGAAGTTAATACAAAATTGGAGTTTCGATTTAAAATAAAATATGATGATCACACTATGCCATGCAATGCGCGGTAATGTAACACATCTCCAATCCAAAGCAAACGTGCAATCCTTGCATCTGTAAATTTGTCTTATTCTTAAGACTTCGCCACAAGCATTGCAATTACATCATAATTTTGCGTAAAGAAGAGGAAATGTGATTCATCCGCATGATATGTAAAACTATGAGGTATTAAAGCACATCCGAGGCACGACTTTTCGCGAGCATGTAACATGTAGGAGAAACCGCTACAGTTATATTTACAAATAGCACACCTGAAAATATCGTTTGTGAGAAGTCTGAGCGGCTTTGGAGCAAACCATAGTCGACACATCCTTCGCAACTCAGCACATGTCTTGCAAAAAGAAATCACAATGTGAACAATAGTAAAATGAGGATAAGAAGGTAGCACACACCATTGCAATATTTATCATCCTCGATCTCACCTGAGAATATCAAGTTTGTGATCATGACTAATATGTTCTATCTCTGCAGCTATTATTTCATCTCCAACTTTAATTTCCTTGATGATACGGATGATATAACTCATAGATTCATCATAAAAAAATCAGATTCCTCACATTCGTCTGGATTTTCTACCTCAACCACACCATATAAATCCTTATTTTTCAAATCCGTGGCACAATCTACATGGATAACAAATTTGCAACCTGACCGAGAACAAAATAACTCCCATGCTCGATGTTCACTTTTTCAAAACATATTTTACAATCCCAATCTCTAGAATCATGGTGCTCAGTGCATATGGAAAAGCAATGAGAAATAGGATGAGGATGAAGTGTGAGTTTGATATGATGTGGCAATGAAATGCAATCTTTATGGACTTGAATGTTACAGATAGAACATATATAGGAAATATGATCTCTCAGGTTACCACATGCGTCACAAAAGAATGGGTTATTTGGTCTTAATAGCAAAGTGAAAAGGTACCATGATGAGACTTGTTTTTTCAATAATAGGTGGTGGCCAAGCACATTTGAGGTATATGTAAAACTTGCAAGGGGCACAACAATACAAAAATCCACACAGAATACAGCTTTGCCACAAGTTGCATTTAGAAAAGTCTTCGTGGGGATTTTGAAAACTAGAAAAATTTGCGTACAATCACGGACTTAATCTCAATAAGCCTCGTGCGGCCTTAGCTCCTTTTCACCTCTCGCGGTAGCTAAGTCAGCCTCACTCAAACTCGTGCTAGTGTGGGAAATGATTGACAAGGAAACAAAGAAGAAAGGAAAGAACTTTGAAAGAAAGCTTGTTGATATGCTTGAAAGCTTACAACTCTTGGATGATTTACAAATGAGGATTCTACACCTATTTATAGCATCCCACCTCCTCAATGGACGGTGGAGATTGACTTGATCCTACGGTAGGGAGAGATTCTATAGAATTCTCCATAATTTCCTACCTAACATGGAAGACTCTAGAATCCTTCTAGAATACTCTACATATGTGAAAGTTTTGAGTGTTCTAGAATAATCTACACTATTCTATCAACCTCCAAGACCAAATGTGGCCTAACATAGCCAAAATAGCCCAAAGTGTGGAGAAAAAGCCTAAGTTCGTGACATCCTCCCCCACCTATTTCGGCGTTATCCTCGTCGCCTCGTACGCTTTGAGATGTTTCGAACTGCCACATGTCTTCATCTAGTTCCCATGTTACCTCGGACTCTGGTAGTCATTTCCACTTGATTAAATACTCGGTACGCGGCGGAACTCATCTCTTGCGGATCGTCCTGCTTGTGAGTATTGTTTCAACCTCTTTGTCGAAAGACTTGGTTACTACGGGAGGTTCTCGATGTGAATACCCTCGGCTTGGGTCTTCCTTGTCGGTGTGATATGGCTGGAGCATACTTACATGGAAGACTGGATGAATCTTAAGTGTACTTGGCAAGTCCAAGCGATAAGACACTTTACCCACCTTGGCAAGTACCTGGAACGGTCCCTCGTATCTCTGTATTAGTCCTTTATGAACGCTTCGGAGAGCTTTGAATTGTTGTGGCAAAAGCTTCACAAGGACTAAGTCACCAACGAACTCTCGATGTCGCCTCTTTTCGTTCACCCACTTCATTTTTTTCCTAGCTTTCTCCAACATGCGCGGCGATGTCGGCGTTCTCCTCCCATGACTTAGCCATCTTGGTGGTTCTGGGACTTGCCCTCGTCAAGTGGCATTGTCAATGTGTGTGGCGTGAGCGGCTGTTGTCCGGTTGCAAGCTCGAACGGACTCGTCCTGTGGCTTCACTCCGCTACAGGTTATAAGAGAATTGGGCGACATCTAGCAACTTTGCCCAATCTCGCTGGTTGGCACTCACAAAGTGCCGTAAGTAACACTCCAACAAAGTGTTCACCCGTTCGGTCTGCCCATCAGTTTGAGGGTGAAAGCTTGTGGAGAAATTTAACTCGGTGCTAAGGAGCTTGAACAATTCCGTCGATAGGCGTCTGGTGAATCGAGGGTCTCGATCGCTGATGATGCTCCTTGGTAAGCCCCAATGCTTCACACGTTCTGAAGAACGCTCACGCAGCCTCTTCTGCAGTGCAATCCTTGGGGCATGGTATGAAAGTCCCATACTTGGAAAATCGATCCACGAAGACCATGATCAAACCGTATCTCTCAGACTTGGGTAATGCACTAATGAAATCCAAAGTGATCGAATCCCAAGGTCTTTGGGAACTGGTAAAGGTTCGAGTAATCCTGCCGGCTGTCGGTTCTCCACTTTGTCTTGTTGGAACACAAGACAAGTCTTCACGTAAAGCTCCACGCTATCCTTCATATGGGGCCAAAAGTATGTTGTCTCTAGCAATGCCATAGTGCGCTTTTGACCCGGATGACCAGCCCACTTGGTGTTGTGGCACTCTTTGATAAGATCTCGCCTTAAGTTGTCCCACTTTGGACATAGATTCGCCGTCCCTTGGTGTAGAGTAAACTGTCCTCTACCCAGAACCGTTGGGTTTTGCCATCGCTAGCCAGCTTTACTAATTCTCTTGTCATTGGATCTTGCTCAAGGCTCTCCTTGATACGCTCCAACACGGTTCCTTTGGCTAGAGAGATCGCGGCGAGCTTCGCCTTTCGACTTAAGGCATCGGCTACAATGTTGCCTTTGCCCGGCTTGTATTACAACGTGTAGTCGAACTCGGCTAGGAAGTCTTGCCACCTGGCTTGTTTGGTGATAGCTTCTTCTGAGTCTGAAAATAACTCGTCGCCACATTATCGGTCTTGATGGTGAAGTGTGCGTCGAGTAAGTAATATCTTCACACCCGCAAGCAATGGATGATGGTTGTTATCTCCTTCTCTAGCACCGTGTACCGTCTCTCGGTGTCGTTCAGCTTGCGGCTCTCAAATACTATCGGATGTCCCTCTTGCATTAGTACTCCCCCAATAGCGAAGTCGGATGCATCGGTATGCATCTCGAACGGCATGGTAAAGTCGGGTAAGGCCAAGATAGGTTCTTGGCTAACTGCTGCCTTCAGGTCCTTAAAGGCCTTCTGACATTGTTCGGACCACTCCCATGTCTTCCCTTCTTGAGTAGGTCCGTCAATGGTGATGCTCGTGCCGAATAACCCTGTATAACCGATGATAATAATTTACTAGACCAAGGAATAACCTCATCTCACTTACCTTGGTTGGCGGCTCCCAGTCGGTTATGGCCTTGATTTTGTTTCCGTCCATTAATAACTTCTCGTGGCCGATTACATGTCCAAGGAAGTGTACTTCCCAGTGGCAAACGTGCACTTTTCCTTCTTGACGTATAGCTCGTTCTCTTAAAGTGTATTGAACACAATCCTCAAGTGGTCTATATGCTCCTCCATGGAGTTACTATATACCACGATATCGTCCAAATACACCACCATGAACTGGTCCAAGTACGGTTGGAAGATCTGACATTGTTCGGACCATCCCATGTCTCCCCTTCTTGAGTAGGTCCGTCAATGGTGATGCTCGTGCCGAATAACCCTGTATAAACCGTGATAATAATTTACTAGACCAAGGAATAACCTCACTCACTTACCTTGGTTGGCGGCTCCCAGTCGGTTATGGCCTTGATTTTGTTTCCGTCCATTAATAACTTCTCGTGGGCCGATTACATGTCCAAGGAAGTGTACTTCCTCAGTGGCAAACGTGCACTTTTCCTTCTTGACGTATAGCTCGTTCTCTTAAAGTGTATTGAACACAATCCTCAAGTGGTCTATATGCTCCTCCATGGAGTTACTATATACCACGATATCGTCCAAATACACCACCATGAACTGGTCCAAGTACGGTGGAAGAGCTTGTTCATAAGCGTTGCAAACGTCATCGGTGCATTGGTTAGACCAAAGGGCATGACCAATCACTCATACGATCCGTATCGGTGATGCGTCTTGGCTCATCGCCTTCTGCAATTCGAACTTGGTAGTAGACTTTTGCAAGTCCATCTTCGTGTACACCTTGGCTCTTCCAAGTCTATCAAATATCGTATCAAAGGAATCGGGTAGCGTTCTTAATTGTTACCTTGTTAAGTGCCCGGTAGTCGACACACATGAGCAACGACCCATCATGCTTCTTCTGGAGAGTATCGGTGCGCCATACGGTGCCTTTGAAGGTCGAATCTTTCCCGTATCGATTAGCTCCTTGAGTTGCCTTCGAAGTTCCTCAAGTTCGGGTGGGGCCATTCGGTATGGTGCCAGGCAGGCGGCTTGGCACCAGGTTCCAACTCGATCTTGTGATCCACCTCACGCCTTGGTGGAAGTTTATTTGGTAACTCAGTGGCATCACGTCCTTGTTCTCCTCTAAGACTTAACGGATGATTGGTGGTATATCACCGTTTTCTCGATCTCGTCATCATCTTTAGCATGGCCAAATAAGTCATGGCCCCTTTCTTGATGCCTCTACCAAGTTATATGGCCGAGATTTGTTGGCATCTCGACCTTCTCTTTCGGTGCCTCGACCGTGGGGACCATGCAAGGAGACCCATTCTCCAAGATGCAAACTGAACTAAAGGAAGGCATAGGGATATCGATTACCTGTCGAAGAAGTCCAACCCAAAACAACCTTGAAGTCATCCATAGGAACGACTGAAAAGTTCACTTGGCCCTTCCAAGTGCCTAAGCGTAGCTCGACCCCTGCCACGCCATGGAGTGGTATCGCTTGTGTATTTACCGTCTTGAGCCATCATGCTCCCAGTGTACTTTAGGCCCAAACGGTTGGCTTCGTCTTTAGACACAAAATTGTGGGTAGCCCCCGTATCACCATAGCTCTTGTCAGCTTCTCGTTGATCACCGCTTCCATACATGATCCCATTACTCGGTGTGGTGTCAACAACTTGGCCTTCAAGGCGTTTAGAACTTGGAGCGACCCCATCTCTGCTTGAGACTCTGTGTCTTGACGATCGACGATGGCGGACAATGAACCAAGTTTGGGACAACTACTCATCGGATGCGACCCTTTACACAAAGCATCCTCTTTTAGGAACGAAGGCCTTTTTCTTCTCTTCGTAGTCCCTTCGGCCCGAATGTTAATCTCGATCTCCCTCTTTAGCTTGTGGCCTTCGGTGATCTCGATCTCGGTGCCTTGGTGTTCTCCCGCCGTTCTCCCCCACCTTTGGCTGGATATTTATCCTTGTTCTTCGTCGCATTGGTGTGGGAGTTGAGTTGGAAATCGACGACTGACTCGGCGATGGCAATGGCAATGGCCTCATCAACCATTCTAACGTCCCGACGGTGTATCTCTTGCTTGGCCCATCCTTGTAGTCCGTCAATGAAATAGAACAAGAGATCGTCTTCGGACATATTGGGGATTTGAAGTATAAGAGTTGTGAATTCTTTTACATAGTCCCACATAATACCCCGTTGCTTCAACTCCCGCAATTTCTTGCGAGCCTCGTATACCACATTCTCGGGATAGAAGTGCTTCTTGAGTTCTTTCTTGAACTCATCCCACGTATCTAACCGACAAGCCCCTCGCTCTATGTTGGCATGTTTCCTACGCCACCATAACATAGCAGTATCTAAATATATAAGGCAACAGTCTTTACCTTGGCGGCCTCGTCGTTAAGGTCGATTCCCTCGAAGTATTGCTCCATCCGCCATAGGTAGTTTTTGACTTCCTTGGCGTCCCTTGCCCCGTTGAACCCTTGCGGCTTGGGGCAAGGGTAGAGATAGTGATGTTAGTACCCCCGCTAACGGCATCCCTCTTGCAGAGCGTCGCGTCCTCCCGCATCCTTTCGATGCTTTCACCTAAGGCTTGGATCATATCCTCTAGCCGTACAAACCGAGCTTCCACCTCGTTATTAGTCTCTTCAGCACTCCCCTTGAGCGCGTCAACTTGCTCTAAGACATGGTCTTCAGCTTCTTGAAGTCGTGCTGGACCCTCTCCAGCCTTTCGCCAAACTCCGCCACCATTGGTTCTAATTTTCCTTCGCGGGCCTTGCTCTGGTCCCTCTTCTTCTTCGGGTTGGTGGGTGCAACTTCTCTCCCACGTTCCAGTAACAGTTGACTCGTTCGGGTTCCCAACCATTCCTACAAGATACGTGCACGATATTGATGCCTTAACCGGCTCTGATACCAACTGTCACGGACTTAATCTCTCAATAAGCCTCGTGCGGCCTTGGCTCCTTTTCGCCCCTCTCGATAGGTAAGTCAGCCTCACTCAAACTCGTGCTAGTGTGGGAAATGATTGGCAAGGAAACAAGAAGAAGGAAAGAACTTTGAAAGAAAGCTTGTTGATATGCTTGAAAGCTTACAACTCTTGGATGATTTACAAATGAGGATTCTACACTTATTTATAGCATCTCACCTCAATGGACGGCGGAGATTGACTTGATCCTACGATAGGGAAAGATTCTCTAGAATTCTCCATAATTTCCTACCTAACGTGGAAAACTCTAGAATCCTTCTAGAATACTCTACATATGTGCAAGTCTTGAGTGTTCTAGAATAATCTACACTATTCTATCAACCTCCAAGACCAAATGTGGCCCAACATAGCCAAAATAGCCCAAAGTGTGGGGAAAAGCCCAAGTTCGTGACAGTACAGTGGCAAGGGTGATTAATTGTTGAGGATAGTTCAAGACATTTTTATTGAAGAACCTATTACATTCAAAACTAACGTATAAAGCATCATGTATTTTTATTAGATCTCTACAACTCTCTCACTCAAAAGATTCAGTTGGATTCAAGGAGATCAAAGGATGAGGTGGGCAAAATGGAGGGTCTCAATCAAGTTTCCAACAGTGTCACGTGGAAGCAAGGCGCAATTCAAGTCTAGGTAAAATCTACAAGAAGAACAATTATAAAAGAATCTCTTACCTTGTAATCAAGGCAAATCTACAACGAACTCCTCTTTTCTGATGTTCCGAAGTTGGAAGAACAAGGAGAAGAGGGTGGTCGCGGTGAGCTGGGTGGTGAATCTTCGAGGGCGCCTCAGCTCATCTTTTATGGAGGTAAAACCGGCACTCCCCACTAGGGATGGGCATGGAACCCGAACCCGACGGTTCTGGCCCGATCCGACCCCATTGGGTCAGATTTTCTAAAAAAAATCGGATTTAGGTCGGGTTTTATATTAAAATTTGGAGTCGGGTTTATGGTTAAATAATCCTACCCCCGAATAGTTAATGCATAATTATTATTTATTTTTTACTTTTTACTTTCCCTATTACTACCCATGTGCCAGCAACTTCTGGTCCGCAGATGTTTCAATGGCATCACAAGAGACCATCAACTTTCATGATTACTAGGCCCAATCCTTTCACGTCCTCCCGTTTTCTCCTCCTTTTTATTTTAGTCCAAAATACGGGATCAAGCGTGATATTAGGGCGTGGATTACGCTTATCAATGAAATTGCTTCCAATGAATTATTTTAGGTATTTTTTTATATTTTAAATTAAAAAATTTGTGAGTTTTAATAATAAAAAATTAAATCGAGTCGGGTCGAGTCGGGTGAAATTATAATTTCGTCGGGTCGGGTTACAGGTGGAGTACCCTTTCTTCTCGGGTCGGGTCGGGTAGTCCAAAAACCCGACCCGACCCATGCCCATCCCCACTCCCCCAGCTATAGCTTGGACCCGACACCTCTTTGGCGCAACCAGCGCAGTCGTAACTCTTGTCGCTTAGATTGGTGGTGTCTTCGTTGAATACAAGTGGATGCTCTTGAATCATGTGGTGAAGCTCAGCCATGTTCCTTTCTCTCTGCGTCTCTCGAACGATCAATTTTTTCTCACTTACAGCACCAAGTCAATGCCTGACTCCAATATTTGTAATCCTCCTCCTTGACTAACTAATCTCTATAATTTTTTTTAATAAAATATAATATTAATGACTAAATTGAAAAAGACAATTTGTTTTTTAAAGCAATTGAAGTTACATACATATTACAGCATTAGAGCCATAGAGATTTGTGAAGAATATTTAATTTGTCGTTGCAGCTTCTGTGCTTCTCCTCTTCCTCCTTGACTAACTAATCCCAATCATTTATAACAGCATTCTAATTACGTATTTGATAATAAATGGGTCATTTTTTCAAGTATATTAGTATATTATCTCTTAATTGACAGCGACGGTCGGTGCAGTTATCATTATGATTTTAGGGTTTTAAAATTTTTGAAGTTGAGAGAGGTGAGAAAAGAATGTTATTTTAATATGCAATCTGATTCTCCTACACAATTTTCAACCCTTTCATGTCATAATACGCAATTACTCCTAACGTGAAATATCTTCATCCATATGACAAAAGAATGTTATTTTAATAGATAATTCAAAAAAAGTATCATTTTAATATTTAATCTTGAAAATGATATATTAGGTTAAAAAAACGAAATCATTAATTGATTATTTTCTTCATAAAAATATACATTTACATAAAAGATTATTTACCAGATTAAAAATGTGACATAATCCAGTTATTTAACCACAGACTCGTCTCTGCCTTGTCTGGTAAATGTGACATGTTATCATGCAAGAAGTTTAGGACATCTATGAGCTTATCAGAATCAATGAATTCAGCCATTTTGGTATAATATAAAGGAATCAGTCTAGTATTTGTACATGCAAGTGCTGCAGTTCGGTCTAGTTAATGTTCATCAAGTTCATTATTCAAGAAAGAAAATAAAAGTTTTCAAACACCATCTGAAGGAAGGGGAAGCGTCATTGTTACAGTCCTTAACAATATAATCCATCAAAACTTTAAAAGAAAAGGAATTAATGGTCTAACCATGTCCTTGAACAATGACCCTAGCAATGCACCCATATTAAGCGCTAACATACTGTCTGCATGATACAAGCTCGTCGTACCGTTTAACCATTCATCGAGTAATCATGGCTCAGAGGTGGTTGGTGAATAAATGGAGCCTGCAACCACAAAAGGCATAAGAACATGCAGCAATGCCTAAAGAAATCCGCATGAACTTCTGCCAAAGTGCAGGCTAAGTGGAAGAGGAGCAACACATAGCACCAGAAAAAAACAATCTAATACTATTTATGATAAGAAATCACCACCTACCTGAAATACAGCATGCATAAACTGATCATATGGATGTGCATACATCATGTTAGTGCTTGGCCACTGCATATACGGACCATCTCTAGAAGTTTGATTCAATCCCATATCACAAAAAGGGTTCACAGCTGGCCTTGCAGGAACACCATAACCGGGAGCTTGCGTGCTTGCAATCTGACCCAAGTGAGGAAAAGAAGAATCATACTGCATGAATGGAAGCTGAACCTTCGGCATATTGTAAGGAGCCACGCTAACACTCTGGTTACATGGAATGCTTCTAACATACCTATATCAGTTTAGAACTAGTTTAGAATTAAGAATAAACCCCTCCATTAAAACCAAAAATACTCCCCATCTCATGCCACCAATTATCAATCTTATTTCTTCCCTAAAGTGGCATGTAGTTTTATCATTAATAATTTCACATTTGCAGCCTACCTACATTCTATTTTCATGAGAAAAAGGGAAAACAAGTTACTGTAATCATTTGGTTTAATTGAAGAGATCATACAAACAACATTAAATGATGCAAAGCAATCAACCACCTGAATGTCTAAATTCCTGAAATAGTATTAATCCCACCTTTGATAACTACGGTCATAATCTGGGTCAGTGCGGTCCTTCTCTCTATCTCTGAAAATGGCTACTCGGAAAGTACCATCCCGACTGATAGTATTTTTCTCCAGATCAACCATGGGGCTCCGGTAATTTCCCAACTCATCTCTGATTAGAGACTCGTTTTTCCCATCAATAGAAACCTGAGATGAAGAATCAACAGAATCCGGAGTGCCAGGACTACTAAAAATACGAGCTCGTGCCCGATCATACTCTTCCTTCCTCTCTTCCACACTTCTCACGAAACTTTTTGATTAGCTTCATTTACAGACCCTTTACTTGGCCTGTGCTTAATAGCAATTTTAATCTGCTCTGGTTTATCATTTTCCGAGTTTTTAGCAGGAATTTCAGACAATCGAACAGCAGGCCATCTGATTTCACCTACTCTCTTTGCCACAATTCTGCTTCCTTCTAAGCCATTATCAAGAACCATTGTTACCAGCCCATAGTGTTGAGCAACACGATGTGCTGCAAGCCGAAGATATGAAGTGGGAAAATGTTGGAACTCAAATTGCTGCTGCTGCTCAGAATTTTGCAAAAACCTCTGTATATCAAGTTCCATCCGCAAGACTACCTCATGGAAAATAACCAAAAAGAGAAAGGACGATAAATCTAGAATGAAGACACCAGTGGTAGAATATAAATGAGGAATTAAACCCTAAAGCTCTCAAATTAATAAAGAGATTTAATAAAGCTCTATCCTAATTGCCACCAGCCAAACCAAATCCAAATGAAATCCATACGATGAACCCTAAAATCACAGTAAACATTCAACATCCAACGTATAATGTGTTGAAAATTATTAATACACCGAAAGTGCATTGTAAAAAAAATGGTAGGAGCAGATTTTATTGAATTTTTTGCATGGGAAAATTACTCTTTTAATCCCTAAATTTTAGTATAATTATAAGATTAATCCTTAAGCTTCATCTATAAATACCCTAATCCATTTAGCTTTAAAATCATTCCAAATCATTATAGTTTTCTCTCAATGCTAGAGAATTTAGAGAGTTTTCTTAAGAGTTGTTTTCTCGAGAGTTGTTTTCTCTTTTTTATCAAGAGATAATTGTTATTGTTTTATCCTTGTTAGATTGAGAGAAGTTGTAATTCCTATTTTCTCATAGTGAAATTATTCTATCTTTGCCCATGGTTTTTACCCTATATTATTTAGGGGTTTTCACGTAAAATTTGTGTCTTCTTTATCTTCATTTTTATTTTCTCAAATTATCAGTTGCGATTTTGCTCTATCCGATAGTCGTATTCTGCAACAAAATGAGATCTAATAAAGAGACAGAAATACGAATAAGATAAGTCATAAATTACAACAACGAAAAAACAACATTAAAGATACAAAATTGAGAATAAAAACGTAAAATCAAATAAGAAAATTACTGGTGAGACGATGATGAGGATTTTAAAGAGTCTCAACAAGGAAATGATCAACAGCCAACTCTTTGCCGTTAATGTTAGCATGTTGAGTCAACAACAATGGTGCATGTACTGCGTATGCACTGCGTATGAATGCTTAGCTTGCATGGTGTTGTTATTAAAGTAGTTAGGAGCTTCTTGAAGTTGTTAGTGGCAGTTAGGGTTGTTAGTATCAGTTGTGAAGTTTGTTAGGCTTATATTAGACATTAGAAGTTGTATATAAACAGCAGAAGTTTGTATTCCATACACAGTTCTTTTACACAATCAATATACAAGTGTTATACTTTCTTACTTGCTGCTCATCTCTTTTTCATATTCAACGTGCTATTCATGGCCCCTTTCTCACATGGTATCATTCGCCAAAGATCCTGACGTCATCTTTCTTCCGCTGTTTCCATTTTGTTCTTTGATCGGGTTCTTCAATCGCTTCGAAGTTTCCTTCGTTGTTTTCTTGGCTCTTGCTGGTTGTTTTCTTGGTTTGTACGATTTCTTGTTTCCATATCTCCTACGTTCTGGTTTCTTTATTTTTGGGGTTCTTTTCTTGGGAGCATTTTTGGTGTTTTTTCTTGGTTTGGTTGCAATGGTTGGTCTGGATTCCATTGGTGTTCAACAGATTCCTAAACAAGACATTGTTAAGCTCACTGAGCATACGTATCTCTTATGGAAACACCAGGTTACTCTGGTGATTGATGCTTATGGTCTACTTCGGTATATCTCCAACACTGCTGATGTTCCAGGAGAATTTGTTACTGATGGGCAACGTGTTGAAAATTCAGCGTTTGTGCTCTTTCGGCAACAGGACAAACTGTTAGCTTCTTGGATTTTAACCACTGTGAGCATGGACGTCTTACCCCATTTGACGGGTCTCACATCGTCATTAGCCATATGGAATACCATTTCTCGGCTTCTTGAAAGATTAAGCTCCCGAGATGTTGTTTCTTGGACTTCTATTATTTCAGGTTCTGTGCTACGTGGAACCATGCATGAAGCGCTTCTGGCTTTCTTTAGGATGCAAGAAGATGGGGTTGCACCCAACGAGGTGACAATTATGAGCAGTTTACATGCATGTTCCTTTATTGGACGACTAAGGATATTGCAGTGGGTTCATGCCTTGGTTTCAAAATTGAGGTGTCATCAACATGAACTTGTATTGAATTATATAGCTGAGACGTTTGTGATTTCATCTACACTTCCAATTCAAGTCGAACGGAAGGAGGCATCGGCACTTCCAATTCAAGTCGAACGGAAGGAGGCATCGGCACTTCCGATTCAAGTCGAACGGAAAGAGGCATCGGCACTTCCGATTCAAGAGGAACGGAATGAGGCATCGGCACTTCCGATTCAAGTCGAACGGAAGGAGGCATCGGCACTTCCGATTCAAGAGGAACGGAAGGAGGCATCGGCACTTCCGATTCAAGAGGAACGGAATGAGGCATCGGCACTTCCGATTCAAGTCGAACGGAAGGAAGCATCGGCACTTCCGATTCAAGTCGAACAGAAGAAAGCATCGGCACTTCCGATTTAAGTCGAACGGAAGGATGTAGTGCATTTTCATTTCAAGTGTTTGTCTTTTCATCAAGAAGCGCACTTTCGAGAGAAGATTGGATTTCATGGATGTTCAAGTTCAGAAAAGAAGAAGAAGAAGTAGTAGAGGGAATGTTAGCATGTTGAGTCAGCAACAATGGTGTCTGTACTGCGTATGCACTGTGTATGAATGCTTAGTTTGCATGGTGTTGTTAGTAAAGTAGTTAGGAGCTTCTTGAAGTTGTTAGTGGCAGTTAGGGTTGTTAGTATCAGTTGTAAAGTTTGTTAGGCTTATATTAGACATTAGAAGTTGTATATAAACAGCAGAAGTTTGTATTCCATACACAGTTCTTTTACACAATCAATATACAAGTGTTATACTTTCTTACTTGCTGCTCATCTCTTTTTCATGTTCAACGTGCCATTCATGGCCCTTTTCTCACAGTTAAAAACTTCGGATGCGGTTATTGTCGTCGGCGTCGGCGTGGAAGTCGAGTCCATGGCAATAGTAATTTCTGAATTGGTACCGATGAGTAAAGAAAACACATCTTCCTCTCCTCTCCTCCGTTGTTCTCCTTCTTTTTGATGATCAACAAATGAATCAATCAATCAAGAAGAGATGATATCCCTTTTATTCTAAGCATATGGAAACTAAGGGAAAAAAGAGAGAATGGAAGGTTTTTGGTCGTACGGAACGAGTTCTCTCTCTCTAGTTATGATGTACGATAGTTGTTAAAAGATGTTCTATCGAAAATGTTAATTTTTTTATATTTTTTATAAAGTATTATTTAAAATATTATTTTTTACCGGAAATATTAATTTTGTTACCTAATTTTCTGTAGAATAAATAACATTTTAGGTATCACCATATATTAACATTTCTGGTAGAAAAAATAATATTTTAGGTAGTGTTTTACCAAAAATGTTAAATATTTTAGGTAGCGCTCAATATTAATATTTGCGGTAGAAAAAAAATGTTTTAGGTAATACTTTACCGAAAATGTTAAAACATATTAACATTTTCTATAGCGTATTTCTTTAATCATATATTAAAATTGTCGTACTTTAGACACACCATCTCTTCTAAGAGAGAAGAAAGGATGAAGATACCGGGTAAACTAAAGAACTTTTATACCCTAAATCTTAATATCCCCCAAATCACAAGCGCGCAGGTAAAAAACCAAACTTGACAACCTATTTAAAGGTTGAAATATTATTAATTATAATTAAAATATTAATTAATTTAATAATTGAAATTGATTATCAGTTAATTTTTTTTCAATTTGATTAAGAATTTAATACTAATTAGATTATTAATTTTATTTCACTTTTGTCGTAAAAAACATTGAATAATATGTGGTTTTCAATACTTCTGTTAATTTTATATTGTTTTTATAAATGAATTTTTGTAATTAAATTATTTTTCTTATCATATTGAAGACACTAAATTTCATCCGCCTCAATTAATATTACATAATATTATAAAATATGTTATATGATATATATATTTACAATTTATTTTGCTTATATACAGGTCCAAATGCTATCCAGTAGCCTGTTACACCCCAAACCAGCATGCGCACGACGCCGTTCTCCCCTTCAACGAGGACTCTCCATGCTGTCCGAAACTTTCGTCGGTTCCCTCGCCCCACGCAACCAATTTCCTCGGCAATGAACAACAAGCAGTCAAGAGTCACTCAAGCACTCAAAAATCGAAGAAGTTGAGTCCAAATCGGACTCTAAAAATAGCCAAATTCGAGGCTATAAATCACATGTAAAATAGAACACAAAAGGGGAGGAGAACCCAGATCCATTCGAAACAAGTTACACAAAAAAATCATTCGAAAAAATAGAAAGAAGATCGAAAGCAAAGAACCCGCGACCTTTAACAGTAGATCTATACCGTTTGGAGGTGTTCCTTGTAAAACCAAGGCCAGATCCAAGTTACCGGTGTCAAAAACGACATACCTTTAAAGTTTGGCATTGAACGGCTACCAGATAACGGCGACAAACGAAGGTCCTTCCTTTCCCGGTGAGAAAGCAGCGAAGCACCCACTCTCTGTTTTTAATCTTTGGTAACAAATGTTTCATTCCTTTTTTGGTTTTGAATTTGCACAACGACAAATGCATACCTATATTAAAATTAGTGGGCCATTATTGTTTTTGTGTTGTGTGTATTTAAGGTAATATACACATTTTACATATTTTATTATTGATTTCGTGCGGTGTGCATTTCATATAATATTAACATTATTTTTTGTGCGTGCATTTCACATTATATATATATATATTTAATTATTTTGCAGGTTAGTTGTCCAATTGTGCATTTCATATTCCTTTTTTTTGTGCCTTATGTGTTTCATAATATATATATATATATATATATTGCATGATAGTGTATATGCTTTCCCTCAATAATACATGTGGTTTATTGTTATTATTTTTAGGGTAGATGTAGG
Organism: Hibiscus syriacus; assembly: GCF_006381635.1. Lineage (NCBI taxonomy): Eukaryota > Viridiplantae > Streptophyta > Magnoliopsida > Malvales > Malvaceae > Hibiscus > Hibiscus syriacus. Next base: position 323,168 of record NW_024063047.1, on the reverse strand, counting down.
AAGATAGTTGTGATATTTTTTATAATACTTTTAATGTTTTTAGGGGTATTTTTATCAATTGAATGTAAGTAACTTGAATTGGATTTTTAAAATTTCTATTTAAATTTTTAATATTCGCAATTAAAGACAACCGACAAATTAATTGGTACCGAAAGGGCGGTTCAAGGGTGCTAATCCTTCCTTGATCGTAACCGACTCCCGAACCCGACACGTTTCTGGTACAACGCATATCAGGTAAGATGGTGTCCGACCCACCTAAATTCGTTTTAAAATGGTCGATGGCGACTCTAACCCATTTAATCCAAGTCGAAGCCTAATTCCGGGCCCAACCGAAAGACGGTTCCGACAGCTTGGCGACTCTGCTGGGGACAGATAAGTGAGTCAGGCCGAAATTAATTTTCGATTGTCTTTTTATGCGAAAATGGTAAATTTAAATTTTAATCTATTCATTCGATTCCAATTATTTATCTTTGATTATTTTTCAAATAAATAGTTGTACTGACGTTTTTTAATGATTTCAGATTTTTTTCAAAATTCTCATCTCTAGCTCTATACCCGAGCTCCGAACCCGTTTTAAGTGGGGGTGAAAGCGACGCCTTCGTGTGAATTTATTCATCGTATGGGCCTAGCAAGTAACCTTCGGGATTCATATACCTTATGCCTTCGTGTGAATTTATTCTCTGTATGGGCATAAGGGAATGTTTCCTCTCGAGTTTAACTTAGTCCACACAAGCCTGCTATGGGTTTAGGACTAAGGGTCTGGTAAGCCTAAGGGGGCACCGGCAAGGAGAACTCGAGTACCTTTTTTTAGAACCTAAACTGGGAGACTTTGAAGAATTAGAGCCTACCCCAAAACCTCATTTCAAACCCTAGGATGTCAGGATTATTTCATGCTTTACTTTATGTTCAAAGCATGCGAACTAGACAAATATGCGGTTAGGATTTGTTTGAAATTAGCATGCGGGATAGAGATCATGTCCGAGTAGGAATACTAAGCATGTTCGGGTAGATGTCATGTGGGGTAGGATTTTTCATTTTATTATTGTTTTGCTTTACCTCACTATTTTTATTTTTTGTTCTCTTTTATTTTGTTTTCATCATTTGCATCATTTAAAAGAGGTGTTGATCCACCAAAAACGTGTTTGTTAAACATAAATAATTTACATTAATTAGCAAAGGGTTGTAATAGAAGAGATGAAAATACAGAAGACAATCTGCAGGGAGACTATGCGTTATATTTAATCCAGAAGACATGGTGCCCACAATTGAAGAGTATATCACTTTACTGCGTTATAAAGGACTCCGAATGAATCGGGTCTGCATCAAGCACATTGAAAGTCTATCTTGGAAAAACTGACTGGCAGAGGTTACAGGGACAAGATGAAGGTTACTGATCTTAGGAATCCCTTCAAAGACAACAATGACAAAACAATGGTTGAAATTAGAGACCATTGCTGATGAACTCAAGAAACAAACTAATGAACTTCACATAATTCCTACCAATTAAGGGCTCCAGTGATGTATTCGTTGGGAACAGGCTCAACAAAAAATAAATGCCTGAGATGCAGTCATTCGAGACTTCTTGGGCTAGTACAAAAAACAACTCAACATTTTCACGGTTCATCCAGAGAGGCCGGAGCGGTTCGATATATTATTCAACCGGTGAAAGACGAAGGCAGAAGACTAGTCATCATGTCAGAAGCTGTCATGATATTTTTATCTTTAAAATATAAAACACTCTTGTCCCCAATAAGGATTATTCATAATAACAGACACATTTTTTTGGATCAATGCCTCGAGCATTTCATGCATCATGCATCATGCATTTAGACATATTTTGCATTTTGTTATTTTCTTTGCATTCACATTATCTAACAGAAGCATGTCTCATCAAATAAGAACACATACTGGATACACCACTCCAAGCTTACCACCGCAAATATTAAATACGCATCACCCACACAATACCCGGGCAAAGAAAAGACAAATGGAGGCCAGAATGGAAACACTCGAGGAGAACATGGCAAGACTACAAAAAGAACTGGAAGATAAGATGACTCAAAACAGTCAGAGTACTCTGGAGTCCATCAAGAAAAACCAGGAATCCTTGGTCGACCAAATAGTGGCCAAGTTATCATGTTTACAGCAAGCTAGTGCAGTAGGGGGAAGTCCCTCCGAAGGGGTAACCATATCACCAACCTCACAGGTGATTATGTCACCCGAGATCTTACCCAGACCACAAGAAAATTCTTCTGCTGTCAAAGGAAAAGCATCATCTGCTGTAAAGGTGCAAACTTCCAAAACTAATCCTGATAATCATCCGGGTGATTACAATATCCCGGATTTCAATGAAGATGACAAAGCGAAAAAGATGGAAGAGAAGATCAGGATAATAGAAGATCGAATAAAGATGGTCTAAGGGGACCATGACTATTATGGAGTGGACGCAAGAGAGCTGAGCCTAGTTTCAGATTTGGTGCTTCCACCAAAGTTTAAAGTTCCTGAGTTTGAGAAGTTCGATGGGAACAGCTGCCCATCAGCCCATATCATTATGTTCTGTCGGAAGATGACAGGATATGGAGGGAATGATCAACTCCTGATCCACTGCTTTCAGGAGAGCCTATCTGGTTCATCTATCCGTTGGTACAATCAGCTCAGCCAAACTCACATCAAGACATGGAAAGATTTAGCCAAGTCTTTCCTAGAACAATATAAACATATTAATGATATGAGACCAAACCAGGTTATGCTGCAAAGCCTGGAAAAGAAGCACAACGAGAGTTTCCGACAATATGCACAGCGATGGAGGGATTTGTCTGTGCATGTTCATCCATCCTTGGATGAAAAATAGACTAGAAAGTTGTTTATACAAACCCTGAAGACACCTTACTTTGGAAACCTGGTGGCAATTACATATGGAGGTTTCTCAGATCTAGTTATGGCTGGTGAGATGATCGAGCTAGCTATAAAACAAGGAAAAATTGAGGGATATATCAACAATGTCAGCACCTATAACGCCAACAAAGGTATTACGATCTCAAGTCCAAAAATTGTTGCAGTTGTACCGTCTAGTACTTCTAAACAAACTCAGAGAGAACCAAGGAAAGAAAAGATTTGCATCAGTCCAATCCCAATGACATATGAGGAGTTACTCCCAACGCTAGTTGAGAAGAATCTTGTGACTCCAGTTCAATCCAAACCTAGAGAGGCCCCATATCCTGAAGGTCATGATATTAACGCCGTATGCAACTATCATATTGGGAGCTCAGGACACACCACTGAGAATTGTGGGGCATTGAAACGTAAGGTCCAAGATCTGATCAATTCAGGGGCATTCACTTTCAATATGTAATGGGGCATTCTGATCGAGAGTCAGATGGGGCATCCGTCAGGAATTTTGTTGCATTATCAAGCATATCATCTTGTTTGAACTTGTTTTTCTTTCGTACTTCTTATGCGTGAACATTTTTAAGTCACTTGGCGTTTAAACATTTTAAATAAAATGCTTTCTTCTTAGGAAATGAGTAATTTTTAATCTTGAATACCTTGAATATCACCTTAATTAAAAATTGTTTAATAATTGAGGTTGTAAATCTTTAACAAATGACAAGATTGAACCCTGCAAAACAAAGACCCCTTGGTCCTAATTTATAAGATACATCAGACTACTTGTTTTTCTCTTACCGAGCTAAGTTTTCTCTTCTCATACGTATTAAGAGCGAACAGAATGGGGCAACTAGCATATGAGATTGCAAAACTAATTGGTTTATACATTTGTTTATGATGTTCAGTGATGATAATGATCTTCACATATGAAATAGTCGAGTAAGCAAATCTAGTTTAGGTCAGTTGTTTGGAAATTGAACTCTAAAGATGAGATCTCTTGACTTTCAAAAAACACCTAGACTATAACAAGTTCTTCTTGACGATCTTAAGAAATTAAATCCGTAAAGCTGAGCTATTCCACTAAAGCAATTGGTTATAGAGAAAACTCGAAAGCCCTGGCTTTATGAATAGATTACATTCAAACCATGACACTGCTCGGACACTTGGCAATTCGGTGTTTGCTCCACTGCTTTTTTCAGTTCAAAGACTTTGTGATGAGACGAACCCTTCAGTGATTTGTCCCTCTAAAGCTGAGCTATTTCACTAAGGCAATTGGTTATAGAGGAAACTCGAAAGCCCTGGCTTTATGAATAGATTACATTCAAACCATGACATTGCTCGAAAACTTGGCAATTCGGTGTTTGCTCCACTGCTTTTGTCAGGCTGAAGACTTTGTGATGAGACGAACCCTTCAGTTAAACCTGATAAAAGTGATTATAATACTAAGCTGTCCCCTAAAGTAATTGGTTGAACGCCCCAGCTTTATGGATTTTGCTAGCCAGACAATGGCAAAGTAAATGAAATTTATCTAAAAAAGAAATTTTCGGTAATAATAAACTAAGGGAGTTGAGAAACACCTGTTATAGTCAACTTCACACGAGCACTCAAGAATTTCATTTTTAGACCAATATTTATGTACTACTTTTATTAGAGGAGCTTACAAAACTTGAACAAACGAAAGATTTCAGAGAACTAAAACAGAAGTGTTCTGAAAGGTTTAGCCATTGATTATGCTAGTTGTGTCATTTTGGTCGCATCCGATTAAAATATCAAACCAAGAAAGAGGGGTGAGCCCTGACCAAATCGATGAAACAAACTCACCTCTAAATCAACTTTTTGATTTTGATATTTGTCAAATATTTGCAGTTATCAAAGCTTAAAAGAGAATTTAATTCTTGTGATATCCAATGAACTCCTATTTTATGATTTGCTTCAATTGTGAATCCTAGAAGGGGGCAGTATTTTTCAAAGTTCCTTTTGATATTTTCCAAAATTTTGAAAATTCGAAAGAAGAAAAGCATTTTCAAACAAGATAAGTTCTCTGGAGGCATATCTTGGAATTCAACAAATATCGCTCCGAAGCTCAAGATCGAAACTGAGGCAAAGGAAGCCATTTTTGGGGCAAAACTTGATAGGGGAAGGAAAAATTGTCTTAGGTTGAGGTCTGCAAGAGTACACCCTGGTGGAAATGAAGACAAACCGAGTCAAAAATAGAATGAAGACTGCACACACAACCATTCCCCTATTATATCAACATATACATCAACACATACATACATGACACATGAAATTTGTATCTTTGTATTCATCATCATGAGCAATATAAACCTTGATTTTTCCTCTCTTAAGGACAAATTCAACAGCAAATAAATTTCATTTTGGCATACATCAAACATCCATCATCAAGATAGTTACATCCAAATACATTATATAGATCTTTCAGGAGAAGATGAGATTAAAAGCCAAATCGACAGATTGAAAGATCGACATTCATCTTCAGATTCAACATTTTCAATATAAATTTTGTCTCGCTTGAGACAGTCTCATTTAATGCAGATGATTATCTCACTTAAGATTGTTTTTCTTAAAACATACTTTGTCTCACTTGAGATTGTTTTACTCGAAAGAAGATTTATTTCAAACAGACTTTGTCTCACTTGAGACTGTTTTACTCAGAAGAAGATTTATTTTACTCAAGATTGTTTTTCTTAAAACAAGATTTGTCTCTCTTGAGACCGTTTTCACTCGAAAGAAGGCATTTTATTTCACTCAAGACTATTTTTTTTTAAAAAAAAATTCTCTCTTTAGATAGTTTCTCTTGAAACAAATCTCGTCTCTCTTGAAATAAATTTCGTCTCCCTTGAGACATTTTCTTTTAGAACTAAGTTTCGTCTCTCTTGAGACAATTTCTCTTGAAACATAAACATTAAAAAAAATTCCCTTGAAATGAAGTTTTGTCTCTCTTGAGATAGGTTCCCTTGAAACAAAATTTTGTCTCCCTTGAGATAGTTTCTATTGAAACATAAACATTGAAAATATTTCCCTTGAAATAAATTTTGTCTCTCTTGAGATAGTTTCTCTTGAAACAAAATCTTTGAATATGTTTTACATTAAACAAATTCCGTATCCCTTGAGACAGTTTCTTTTGGAAGTTTTTGTCTCTCTTGAGACAGTTTCCCTTGAAACAAAGTTTTATCTCTCTTGAGACAGTTTCTCTTATCAATCTTTGAATATGTTTCTCTTGAAACAAAATTTTGCCTCCCTTAAGACAGTTTCTCTTGAAACACAAAAAGAAACCTTTGAAATTGTTTCTCTTGAAACATAAAAAAACCTTTGAAAATGTTTCTCTTGAAACACAAAATCTTTGAATTTATTTCCCTTAAAATAAAATTTTGTTTCTCATGAGACCGTTTCTCATGAAACAACAAATATCATTGAGATCGTTTCCCTTGAAACGAATTATGTCTCTTTTGAGACAACTTCTCTTGAAGCATCATCTGAACCGTGTTATTCAACTCAGAGGATATTCGATATGGATGAAATATGTGTCTTTTAATCTTTGCTCTATTGTCGTTACACGACAATGAGCAAAGAGGGGCAGCTGAAGACACTAAATTTCATCCGCCTCAATTAATATTATATAATATTATAAAATATGTTATATGATATATATATATTTACAATTTATTTTGCTTATATACAGGCCCAAATGCTATCCAGTAGCCTGTTACACCCCAAACCAGCATGCGCACGACGCCGTTCTCCCCTTCAACGAGGACTCTCCATGCTGTCCGAAACTTCTGCCGGTTCCCTCGCCCCACGCAACCAATTTCCTCGGCAATGAACAACAAGCAGTCAAGAGTCACTCAAGCACTCAAAAATCGAAGAAGTTGAGTCCAAATCGGACTCTAAAAATAGCCAAATTCGAGGCTATAAATCACATGTAAAATATAACACAAAAGGGGAGGAGAACCCAGATCCATTCGAAACAAGTTACACAAAAAATTCATTCGAAAAAATAGAGAGAAGACCGAAAGCAAAGAACCCGTGACCTTTAACAGTAGATCTATACCGTTTGGAGGTGTTCCTTGAAAAACCAAGGCCAGATCCAAGTTACCGGTGTCGAAAATGACATACCTTTAAAGTTTGGCGTTGAACGGCTACCAGATAACGGCGACAAACGAAGTTCCTTCCTTTCCCGATGAGAAAGCAGCGAAGCACCCACTCTCTGTTTTTAATCTTTGGTAACAAATGTTTCATTCCTTTTTTGGTTTTGAATTTGCACAATGACAAATGCATACCTATATATTAAAACTAGTGGGCCATTATTGTTTTTGTGTTGTGTGTATTTAAGGTAATATACACATTTTACATATTTTATTATTGATTTCGTGCGGTGTGCATTTCATATAATATTAACATTATTTTTTGTGCGTGCATTTCACATTATATATATATATATTTAATTATTTTGCAGGTTAGTTGTCCAATTGTGCATTTCATATTCCTTTTTTTTTTTGTGCCTTATGTGTTTCATAATATATATATTGCATGATAGTGTATATGCTTTCCCTCAATAATACATGTGGTTTATTGTTATTATTTTTAGGGTAGATGTAGGAAGATAGTTGTGATATTTTTTATAATACTTTTAATGTTTTTAGGGGTATTTTTATCAATTGAATGTAAGTAACTCGAATTGGATTTTTAAAATTTCTATTTAAATTTTTAATATTCGCAATTAAAGACAACCGACAAATTAATTGGTACCGAAAGGGCGGTTCAAGGGTGCTAATCCTTCCTTGACCGTAACCGACTCCCGAACCCGACACATTTCTGGTACAACGCAGATCAGGTAAGATGGTGTCCGACCCACCTAAATTCGTTTTAAAATGGTCGATGGCGACTCTAACCCATTTAATCCAAGTCGAAGCCTAATTCTGGGCCCAACCGAAAGACGGTTCTGACACATATTAATATTATATTATATTTATATATTGGGTAAAGTACATAAATGGTTTCTGATCTCTCGACTATAGGGTATCATTTTGTTGAATTTAGATTACTAAAAGTTATAAAATGGTCATTCAACTATATGGTGATGCTTTATTGAGTATTTAATCATTATAAATATTCACTCAACTATCTATGTTCCAAACACATTCTTTTCCTTTAAAAAATTGACAACAATCAATGTTAGACCTTAACTTCTGAACGTCTAACTCATACGATCATCAATTTTTTATAAAAAAAATGATGAATTTGAAACATATAAATAATTAGGTAATCATTTTATAACTTTTAATAGTAAAAAGACCTAATAAAAAATATCATATAATTTAAATACTATTTTATAACTTTTAATAATCAAGATATCAACAAAATAACATCATCTTTGTAATACCCCAGATTTTGGATAGTGACCAAAATGCAAATTTTAAAAGTTAAGTGACCAAAGTATAAACTATGCAAAAGTTTAGAGACTAAAATTATAATTTTAAAAAGTTGTAATTTGGCCCCGTAAATAAATAGTTTACCTCAAGAATGACAAATTTATAGGAATCAAAATATTCGTACAGATTTTGTATTAAAAGTTATAAAACGATAAAGTTTGAGAAAAATTCGGTAAATCGGATCGAATAAAAATTTCAGGAAAATCTGAAGGATGATAAATTAGACCTGAAAATATTATTTCGAAATTTTAAAATGTTGGAAAATAATACAAACATTTTGATTTGACGATTTAATTCCATGTTTAATTTGGACCGTTGGATTAAAGTGGTAAGAGTGTAAGTTTTGGAAAAAATGCAAGGGAAAATCGGTAAAGTGTGATTTTTTTTGTTCATCTTTGACTTTTGGAAGATGATAAGGTTGAGGTGTCTTGGTTTGATGGTAAATATGAAGTTTCATTAAGGGCAAATTGGTCTTTTCCCAATTAAATGAATTTAATATTTATTAAAGCTTAAATTAAAGGTAAATTAGCATGAAATTAATTTAACATTTCTTGCCAACTTATTCATCTTCTTCTCCAATTGCCGTGAACCCTCCTAAGGTAAGAAAAAAAATTGGTTTCCATTTTTTAGCAATTTCCTTTGGATTTCAACTTATGTCGTGAAACAAAATATTGCTCTACGCGAGAAACACTATCTTTTGGTACCATTTGTGCTTGCTAATCTTGCTTGATTTCAAAGATACCAAATCTTAGGGTTTGTGTTCAAACTAGGGTTCCTGAAATCGATGATGAATCTTGATGTTTTTGAGGTTGTAGATTCATTTTCGAGCTTGTTTGATGATTAAAACATGTTCAATCTTCATAAAAATACTTTTATGATTTTCGGTCAAATGATGGAGTTTTATAACTTTTGTGTTTTGATGAAATTTTATTAGGGCTTTGATTATAGAGATGTTGTAAGGTTGGATGGAAGTGGATTTCATGCTTGAATCGAATCAAAATCGAGCAAAATCATGAAAAACCCTAGTTTTAGAGGTTTAAGGCATTCGACCATGGCATGTTTGAGTGAGAAAAATTATGGGAAAATTATGTAAGGTATGGAAATGATGTAGGAAGTATTCTAAAATCCTTAGAAAAATTTGAGGACCATTCTATAATTTTTGAAAAGTTGGGGGACCAAATCGGTAATTTTAGAAAAGTTGTGAATGGTTGTGTAATTGTTTAATAGTTGATGTACTATGTTGGAAATTACTGTTTTGGTAATTTAAATGAGTGTTAAGATGTCAAATATGACAATTATGAAAGTTTGAAAAGTTTGGTGATTTAAATGCAATATTTTGTATAGTTGAGGTGCTTAAATGTAATTATCACTTTGTAAATGTACTTGGTTTGTAATAATTTCAATGCTAGAATTTTGGTATTAAAAATTTAAGCGATAAAATGGTGAAGGACCATTTTGTGTAAATTGGAAAAGTTGGTGTCAATATCAAAAGAATTATTAAGTGTTGAAGTATTTTGGTAGATAATAAGTTTCAAGTATAATTATGGATTTTGTTTTGAAAATGTATTTATGTTAGTATAATACTAACATATGTATCAATATCAATTTGTGATTTTGTACATATCATTATTGATTTTGTTATCGAAGCAAATTAAGTATAAAAAGATTTAGGGTAGATCATAGTGAGGCACATCTTTTGATATATAAAGTGTCAAGATAAGTGCAATACATGTATGAAATTGTGCATAGATGTTTTATACATCATCAAGAAGACTTGCGACAAGTCTATATTGTTTATATCAGCATGATATTATGTCATTATCCATAATGTCGACATGACCTTAATATGTCAAAGTGTGAAATTATAATGCATTGATCATGGATAAATATGATACTTTGCCATTGATTTATTTTGGGTATGAATTGCTCTAATGTTAATTATATAGTCATAAAATTATACCATATGCCTAAGTAAATTGTTAAAGGATAAGGTATAATTGACATGTCATAGAGTATAGCAACTGCAGATTTATATTAGCACTATAGTGTGTAAGGCCTTTAAGTGTATATGGTGGGCACGACTTTATGTGTATTATGGTGGGCATGACCTTATGTGAATTATGGTGGGCACGATCTTATGTGTATTAGCACTTCGGTGTATATATTACTCGAATACTCAGGGTCTTCATAAGTTTATTTATGGATTATAGTTATTGGTAAAAATGATAATATTTATATTATATCATTTTATTTATGGTAAAATATTGGATATGCAAGCAAGGTGATCTTATGGCATTGGAAAATAACATTAAATTTAATTGCGTAGGTAAAAATCAGGAGTAGGAGTAAAGAGCGACATCAAGCATCAAGGAATATATTATTATATCAATAAGACATCCTTTAATGTAATTTTGACTTAGTTAGTGGCATGTACTTATGAATGTCCTAGTTGCTCTGTTGAACTATTTTGTAATGGATAAACTAAATTGTTTGGATAATATGAATCAATATTATTATTATAAATAGACGTATTTGATTATGACATATATGTTTTAAATATCATGTGATAGTTTTACTTGATTTAATATTTTTATATTATCAGTTACCATTTGAAAAAAATAAATTTTTTAATTACTTTTGAGTTGGGAAATGTTTTAAAAAATTTATGTGACACCTATAACTTGTATTGGTATAAATATACAGATCATAGGTGTTACAATCTTACAATCATCTTATAATCAAAGACTATTGGTGTAGTTTAGCCTTACATGTTTTTTTAACAAACACTTATATTTTAAGTTTTTTTGAGTATAATATAAAATTTCATCATTAATGTTTGTTTAAATAATGATTTTAGTTCATATTTTTTGAAAATATAGTTGTTGTATTTAAATTTGAACCAATTTCAATTGTTGTATTTAAACTTAAACAAAAATTCATTAAAAATAATCACTTACAAAAATAAAAACAACATTCTCGGGAAAATATAATTATTTTTAAAGGAGTATACAAGGCTGGCCCCCGGCCGGCCGGCCGGCTTAAACTTGCCTACCGGCAGCATCAGCGACGAAAGGTAAATATGGAGTCCGACCCAAAATACACGAAACCACTCCATAAACAAAACACAAACAACTAAACACAAAGATCCCCGTGTGTCCCCACACCATCAACTTGAACCCCAACCCAGCCCGACTCGGATTCAGTATCCGGGTCAGCAACAGCGGCACCACCAGCAGCACATCCAGCGTTACCGCCTGCATCGAATTGAACCTCGCGTAATGGCTGAAACTCGGGTTTCGAACCACACCCAGGTACAGAGCAAAGAACGCCACGAAGCTGGCGTACGGGACGGATCTGTAGAGGCTGAGGAAGGGTAAAATGGGTTCGAATAGATTGCCCAATTGAGGGTATTGGATGAACAGATAGCGGCCGTATTGGAGGGAATTGAAGAACGGGAGACTGTAGGATGCGACGGAGATTAACCGATCTGTGGCCGGAGTTGGGTTCAGTGACATGCGAGTGATGAGGGTTGGTGTCTTTGGAAGACGGACCTTGGGCTTGGGTTGGTTGAGGAAGCAGAGATTGGTTAAGGGTTTAGGGTTTACAGTGGAAGATTTTAGGGTCAAGGGTAGAGAGTAACACAGAGAAGCCATTTTTGATTAAGAGATGGTGATGAAAATGACAGGCAGGCTCTAGGGCAACATTATTATAGTGTGTACTGGGCTAACGGCCCGAGTTTTATTCGATTCGAGCAAACAAAATTTGATTTAATTTGAAAAATTAATTTAACTTAAAATTTATACATTCGACTTAAAAAAGGATTTTAAATAATAAAATATGATTTATCAATTTAACTAAATAAAAAAATCAATTTGATATGATTCAATTAACTCAAATACTCACCCTTAATTCTTTATTATTTTAAATTCATTTTTAACAAATCAGAATCGTATTCTCCTCTAATACTATAAAATATTCATGTAACTTTAGTTTTTTTAATAATAAATTTATTAATTTTACATTTTAATCATTTAATTTTATATTCTATTCAATTTGGTTTTTACTATAATTTTTCCACACAAAAAATCTCCTCATCAATTCTACACATTTTATATTCTTATTAATATTTTTTTCCTTTAAAATGCATTCTTTTAAAAATATATTTATAAAATATATTTATAATTTTAGATAACATTTCAATTTAATATGGAAAAGAAATATGAAAAATTTATATGTATATCTTATATAATAAGAGAAAATTGTTAATTCAACTTGAATTTCATAAACTTGATTTGATTCGAAATATTTTTAAATAAAATTTGAATTCTAAAATAGGATCGTAAATTCGACTGATATAAAAAATTTATCTTCGACTCAATCACAGTACTTGGATTCTCGAAGCTAAGTATATCAGGACATGTTCAATTTAGTTTCTCCATGGTTTTGGATGAGGTTTCTGATTCTTCGAGATCTGTCGACGCGATTTCGTCGAAAAGTTGGGATTGATTGTTGGAGATGATTTGTTCTGCAACACAAGTAGATTGGTGATGGAAATGCCAGTACTTTTCGGCATTTCGACACTCGAAACTTGGGAACATTAGTGATGAAAAATGGCATAAAACGGCATATAGACAATAGTGCATATTGTTTCATTCAACAAAATCAATTCTACTCTGGAAGAGAAGCACAACAAAAAGGCAAAGAGAAGATCTCTCGGCGGCGATTTCCTCAAATAGTTGAGATTGATTGTTGGAGATGACTTGTTCTGGAACCCAAGTATGATGCAAATGCCAATACTTTTCGGCATTTCAACACTCTAAACTTAGGTACATTGGTGACGAACAGTGGCATAAAATGGCTTATAGAGACAATGGTTCATGTTGTTTTTCATTCATCAACAAATATAATTGTTATTCAAATGGATCTTCTTCTTAAAGGCATCAAATCAATGCTTCTCTGGGAAAGAAGCACAACAATTAGTTTCCAAACCCTATAACAACAAAATCCAAGTATTAAACAACTTGAAGCCTACTCTCAGCAGATAATAGATTTTTGGATGGCGGAACCGATGCAACTGCCCCTCTTAGAGAACTCGAGTACTTCTTATACACAACATGAAGCCTGCCCTCAGCAGCCTTGGAATGGAAATAAGCCAGCAGCTTAGCACAATCCACGAGCTGTGACTCCGAGTAACCAGTGTGGAACTTGAGTGTGTCGGTCCAAGACTCCGACTTGTTTAGAGCGCATCGAGCGGCATAGACGGCCGAGGCAGCCACCATTGATGGGCAGAATCGAATGGTCTCATAGTGCATTATCCCCAACTCAGCTAGGAAATATACCATGTTTTCCATCTACACACAACACAAAACACATCAACCATATGTAAATTTTCATCTAAAAACTAACAAGTGACTATAAGAAGTAAAAACGCACTTTCGGATCCGGGATCGATGCCTTGATGAAACGAGCTAGGAAGACATAGTGTGTAGGCACTGTCACAGTCCATTCCAACCTTCCCAGTATAGTTTTCTCCATCAAAAGTATTTGTTCATGAGTGTAAGCTCTGTCAGCAATGCATACCAGATCATTGACCTCAGGGGGCCAGATTTCTTCATACTTGGTGGCAATAAGCATGGCACTCATGCCAAGCAGTTGTAATTCCCTCCTCGGGACAACTTTCACCGATAGGAATCGGTCGATCAAATTGACGGTAAGATAGAGAGCTTCGGGTGAAAGCTCGAACTTTTGATGAACATCAATCAGCCAATCAACAAGAATTGACCTCATCTTCTCATTAATGTCGGTCTGCAAGTGCATATAGTCATTTGGCATGCTCTCATTCTGCATTTTCCACAACATTTTCGTAAGTCTCAGCATGTGGAAAACTCAAAATTATAATTACAAGTTAGACATTGATGGAATTTGTAGTTATCTATTTGCAAACCTCAATAGATTTATAGAATTTGTAGATATCCTCAACATATTCCACACCAGCCAAGTGGTTATCAGCGTCTGCTTCGTCAATATCATGAACAATCTCCTCCTTTGGCTTGTTTGCAATTCCATGAGCCGCCTGAATTCCGAACAGCAACAACAAAGTCACATTTTTGCCTCAAGTTTTCGATAATAATTACTCGAAAAAAGATTCAAAAGATTGATTGACTACCTTGCTTCTTGCAGTAAGGGCCGAAGAGAAAGTATGTTGCTTTTTCTTGGATGATTCTTCCCTTTGAGTGACTTTGTTATTGTTCTTCACATCAACAACCTTTTCTTTCTCTTTTTCTCCTTCACTTCCACCACTTCATTGACATCCGGGCTGATTTCGATCACTTCTGCCTGCGCCGGCACCGGCTTAGCAACCGGTTTCTTTTGAACAGCTTTTGGCACTGCGGCTACACCTCTTTTAGACACCACAGCGGCTCCATCAAGAACAGGAGCTTTATCCACTTTTACACATACATTTTCTGAAATCCCAAACAAACGCAGATTTTGAATTAGGATTTTCTTGTTACTTTGTTATTTTTCCAGTAAAGGAATATAATCAAAACCATTCAAATCAGATAAATTACATATAAAAATAAACCTTATTCTTCTCGACGGCTGCGGCAGCTTCAGCATTGGCAAGTAATTGAGCGCAAAAAGACCTTGTGAGTGGACGATGAATCTGCCGCTGGGCTTTGCCTTCAACAGCCGCTCCTCTGACGTTCACCACGTTCCCAATATCTCCCAAAGCACGACGGCTCCTCCCATCTCCGGCCGCTGCGTTCTTATTCGTCTGATTGTGAACAGCTGCTCCAGCGCCACCAACTTCGGCCTCGCCTGCTAAAGAAATTCATCATTTCCTTAAAAGATTCGTACAGTTTTAACAAAACCTAACCAAACAAAACCCAAATAAAAAACAACCCATTTCTTTTTTTCGCCAAAAACTTACAAGATAAACAGATAAAAATCATTTCAAACAAAAAGAAGAAGAAAACAAATCCAAGCTAGTATTCAACAAAGAAAACGAAACCCGAACTCGCGATTCAATCAAAACAAAGCTAAATCCCTAAAATTACCTCTCCCTTGTTGAGGTACAATGGTTCTTGAAGCCATTTTTTGTTTTTGTTGTTGTCTCTTCACTTTCGATGTTCTCTTTCGCCTTTCTCTTAGGGCTTTTAGAGAATATAAGAGGAAAGAGGGAGATTTGGTTTCCTTTTGAAGCTAAGGTGAGCCAACGGGAATATTTGATTTTTTCAAAATACCACCGTTGGATTGTTTCTAATCCAACGGTATAAAATTACGCACCAAATTATAGCCGTTAACCTACCTGTCTCCATGTGGCTCTGTGTGATAAAATAAAGTTGCCCGTTTGCATTCTAGGGTTTTGCATTGTAATTTTTTTATAAAAAGGGTAAACTATATCACTTAGTCATCAACATATTACCTGTTTTCTACTTTGCTTATCTAATTATTTTTTAGTAAAATTATCACTAATGTTACATTTTTATTTTGATCACCGTTTTTCTAAAAAAATTATTTTAGTCACCCTCCATTAAAAATATTAATGGTGATGCTATTTAGGATCATAAGTTAGATTGGTTTTTTGACCCATTCGAATCTGACTCGAATATAACACCCTTCCACCCATCACTCGAATCGACTTGAGTTTAGGGTAGCTCACCTGACTTAATTTTTTGAGAACCACTGCCCAACCTGATCCGATACAATATATATTCTTATTTTTATTAGATAAATAATGATAAAACTGAAAACATATTATTAAATATAAATGTCAGTTATACTATTATTATTCACTCTAAACTTAATTAACTTTATCCTTCAAAGAATCTAACCCAACTCAAATCTATTTTTTATAAAATATACTTAATCATATAAGATTAATTATGAATTTCTCAAGTCGGAAGCATATCCCTAAATACTAATATTTCTTATTTTTTATGTCATTTTTTCCCGATCAGCATTAACATATTATTTTAATAATTTTATTCAAACTAAATACTAATATAATATTTAATATTTTGTTAAACCGTTTGTACCTTCATTTCTTTCTTTTTTCAAATTTTAATATAATTATTATTCGGTTAATGTTATTAACTCGTAAGAACAAACATAGAAGTGGCATAGTATAAAATAATGTCACTCGTGATATTAAATTCAATAAACGACGTCGTATTGGATAATGTTACTAGTTCCGTAACACCATACTCGTAACACCAAGATCCTTGGTCTATCCTTAGCCTCACATCTCCCCTTTAAGCTTGGGAGATTCACCCTCTTTGTCTTCTTCAGCCGGCGTCAGGGTCAAGTATCCGTGTTTGTCCTCCTACAATGTCATCTCCGCCTATCATCTTTCGGTGTCTTTATCTCTTTTTTGTCACCGGTCATGCTCAGCTGTTGCTTCGATGCTATCGTGTCGTCTTCCCTCTAGGGAAGCTTTCAATCAAGGAAAAAGAAACCTCGTAACCCTGATTTGTTCGGAGAATGAGAACGACGGTCACAAACTCCGAACGTAAGTAAAACGGACATTAAAAGAAGCAAATGGAGCACAGATCAAGCAATAAAATCAATTAAAAAGCAAAACATGTTACAAGTGGTGATTAGGCAAACCAAAAAAACACTCTGCCTAAACAATGACATTAACCAACCAAATTAGTAGAAACCCAAAGGGTCAAACCCCAATTTTACATATTCTTCTCCCTCATTACCAAACACACCGTACAAATATTGCACAAAAAGAAGACACTCTTTCAGTTGGATTTTCCTTTTCTACTTCTACATTTCATCATCTGGTCCCCCCAGCATCACCTGCACAATCACAACATATTCCTTCACTTGGTTTTCGAGATTCTTCGGAAGATAAACAAATAACGAAAACAAACCAGCTTTGTTTAGGGACGTACGTTGCAATCGAGAGCGTGCTTTCGTGCGACCATGATAGCTGCATTTCGTTCTTTATCTGATTCAAATGTTAATACATAAGAGAGACCTTTCCTCGGTTGCCAAAACAATGACTTGGCCCGTGCGTTAGCGTCACCTCTAGCTCCGCATAGCTTCATTAGGAACATCCGAAACGATGTGAGAACGGGTTAACGGGAAAAAAGTACTTACAGAATAATAAGTACATTAAGAGAAAAGTAAGATAATCACCAGCATTGATGAGGAATAATTTTCTCTGGACTTTGTGATCCATCCTCTACAGAGCTTGATCCTCATCTTTCCTATATTGAATGCGTGAGTCGAGCGTGATGGATGATCTTGTCCATTGATTTGAGAAACGACTACCTACAAAAAGACATAGTACGACGAAACTTCGATTAGAAGTGGACGAGACAAGTATTCCTATCATGTGGACCAGCTCTAGAAGTAACCAACAGAAATGAATCATTCATACATTAAATTCACTGCTGGATTTCCGCAAAAGCGTCTCGACGTAGCTTCCCAAACCTGCAGCTGTAAAAGTAACTCTATCAACCTTTCTCGCTTTCTTTTCTATTCATCGAAACACTAATGCATTCAGGTTTAAACTAACCAGATTCAATAGATTTGGCAGTTGTTGCAGAGATTTTTCGGCCATTCGAGAGAATCTCAGCCTGCAAAATTCGGCCAACGTCAAGTGGTTCTGGGGCATACATTGTTTTGTTGGCACCTGATAACACCAAAAACCAAGATCAGTTACAAGAGTAGAATGCAATGTAAATGATACAGGTTATCAAGCAACAATGTAAAGAACATTCATGGAACGGACACCTGAAATTATTTCCCTCCGATTTCCATCAAATGATAGTCGATACCACTGAATCAACGAATTTGAAAGTGATGGAGCGTTATCACAACACGGCTGGAGTTTTAAGCATGAACCAAGAGTTCCAGAACCATGAAAACCGAAAACACGGGCTTTGTTCTCCTCGGCCATCTTGTTAATTGCCAACTGTAAATTAACCAGCATAGATTAGAACATCAGAAATTATCATAGACCAGATTACACCAGTTTCAAGCATGAACATTTGAGTTTTTGAGATTAGTATCAAGATAAAGGAAGAAAAAACTCAACCGACCTCTTTCTGAAGCTTTGCTTGGAATAGAGATTTCTCTCGAATTTGAGCTCTAAGAGCAAGAAGTTCATGCTCCATGTCCACTACCTGAAAACATAATGCATATTGCAATGATCCAAAAGCCGCCATTACATTAAAACCATATCTTTAACGAAAACCTCTACTACTTTGCCATGCATGTAAACGTCAGCAAGAAGTGTAAATAATAATTGTAGGAGAAAACTCGAACTATAAAACTAGATATCAAGCTAAACTGTGTCGTCTTCGACGTCATATAATGAGAAAGAAGAGGCAAAGTGTTTCATACTATGTGGAAAACTAGAAAAAAGTATGCATCAGTAATGACTCCAATATTCTAGAATTCGATTGATGACATAGGTAGTAAGCAGTGTTGCGTTAGAAGCCTCAACATGTTGATTAAGCATACAAATGACGAGTGCACCAGTTGGACACTAAGTTCCTTAAAGCTAGGAGACGAAGTTATTTATCTAAGGCAAATTGTAGTTATGTTTTCATTTAATCACAAACGCACACACGAACCTTGGTTGGCTGATGCATCAATTTAATTCTTCTACCCTCTTGAACTTCCCCAATTAGCTCCTCAACCTCCTGCAAGATATAGCAGCAAAGATGAATTAAGTACCACACAATCTTCAACGTCAAAATATTCAATCACGATGTGTTATTTGTCGTGTTTCCAGCCGTGTTTCCAGGACTGTCTACGAAGAGCATTATTATTTAGTCTGAATTTGCGGTCTAAAATGCCATCTGACTAGACACTGTTTTGTACTCATTAACCATAACTTACAGTTGCTATGATGTATCTAGTGGAATAACTCAACTATACCTGTGTTTTTTGTGAATTTTCTGGATTCTTTTCTTGCTCGTCAAGGGCCTCTCCAAATCGCTGTACTACGGCTCTAGCACTTTCAATTTCAGCACAAGCAAAAGATTTTTCTTGACTGACCAACTTTTTAGCATCTTCAGAAGCCTGGATACAGAAAAGGAATACATTCAATTCGGTAAAAATTGAAATCATAAGACCCTTCAAAAAGATAATTTTGGAGGCAGGCAATAGAAAACTGTATTAGCAATAAAAAGATTCCTGAAGTTGTTTTCTTCTTAACAGAAAGAAAAAGCAAAACTGCAAGCTCCTGAAAAGGATGATCTTCGTTTGACATATCAAGAGAATGAAGAACACAATCCAAAACTCGACTTTCATGAGCTGACCTGCTTGAGAAAGTTTGCCAGTTTTTTCACTTCAAACTTTTCGTGAATCAGTTCTCCTTCATTTTGGGTCAATTTAACTGCCAATGCCTCAACCTACATGTAAGGGGTGAAAGGGATAGTTATTGCCAAAAAAATCAGTATTTATAATGTCTTAAGATGAAAGAAATACCATCGAAATCATAGAGGACATTTTATATCAAGCAGAAGAAAGCACGTTTAACAATGAAAACGCTTAGAATTTGTAAATAAAACACAGCTTCTATTGATATGTATGATACATTAAGCTTCAAACAAAACTTAAATGAAAATATAGAAATGATAAGGCAAAACAGCTAACCATAGAGATGGCTTTCTCTACATCTTCCTTGTTTCTCCCTGCCATACGACCTCTCAAAGATTCTAAGGCGTCTCTAAGTTTTTTCAAAAGAACATGCCCCTCCAAAGAAGCAACCTCTTTAAGCTTGGCCTAAATTAAAAGAAAACAAGTGTTATTCACTATATCATCCGTTGTCAATGAGACGGTTACGGTGTTGTCATCTGAAAATGCATGGAAGAAAAGAGAGTTAAGCAAAGAAACTATAGATGTGATCTTTCCATTCAGATACCGGAAAATTCCAGATCGAGTAGAATGGCAAAAAGAGAATAACTGAGTTGATATTTGAGTAACCGAAAACAAGATGGTTCCCACCTCATCAGCCAATTTCGCAGCAGCAGCAAGGTTCTTATCAAATTTACTAGCAGGTCACGAACTGAGAGTCGCTTGTGCTGCTCGGATAACTGTGTCGTTTCCCTTTCAACAACCTCCTTGAGTGACGGACCATTGTTATCCCCTGTTGGCTCCTCCAAAATCTGATTGTCAGGTCCTAATTTATACTTTGGAAAGTGATCAGAAGCAAAGCTCACATCAGCTGAAGCAGCTATGATCGATTCTTTCAGCATTGTTTCATCGATGTCAGGACTTATCTTCGTCATCTTTACGTCAATTCTCTGCTCCTTATAGATAGATACAAAAGAAAACACCTTATGATCAAACCTCAAACCAAACGCTAAAATATCACTTTTGTTAATCATAGATCTTAAAGCAAACCGAGAACTCGCAACTCAATATTAATTTGCATAATTAACCTTACAAAAGACTATGAAAAAAAACACACGCACAGGCGCACACACATATCGAACCTATACAAACACCGTCGAGTACCAAAAAAGCTCAAATCAAGCAAACAAGACATAGACAGACCATATTCGAGTAACAAAAGCAAATCATCTCGACCAAAATATTGAATGAACTCAAAGCAGAACATAAAAGTGCATAGACCTAAAGGATTTCTACAGATCTAAAGAAGCAGCTGCCAAAGTACCCAAGGTTCAGCTAGACACTCCAAAATTTCAACTTACTTCCAAATTTGAGCAAAGAATCTGTGGAATTTCCTACACTTGGGAAAACAAAATAAAAATACAAAAGCTGTGTTCTGAGCTGGAAAGATAGACTATAATCTGTACATTTCACAACAAATAAAGCGAGAATTCTATTTTTTAAAAGGAAAATGATAACAGGACTGATATCATCTTTCTCTATGCAATAATAAAAGGGTACTTATCATTTCCCTTTATAGACTGCAATTATCTTCTTCTTCTTTGATTTCTCTCTTACTTACAAAAGCAGCTAACTTAAACATATCAGATTTCCAACTACATTCCAATAAATTTCCAACCCACATTATTACTTGTTACCCACAATTTATTGTTCTTCAAAAAAGCCAAACATATACATCATTATTTAAAAACAATTGCAAAGAAAGCATAAACCACTAAACCAGTATGATCCCAGAATGCCAAAAAATGAAACTATGAAAAGTGGTCAAAATCCCATGCAGGAAAGGGAATAATGTGAACAAAATAAATAAAATGCAAAGACAACCCAAATTAGGAAAGCAGCTGAAACAGTGGTATAACATACAGGTTGTAGATTAGAAATGTAGGTTAAATGTGTGAAGAGCAAAGCAGAGGAGGAGAGTTTGAAGCTTAAGAGATGAACATGGTGAAGCAACTGAAAGAAACTGCAGATGATTTGCTCACAAACAAAGGGAAGAAGAAGAAGAGGAATCTGAAGAAGGGAGAAAAGGGGTATATTGGATGATTTTGGAGGCCTTGGAGAAATGCTTTTCCTTCTTTTCCAAAAGAAAGAGAGAGAAATATTAACAACAATGGCAAGTAAAAAAACAAAGGGAAAAAGAGGATAGAGAGAAAGCTTTTGTTCCTTTCCCGTCTCCAGTTCCCAACTGTAATTGAGTTTGGGCAGTGAAAACTATTTCATGTTCTATTTATTATCGAGTCTTTAAGTTTATATTTAATTATAAAAATTTATAACGTTTAGTCTTAATTGATTGTAATTTAAATAATTTTTATAATTATATATGATATACATATATTTTATATATATATATATGTCATGCAGAATTGAGAGATTTGATTCAAACTTAGAAAATAATTATTGATTATTAAAAATTTGATTTTTTTGAATCATATTTTATAACTCACTTTATTTAAATTTTTCTAAATCGAGCTAAATTTTATTCACCATTTACTCTTAGTTCAATTTATTATATTTTTTAAATATTTAAATCAATTATATATCAATTTAATTTTAATTTGATTATAATAATTTCGGTTAAAATCGATAATTATTGTAATGTTTGTTAAAGAAAAAGGAAGAAATGTGATGGCATAGCCATGCGGAGGTCCCATAAAGGTTATTTGACTCAGCTTTTGTTCGGCAACAGACTCAGTCACTCGGACCACTCCTTTTGTACTTTCTTATTCGGACATTAGTTGTCATTTGGTACTTCCAAGTCAACATTAAAAAAAAAATCACATAAACACTTCTATTAATTTTCTAACTATGGTGACCAAAATGTACTTTAGTTATGATTTTGAGGGAAAAATAGTCGGGTGACCAAAATGGATCAAAAGTTATAGTTGAATACCAAATATATAATTTACCTAATTTTTAATATATATATATATATATATTATATTAAATGATTTAAATGTCATTTAAATGTATATTCTTTAGTTTATAAAATATTTGTCTTCAGAAAATCATATTTTAATAGTAGTACTTAAATCTTATACCAAACTTTTCAAAATTAATTTTCCGTTACACTTCTCAAAAATAATATTAAATCGACCCCTGGTCTTATAAGTATAATTATTTTCTCACATTTATAATTAAAAAAAATAATTAATTAGTTAGGTGGTGTTATAACCACATTGTTAAGCAACTAATTACCTTACGATGCAAGTAATTAAGATGTGACTATCATAGTACTTAAACAAAGTAACTTTTTAATTGTTGGTGGTTACCGGTAACCAACCGTTTGTTCTTGCCTTAAATCTTACAAATATATCATTATGGATAAAATTTAAATATAATAATTTGATTTTTTAATAAAATAGGAATTTGTTTGAAATATAATTTTAAAAATATTTAAAACCAACTTTAAGATTTTTAACATTAAACAGTAAGTAGTCGTCTAACTACCTATCATTTTCAACACTTTCTTACAAAAACTATATTAATTAAAAATTAATTTCATTATCAATCACATTTTAAAAATTAAACATTATTTTTTTCATTGAACGGTCCAATAGGACATGAATACTATAAATATGACGTTGACAATGAGGGATGAACATGATATTTAGATTCCGTGGATTTTGAATCGATTCTATATTTTTATATGATTTTTTTTAATTAAATTTAGGTTGGATCGGATTTTTTTAGAAGATAAATCATGTTCGAATTTTGAATAAAATTCTGACTCAACTCGAGAAAATAATATAATTATTTCTTATATATTTAGAGATAATGACAATAATACATATTTTTATATTTTTTAAAAAAAATATTACAATTGGGTTTGAATTTTCATTGTGAAATTGTTGAGAATTTAATGCTATTAATGTAATTTATTTTATATTATTAAAATTCTTATTTTTATATATTATAAAATATAAATTATAGACGTAAATATTTAATTAAAATAATATAATACAAGAAGGAAGCGCGTGAAGTAAGATTAAATTATGTGGTTGTATTAAAGAAGATGGATTGGGAACTTTTAATCAAGCGTTGGTGGGGTCTGTTTGGCAGGATAGCATACTTTAATCCAACGAACTTAATTATTCCCTTTGGCTAATCATTATTAAACAGTGGTGAAGCTAAGGAATGGAGAGCATAATTATCGCTAACGAAACACGGCCCACTCTTCACAAGTTCTTTCCTAAGCCTATGCCCCTAACCCTCCCCCACCAACTTCTATTCCCCCTAGCCTTTATCCTCTCCTTCTCATGCTTAGATGCTTTATTTAGGGTTTGGATAACTTTATTCTAGTTACTCAGTTTAAATACTTTGATTTTATAAGACGAGTCGTTACGAAATTCGAATCCCTTTAAATTTTGACATGATAGATTATTTTTATTAATTTAATTCTCAAAGTTATAATCTCGATTAAAGTAATTTTACCAATCAGTTAACCGGTATCAAAATTCAATAATTCATGATTAAAATTATCAATTTAGTATAGAATATTTAATTTCTAATATAAATAATAAGTTGATTAACCATTTAACGAACTCAATTCAAGTTAATTTAATTTAAATCAGTTATGATCAAAAAGATTAGTGAACTCAATATTATGAGATGATTGGTTGAGTTAAAAAATATCGATCGACTTAATAGTTTTCTCTATAGGTTCTGATTAGTCATTTCAAGTTTCTTCTTTAAATCTGTCGAGTTTTGATCATTTCACGTTTCTATTGTTAAAAGTGGCATTCAAGACACGCTCGTGCAAGTTCAAGTCGGGTTCTTTCACGTTTGGATTTGTATGCTTGGGCTTTTTCGGATTTGTTTTACATTATAATATTTATTATTTTATTTTAAATTTGCTATTTTAATTATATCTTTATTAAATTCAAATTTATTATTATTATTTCCTAGCATTACCGTGATATACCATTTTTTTTATAAAACCAATAACTTTATAAGTTTTGAATAATTTATATTATTAATTTATTATTTAACTACTAAATATAATTTCAAAAATAAAAAACCCTAACATAATAAATCCATATCACTGACAACCATAATAAAAACTTTTCTATAAATAATAAAAGCATCTTTTTCCACTCTCTTTCAATAACTTTATTTTTTTCAATTATTTTATTTAGAACATCGTCACATTTCCATACACAGATATTTACCTATATGTCGATTAAGAATTACTATTTTTATTTCTTAGATTATACCATTTTATATATTTTTATATTAAAAACTATTTAATATAATGATTAATTTAGTTAGTTCAATATTATTATTGATGCAATATACATAAAATATAACATTAAACATACTTAAATGTTTAATATTTTAAGGTATGGATTTTGAAACCAAATAGCCGGATATTATTGCATACTTAAACAACTAGAAAACTGTTCGCATATATTTAAAACAAATGAACAAAATTGCTATAAACTTTTCCTAAAGAAACAAAACTAAATGCTCCTAATTAACATTCGGTCTTCCTTCTTTCTATTTCATAGAGTAAAATGTTTGAAATCCCTAAATCCGACTGTTTTCCCCCTTGTTCCTTCAATAAATATTCATTGATGGTGTCTAACACAAGGAGATGTAAAACTTCAGAGAATAGATCCTCTCGTCCTGTTTTAGTTTTTAGCACCAGGTTATGGTGGGTTAATCCATATAAATTTATACTAAGAGGAACAAACATTTGTAATTTTAGGAAGAATAAATTTATAAAATTACAAAACCAAAAAATAGAAATTACATAATTATTTTTTTAAATATATAATAATTTTAAATAACGACCGTTTCATTTTCCTCTCGGTCAATGTCCATATGGGTCATGGATATGGTTGTCAAAATCTTCTTTTCATTATTATTATTTATATTTCTTTTACACTTTTTTGGGGTCTTCAAAAGCAATTATGAAGGTTGAAAGCGAGATGTGAGGGGCTGTAACATTTCCCTTCTCTGTATGCTTTTGATTTCCCCAAAGGCAAACGTCCTTAGGGTGTTTGGTTCATGTAATATGGATTACACGGGAATAGAATGTCATTTCTTTTTTTGGTTGGTCAGTAATTTTATTTTTGGTAATCTTTTATTTTCAACAGTGGTGTTTTTAAGGTATATTATCGGGAATGTGATTAATCCCCTCTTTCCTTAGATATTGTTGGATTACCGACGTTTTAGATTAAAATACCCTTAATTTTTTTTAAAAAAATATTATTCTTATGTCGTTGAATAATAAAACTTCTACGAATGTTAAAATACAAATTCATCCTTAAACTATTTTAGATTTACAAAAAATCTCCATAATTAAAATTTTATATGAAGTTTAAAGGTTAAAATAAAATGCTATCATTTCATTAAACCTATTTATCTTTTCAATTTTATAAAAAATATATATATATAAATTTTATGAATTTAAAATTTTTAATGAAAATATATAAATTAATTATAGTAGAATTCAACTTCTTAAAAAACAATTATATAATAAGGACAATTTGGTAAAATATATATTCCAATAATCTTTTATTCCTTTAACCAAACATTTTAATCTTACATTACTGCTAAACGAACCAAACACAAAATACAATATTCCCAGTAATTTTATTTCCTCCGGTAATCTTATTCATACTGGTAATCTTACATTCCGTGAACCAAACGCACCCTAAAAGAAAACTAATCCCATGCATTGATATTATCTACTAGTGTTCAACACACACTCACATGCGCTGTCCCAATTAAAATTTCGAGTTTAAGTAGAATTTTTATATATTTAAATGTATTGTGAATTTATACATTACATTATTTATACTTATGGATATGAGATATTCTTTTAATAGTTTTAAATGATTATAAATTAGTGACAGCACATCTTACGAACATAATTGCTCAAACATAGGATTTTAAGAGAAATAATATTCTATTTAACCAAATCACTTAATAATACTCGAGAGATTAATGATGATTCACACGGAAATGTGGAAAATTATTTAAGATGATTTTGTTAAGTCTAGAGACAAGGACAAATTACACGGTGCTTGGGAGATGCCCAACGCCTTTGCTTTTTTTTCTTCTTTTTAATGATAACTTAAATTATTGTAAGATTAAATTTAGTCAAATTCTAATTTAATATTTAAATTTTAAATTTTAATGCTGAAAAATTTAGATATGAATGAAAGATTTTAAACGAGGATTGACAATGTATCCGAATAAAAGTGATTTCTTAACCTAAACAATCAATACGATTTGTATAGATAAGCTTAGTGTGGGTCTCATTAAACATGTGTTTTGCTTTTACAGTTAAGGGGATGTTTATTTGGCTCTGAATAGAATCATTCAGTGCTGAATGTTGAATCGTTCAGCATTCAGCGTGTTTGTTTCTCACATCTGAATGATTCAGTGCTGACTGATTCAGCAAAACAGTATTGAATGATTCAGCATCAAAGTACATTCTGAATGATTCAGAGCAATTATCAAATAACATGTCACATTCAGAGTTAATCCATACAGAGCCTCTGAATCATTTAACATTTGAATCATTTAACGCTTAATCATTTTGAAGTAAACAAACAGTCATAAGTCGCAGTTGACAAAGCACATACATGTGATTGAAGAATTTATCATCTTAATATCTTATATTTGAAATTTGTTTTAAAACAATTTGATATAACGTTTATGTTATCTAGATTTCTCTTCATACATAACTAGGAAAATATTTAACGTTTAAACATTCTCGATTTTCTCTTCAGAGTTAATTCATACAGAGCCTCTGAATCATTTAACATTTGAATCATTTAATGCTTAATCATTTTGAAGTAAACAAACAGTCATAAGTCGCAGTTGACAAAGCACATACATGTGATTGAAGAATTTATCATCTTAATATCTTATATTTGAAATTTGTTTTAAAACAATTTGATATAACGTTTATGTTATCTAGATTTCTCTTCATACATACTAGGAAAATTTAACGTTTACATTCTCGATTTATATCATTATAAAATTTAATTATAATTGTAATTATTTTTACCTTTTTATGAAAAAAAAAGAAAATAAATTCTCTCATTTCACATGTGTAACAATATTTTCACGATTTCTTCGTAAAAGTATTGATCTCTTTTTATAAAATTTAAAAAAAAAACCAAAAAGTCTATGATTTATAATATTAATAGACTTCAAGTTCACAAACCAACAGTAGACTGATTCTATTCATAGCATTAATAAATTGAGTAGGACTTATCTTAAAAAAAATTAATTAAAAAATGATATATTTCAGGAGCCACTTAGATTAAATAATTAAAAGTATCTATAAAATAATGTAAGTTATTAAAAAATCGTACCCCGTGGCTCACTGGGCACATGGTAGGGTCCAAAGCATTGGTGTGCCCCCAACACAATAATAAACATACCCTATTGTGTATTATTGATTTTAATTCTCCAAACCCTAAACGCTCAACAATTTTGAGTTGATGCGAGTAGGCTTTGAATGAATAAAATAAGCTATTAGAAATCGTTGAATTAATTTTGGGCTTAATGGGTTTAGAAATGAGCCCAAATAGTTATAAAACAGGATCTTTTATTTGGGTTCAAAAGAATATGGACCAAGGAGATAATTATCCCTAAACTATTTTAAAGGTTGAAAACCAATCAATATTGGTGATGCAATCGAGACGAGAAAGGAGAAAACCTTATTGAGCTCTTTTTGTATAATAGAGTTATTTGGGTGATAACGAGTTTGTTAGTTCGGTATTTAGAATTTGTTTCTGTTCCCCAAATTTTAAGTGGATATTGGAGGAGTTTATTGTTGGGTTCGTGATTTCATATTGATTGAGCTATCAGAGCACCTCTTAAATATATTTAGATCTAATTCTATTTTATTATACTTATCACTATTTTGGGATGTATTAATAAAATCCATTAATAAAAAAAATAAACATCTTAAGAATAAAATGTTTGATATATTAAAGTGAAAATATATTTGAAGTTGAAATAAATAAAATAATATTTATTGAACTTAGTGTTGAAAATTTGTGCCTAAAGTTTAGCAATGGTTTTATCATCGGTTTTGGACAGGGAAAAATGAGGGAGATATATACATAATCCTCTCAACTTAGTTTGCTCGGAATTTAGTGTCTCTTCCAACTATACCAACTAATTGACGGTACCTTAATCCCAAATGTTCTTAACACCTTAAATTAACTCTAAGGATTATAGGGACGATGAAGGAGGGTTTTTGAATGCAATTGGAGGGGGGAATTTTCGCACAGGCAGCTGGGACATTTTTTTAAAATAATTTTTAAACTTTTTGAAAATAAAAAAATTTAAAAAATATATAAATGCGGAACATGTCAAATAACGGCCTAATTTAACTATTATTATAGATTAGACATTTAAAAGTATAACGTAAAAAATATTATACATATATTTTTAATAAAAAAATTAGACACTTAAAATTAACTTATAAAATTATTTGCGAACTTATTTTTAAGTTGAGCATTGTTTATACTTGTGAGTATGAATGATTTATCTCTAACTACAAAGTGTTTTAAAAAAATATTATATAATAAATTTAAATAACAAAATAAACTTAAAAGTATTCTTTAATAAATTATAAAAATGGATTTTACGTATCTTTTCGATTGAGTTGATATTTCATTAACTTATAAGATTAATTTATCCCAGATATTTTATGCAACTACAAAGTCTCTTTATCATTAAATGGATCAATTTAGATACCGGACTATTAAAAGTTACAAAATGGTCACACGAATATTTATATGTTTCAAACTCGTATTTAGTGATGTCTACTGACACCGTCATTACTTTCAAGCATTAGCTCGACGATGTAATATTCTAAGCACTGACACGATGACATAATGTAAATGAAAAGTCGATTCATAAAATATAACTCAGACGACTATGAGAACGGATTCTATCATATCTCAATCAATGAATTAACGTTTTTCTTAGACGATCATTATTTTTTTAACATAAATGGATGAGTTTGGAACATATGAATAGTCATGTGATCATTTTATAACTTTTAATAGTCTACGACTCAACAAAATAGTGTCATATAATTGGAAGACTATTTTAAACTTTTAATAGTCGGGACTCACAAAACAACTTACTATAACTTTACCCAAAATTTTAGTTTAATCAAGTTATTATTTAATGCATGAATGATGATAAATGATAGATGTAGATACTTTCGATTTATTCTATGATGTTTTTTTTACAAATATACAGTGAATATAATATAATATAATATATGTTCACAGATTCTTAATCTTTTGATAATGAATGTTTATATCTCTGCATACGCCGTACTCGAATTCTAAACCTCAACGAATAACAATAAATTTTGTAACTACTAAAATCACTTGATTCGTAATTTTAATATTTAATGTCTATACGCTTTTATATATATATATATATATATCACAATCTTCTTATAATATTTATGTCGATCACACCTAATCTTCTTTCTCTACTTGTAATTTTTTTATAAAAGTTTTTACGTAAATTTGCGTTTGTTTTTTTTCATTTGTAACCAGATATTTGTAATTATATTCCAAAATTACATAATATAAAATTTAATATCTCAATTTAAAATATTAATTTTTATGTCTGAAATTAATGAATAATTATCAATGTATATGCAATAAATAAACAAAATGATTATCAAGCTAATGTATTAATTAATTATTGAATAATTTTTAAACATTTTTAATTTAAGTATGAAGATCAATTCTTATAAATAAAAGTTTTTTTTTATAACTAAGGATGGAGCTAGGCTAATTGTTTCTATTGATGATATTATTCGAAGAGATCCATAAATCTTTTAAAAGGGAATACCCTTAAACCCATCGAATTTTTCATTTCTAAAGATTAGGGATCAATTCCTTTTAGTGAGACATCAATCCCTTTCACCTTAGATTTATGAGAATCTACATGCCCCTAAATTATATACATACATTAAATTTATTGGAAACTATTTACGTAACATATTAATATATTTTTTAAAAAGGTACTTACAAATTCCATCCTTGAATTTTTAACTCTCTTATTTTCTCACTGAACTTTAAAGTTTTCAATTTTCTAACTGAACTTAATACATTGGGTCTTTTTGGTCACTCTGTAATTAATAGTTAACAATGTTGCTTTAAAATAAAATAAAATTTTCACCAAAACAACGTCATTTATATCTATAACAGTTAATTTATAACGTCGTTAGTGAGAAAACACCTGAGTGAACAAAAAACCCAATGTATTAATTTAGTAAGTAAATTGAAAATACTTAAAGTACAATGAGTGAAATAAGAGAGACTAAAATCAGTTACCAAATTTGTAATTTACCCTAAAAATATCTTATAAAGATGTATTCAAACAATTGGTCCACATGTTTCCTCATGTTACCATCTAATATTTTATTTGATTGTGCACGAAAGATATTTTTTTATTGTTAAACAATGCACACAAAATAATGATCCATACCTACCCAAAATATTCTTTGTAAATTTAATTTTCATTATTAAAAAAAAATTATTTTAAAATTATTTCTCTGAATTACTAAAAGTTCTCTTAAATTCTAAAATTAAAATGATTATAAAGAAATGTAGTGTTTAATTTCAAATCAGATAAATTCTCGCACACAGATAAATTATTTAAACTTAAATTATATAGGGAGAATAATATTCTCTTTACGACTGAAACAGTTTCTTGGGTTCTATACTTAAATACTTTTACATTTATAAATCAAATTAAATTTATTTTTGTTATTTTTAGTTACCTATTATAATAGGACAATACAAATTTTTAGGAAATTATAAAAATTTAAGAGATGTGAAATTATAAAATTCCAAGAAATATAAAATTATATCTCATAAAAATAAAGATATCTAAATTATATAAAATTTAGAAATTTTAGAGATACATTACACTTAAACCCCTATCAGTTCACACTAACAAGATTGCGTACCATTATAGTAAAAAATAGACATAATGTAAAAATTAACCTCCAATATTTATTCGAATGATCCTTTAGTCTCTATTTTTAATATTTTAGCCCCAATTTTTTAATTTTTTGCTAGAATACCTTATTTGATGAAATTATTAGTTTTAGTAGTTAACTATATTGTTACCATTGTATTTTCAGATGCATTTAATTTTTATGTATCATATATCACATCATTATCTTGGATGACATAACATATTTCATGTCATTATCTTAAGTAATGAGATATATGTATAAAAAATTAATCAATTAAAATTTCTATCGAATATAAATCATTTGATTAAAAACTAAAATATTAAAATTAAAATACTCCAAAAATATGAGGTAAATTCAACATTTGAATAAAAAATTATGGGTATTTTAAAACTTGTTCCAAAATAATAATTAAAAGAGAGTAGTTGGAACAAAAGAGCATGGTCTTAAATTTGGCAATAAAATAATTAATCATAAGAAAACAAAAACAAAATAAAAGAATGAAAAAATGTGCAAAGAAAAACAAGAGACACGTGTTACGCCACTACCTCGACTCATGGTATAAGTCAGGAGTGGGTACGCTCTTATGACGTCATATTACGTCATCTTCGGTTCAAACGCAGTTAACGGTAAAATTGTTACCCGCCAAAATTGAGTAGCAAAATATTTTATT
The DNA here is from genome assembly GCF_006381635.1 of Hibiscus syriacus. Lineage (NCBI taxonomy): Eukaryota > Viridiplantae > Streptophyta > Magnoliopsida > Malvales > Malvaceae > Hibiscus > Hibiscus syriacus. The sequence goes on along the minus strand of NW_024063047.1, from coordinate 290,791 downwards.
AGTAAAATTTTAAGCTAAAAAATTATAAGTTTTAATTATAATTACTTAATTTTGACGAGATATGTTGGGATTTAAGATGAAGTTCAACCAAATAATTTTAGAGGGAGTGAATTGATTTTTTAAGTTTAGGGAGAAGAAGTAAAAAGGATAGAAAAATTTGCACAAGAATTTATAGTGGTTCGATTTCTCAACCAAATATACATCCACTATTAGTTCCTTACTAAGGATTTTCTAACAAATTACTAATTTATTATTTTTTTTAGAATAAAGAGATAATCTTTATAACTCCTTAGTTTTTCACAAGCTAAGCTAGAATCGTTCCCCTTTACAAAAAGTTAAAAGAAGTAAACAAAAAAACATCCCTAAGGTAGAGTGTTTACAAGATTTAAGTTCACAAAAAAAACAATTAAAAGATTTACAATGTAACACCCCAACCCGTACCCGATCCGGATACGAGTCCGAGATATCACATTGACATTCAAAACCTTATTATTGCAAAATAACAGAACATTTAACTTATATTAAGAAAATACGATCATATATTGTTTAATTGTGTTGGTATAAATTTTGAGATAAAAAGTATTTATGAATAGTAAAATATGTATGAATAGTATTGTGAACAATAATGAACAATGTCATGAACAGTGCTATATGCATCGATGCATTGCTATAGTGCACGATGAAAATTTGGGATGCAAATTGTGCATCGATGCATGCTACATATCTCTACAGTGATTTTCGTAAAATATACATAAACTCGTAAAAATTTAACCGTTCATACTATGCATTTATATTTACTAAATACGTTTAAAAACATTACAAACTCGATCAGAGCATAAATACTTAATTTACCGACTTTGTTTACTGTCAACCTATTTAACCATAATAATACATACGATTTAATCTACTCTGATCTGACCTTCCGTGGAGTTATGTTGTTCTGCTGAGCTTATAATGGATCTCTCTTCTTTTCGGTACCTACGTGTAAAACACTTACACGCTAAGTCATAGATTTAGTGAGGCATAACATATAATAATAATAATATACATTTCATATACATATGAAATTATCATCTACTTATTCAATCATATCATATATAATTCCATGTAAATAATAATAACAATATGATAACATGTAATAATGCAAACACTTTTTATAGCTTTTGTAAGCTCATGTACATTACTGAGAACTTAAGGTATTTGAGTACATTGAGGTTGTGCACCACTATGCTATCACCACAGCTCGTAAATGTCCCGAAAGACCTATCCAGAGGTCATAAAGAACCTCGACAACTGTCCATAGTTCTCGAAGAACTAGGTAAACTATCCATATGTTCCTTAGAACATAGGTAATCCTGTCCATATGTCTCGAAAGACATAGGTAAACCCTCGACTCTTGGCATGCCAACTATACCTATAGCTCTCGTATAATATACCATGGGCATTTATTTTTATGTTCCATATGCTCATGTACTCATGTCATTTCTCTTGTGATACATATACCTTTTTTTGTCACATACCATATGTATGTGTAAACATCTATGTCATTTCTTAACATATAATACATATTGCATATTCATGTAAGCATGTATATCATGTCACATATAATATATTATACCCATTTTCCTATATTCATGCACATATAGGAATCACAAATCAAATAATAATTTAGGAGTCACTTCTTACCATAGTAACTCCATCACTGGCTCATCACAAGACAATGTTCATTCAATAATATAAGTACAATTAAAATTACAACTCACCTACCCTTCTTGCTTTGAATAAATCCTAATCCTTCGATTGTTCCGGGTCGTTTAGGCTCTGTATCTACATAAATATAATTTTCAAGATGATTATCAGGAGACTAAACCTTATACTTCGATGCTATTAACTTAAACGAATTTAATAAACTTGTATTCCTAATTTCCTTTAAGAGTGTACCGATGCACTATGGATGCATCGGTACCCAAATTAAGTTCAAAATTCTCATGGTCGATGCACCCCTTAATGCATCGATGCACATTCAATTTGGTCTTAGTGCATCGGTGCCCATTCATAGTGCATCGAAGCACATGTCATAATAAATGGTTCACCCAAAATTCCATAACTTTTCATAAATTTCCTCATAAAACTCCTTTATACCACTAAACTCAACTACAACCATTTTAACTAACTTTCATCATTCAACACTTTAGAATCTCTAATATCTCATTCAAATTCTTAAAACTAAGAATCATACCAAATTTCCATGTATCCAACTTATTTCTAACACTTATAACTTATTATTTATACCTATGACAATCAAAATCAACTTCTAAATCCATTTATACATCCTTATTCAAAATTTCACTTATCCACTTCCTATCTTTAATCCTTCATAACTTACAATATTTGAGTTTCTAAGTCCATTTTTCCTTCCATCATGTTTCCTAAAGCTTCATGAATCAAACTGCTTGAATTTAAAGGATTAACCAAAGAAAATCAACTCACCTGGCTTGGGTTTCACGTTGGAGAGGAAGAAGATGAAGAGAGAAGAGAGAAGAGTAATATGAAAACTTAATTTCCCAAATTATGATTCACAGGTTTATAAAATACCCACTATCATTATTTTATTCCTTTCTTTGTTCAATGACCATTTTCCCTTTGACTCTTTCAATAATACCAATAACCCTTCAGATATTATTTTCAAATAAATCATTGAACTTTTCAACTTTTCCACTTTAATCACCAAATTCTAAAATTTACAATTTAATCACTAACCCATAGTTTGGGATGTTACAATGAGCTCAAACACAAATATTTGCTTGGATATGTGTTCTAACCCTTCTTCAAGTATACTCAACTTGTTTTTATATGTTGGAATGAGTTTGTGTCCGTTTCTAGTCGTTGGGGATAAATTTACTGCAAAATAAAACTGCCCAGGACAGAGTATCAGTACTCCTTTAATGAGTATCAGTACTTCTTTGTTATACTTAATAAACTAGCCATTAAAGACCGTTGGGCTTGACCAGTATCGATACTATTGTGTAAAGTAGTATTAGGGGTTGTTTGTTTGGCTCTGAATGGAACCATTCAGCGCTGTGTTGTTCTCACCTCTGAATGATTCGTACTGATGATTCAGCAAAACAATGTTGAATGATTCAGTATCAAAGTACGTTCTGAATGATTCAGAGCCATTATCAACATGTCATATTAGAGCCAATTCATACAGAGCCTCTGAATCATTTAGCATTTGAATCATTCAGCTAATCATTTTGAAATAAACAACAGCCCCTTTGTACCCATTGAGTATCGGTACCTATTTTACATTTTGGAATTTAAGCAATTTGGAAAACAACTGGTAGTATCAATAATACCTAGAGAGTATCGATATTCTCTACCTTTGGTATCGGTATCACATGAACAATATCAATAATGTTCATATAGTATCGATATTGTAAGAACAGTATCAGTATACGTACCCATAAAATAATTTTGTGATCAAATTCTAGTTTAATAGACTTTGAATTATTTTGAAAACTTTGAACAAATTTAATCAAGTCCAAAACATTTTGTCTTAATTTGTTATATCAAAATATTATAAAACATAGTTCAACAATCTCCCCATTTTTTATATAACAAAACATTTGAAAATAATTCTTTTTGGCAAAAACTACCCCTTAATAAAACATTTAATGAAAAAGATACATATTTTGGAAAATATTAAAAGTTTCCCTTTTTCATTGAGAAATTAAAATTTTCAAAATATACTTTCTCCTTTTTGTTATATAAAAACAATTCAACTTTAAAGTTCAAAAATAACAATGGAGAATAAGTGGTAAATTTTAGCATAAAATCTTTTGAAAAATCAAAGTACCCCCTCAATAAAAGTATTCCAAACAAAAAAAATTTGACTTTAAAAGCATGACACTTAAAAAAATTGATTTCAACAAAGATGAACAAACATGTTAGTATCACATGAAATTAATATATCCAAGTCTAATATACTATATGCAATACCAATTTTGTATTTAAGTGCGTCATAAAGCAATCCAAAAATGTTATGCATTGAAAACTTGATATCAATTGTTATAGAGATATCATTTGCAATAATTCACATACATAAACATTTAAATTGAAGTCAAAAATTAAAAATTGTAAAACAAAGCTTTAAAACCAATTTTGACCAAAATTCATTATGATGAACAAACATTTATGAAAAAACATTAAAGCTTTAGAAATTCATCAACATTTTTTAACATACATGAGATAGAAAACATAGAATTATTTAAAATCAAACTCATTCATGCTTAAACTAATATGAGCAACCAATTATGCAAAATAATCAAAATAAGCTTAGAGGTTATGTATTCATTTTCAAATGTGGCTAGGGCATTTGAATATCTTCACTTTCATCATCATTTCTCCTACACACCTACAAAAGACATTCATTTAGATTTTGGTATTTCATTGAGAAATTAAAATTTTCAAATCTATACTTCTCCTCCTTTTTGTTATATAAAAAACAATTCAACTTTAAAGTTCAAAAATAACAATGGAGAATAAGTGGTAAATTTTTAGCATAAAATCTTTTGAAAAATCAAAGTACCCCCTCAATAAAAGTATTCCAAACAAAAAAAATTTGACTTTAAAAGCATGACACTTAAAAAATTGAATTTCAACAAAGATGAACAAACATGTTAGTATCACATGAAATTCAATATATCAAGTCTAATATACTATATGCAATACCAATTTTTGTATTAAGTGCGTCATAAAGCAATCCAAAATGTTATGCATTTGAAAACTGATATCAATGTTATAGAGATATATTTGCAATAATTCACATACATAAACATTTAAATTGAAGTCAAAAATTAAAAATTGTAAAAAAGCTTTAAAACCATTTTGACCAAAATTCATTATGATGAACAAACACTTTGAAAAAACATTAAAGCTTTAGAAAATGTTCATCACAACATTTTTAACATACATGAGATAGAAAACATAGAATTATTTAAAATCAAAACTCATTCATGCTTAAACTAATATGAGTAACCAATTATGCAAAATAATCAAAATAAGCTTAGAGGTTATGTATTCATTTTCAAATGTGGCTAGGGCATTTGAATATCTTCACTTTCATCTCGATCATCCCATGCATCAAGATCATTGGATTGGATGAATAGCTTCATTAATTTCTTCCAATGGTGATAGTTGGCTCCATTGAAGTATGGAGGCTTATCGATCGGTTGAGAGTCTTCTATGTGGAACAAGTCGGAGGTGGAAACCATCTTAGTTGTGTCAAAAATGGATAGTGCTTTTCAAGGATCGTCTCAAGGTTGTTAAATATTTTAATGAGTAAAGCTCAGATGCTAATTGTTTGGATTTAAGATGAAGCTCAATTGATCCACCAAAATTTGCCAAAAGGGAGTGAATTAGCTTTTTTGAGTTTAGAGAGTAAGGAGTAAAAATGATAGAAATTTTGCACAAAAATTTATAGTGGTTCGACTTCTCAACCAAGTCTACATCCACTACCTTAGGTCCCCACTAAGGATTTTCTAACAAATTCACTAATTTGTTCTTTCTTTTTACATGATAAAGAGAAAACCTTTAGAACGCCCTAGTTTTTTACAGGCTAAGTTAGAACCACTCTTTTTTTACAAAAGGTTAAAAGAAGTAAACAAGAAAACCTCTCTAAGGTAGGGTGTTTACAAGATTTAAGCTCACAAGAAAATAATTGAAAGATTTACAATGAGCTTAAAACACAAATATTTATAAGAGAAATGAAAATAGAAATCAAAAGCTCTTCTCTTGTGTTTGATTGCTTGGATAGGTGTTCTAATCCTTGTTCAACTATCCTCAACTTGTTTTTATATGTTGGAATGAGTTTGTGGCAGTTTCTAGCAGTTGGGAATGTTTTGGAGACGTTGGGGATAAATTTGCTGTAAAATAAAACTGCCCAGGACAATGAGTATCAGTACTCCTTTAATGAGTATCGGTACTTCCTTTGTTATATTTAAATAAACTAACCGTTAAAGACTATTGGGCATGACCAATATCGATACTATGTTCGTGGTATCGATACTACTGTGTAAAGTAGTATTGGTACACCTTTGAGTATCAGTACCTATTTTGCATTCTGAAATTTGAGCAATTTGGAAAACAACTGGTAGTATCGATATTGCCTAGAGAGTATCGATACTTTTCTTACCTTTGGTATCGGTACCACACGAACAGTATCGATATTGTTCATATAGTATCGATATTGTAAGAACAATATCAGTACTATGTACCCGAAAAACAGTTTTATGCTCAAATTCTAGTTTAATAGACTTTGAATTACTTTTTGAAAACTTTGAACAAATTCAATCAATTTCAAAAACATTTTGTCTTAATTTGTTAAACCAAAATATTATAAAACATAGTTCAACAGATATAATTGATGTCATATATAGATTAAAAGAAATAAATATATTATACACTTGATGATTGTTAAGTCTATTTTTAAATATTAAAATTTGAGTTTAATTGATATTTTTATTTTAGGTATAATTAAAGTTAATAGTTATATTTGTTTGTACACATTCAGAATAAATATGTATAGTTAAGATCTTCTCACCTAATATTTTGTTTTAGATAGTCTTAAATGTCGAACGAGTTTTTTGAACTTTGATCACTAGTTCAACTCTAATCTTTTTTTTTTCAAAAGTTGTGAGATTTGAAGTAACGCTACTAACCCGATTTAATCAAAAATTGGATCGAAGGAATCACATTGATTGATTGGATCTTAATCAAAATTAAATCAAATTACCAAACAAACCATCAAACACTAGTTTAATGATTAACTTGTTAACTAGTTTAATGATTAACTTGTTAACCATATCAAATATGAGAGTTTTGTAGCATTTAAAATTATCAAAATGGGTTTAAAAGATAAAATTTGTAAATTTAGAGTTGTGAAGCCCCTTTTTGATGCTTTTAGATACTATATAACCCTCATATTTTATATAATCAGTAATTTGATTTGGATTTGGTTTCGATTTAATATCGATTAAATTTCGATCGATCAATGTAATTTTTATCTTAGACTTTCAATTAACTTAGGTTAAAAGTGTTACACTCACTCCTTTTAGATTGTTTTTAGAGGTATCAAAACTAGTTACAACCCTAAATTCACTTAAATAAATAGCTTTAAAAATAATAAATTGCAAACCCTAATGGGAATATTCTATTACAACGAAAATTCCTTTATTATTATTGGAATATTTCATAGATAAGAAAAAATAAAGTCAATAGACAGAGACATCCCACGGTTCATATATCAAAGATTTAAGTGTTCAAGACACGACAAGCTTTGGCATCTTCAATGATGATCTCTTAGCATTATCTAGAAACAAACATATATTAGATTCTTATTATTGTATAAAAATCGAGATTATCGATGAGAATCGAACTTTAATACTCGACGGAAGAGTGATCCGTCGAGTATCATCTCATCCGAAATTCATGTCCAAAAAGAGTTGTCCAAATTTAAATCCTAGATCTAATGTCAGTATCATCATTTCATTTCACCCAAGAAAAACACTTATTACATGTGAAATCAAGTAGGGTTATGGGGGAGAAGAGTATGTTGAAGTCGGAATAAAAATTAGGGTTGTTCTGTACACATATTCAACAACTTAACAGTCTTCAAATGAGTGATTTTACCCATCATTTCTGTATTTACTATCTAAGCATTGCAGTAAAAAAAAGTAAAAACAAAAGTCCCTATACCTCAAAACTTTCAAAATCTACGACCATTGATTTACACTCACTTTTAGATTGTTTTAGAGGTATCAAACTAGTTACAACCTAAATTCACTTAAATAAATAGCTTTAAAAAAAATAAATTTGCAAACCCTAATGGGAAATATTCTATTACAACGAAAATTCCTTTATTATTATTGGGAATATTTCATAGATAAGAATAAAATAAAGTCAATAGACAGAGACATCCCACTGGTTCATATATCAAAGATTTAAGTGTTCAAGACACGACAAGCTTTGGCATCTTCATGATGATCTCTTAGCATTATCTAGAAACAAACATATATTAGATTCTTATTATTGTATAAAAATCGAGATTATCGATGAGAATCGAACTTTAATACTCGACGGAAGAGTGATCCGTCGAGTATCATCTCATCCGAAAATTCATGTCCAAAAAGAGTTGTCCAAATTTAAATCCTAGATCTAATGTCAGTATCATCATTTCATTTCACCCAAAGAAAAACACTTATTACATGTGAAATCAAGTAGGGTTATGGGGGAGAAGAGTATGTTGAAGTCGGAATAAAAATTAGGGTTCTTGTTCTGTACACATATTCAACAACTTAACAGTCTTCAAATGAGTGATTTTACCCATCATTTCTGTATTTACTATCTAAGCATTGCAGTAAAAAAAAGTAAAACAAAAGTCCCTATACCTCAAAACTTTCAAAATCTACGACAATTGATCGAAAGAAAGCTTGTTTCCGGTCTTCGGAATGTCCCTCTTTGTTACTTTTGTTAACTTGATCATCAACATCAATCACAGAAAAGAATTCTCATTATTTGATTGCTGAAATGGGGATTAAGGTCTCAGTGGTTCCCATTTATTGGTGTACTCCTCATACCCGATTTGCAACAATGGAAGAAACTAGGAAGGCTATCGACAACGCTTTTCGAAACACAGGAGAGAGTGATACGGAGGGAGACACTATCTCCTTCCGTTCGCCCATTGTCGGTTATGGTTACCATGTTCAAATACGGATTTTTGTGGCCAGACCCTGCTTTGGGATCATGCAACTCCATCATTTGTATCGTCCGCTTCCTCTTGGCTGTTAACACGTAAAATGTTTAGTTCTCTACGGTTTTGAGTCGAATATGGAGGATTAATACGGAATTTAGAGGGGAAGAGACAAACCATTCTCGACTTGTTTATATGCTCTTGTAGCTTCTTTTTTGTTGCCTCGAGCTTTTGTTCTTCATCCAAAGTCTCGAGTTTTGATTAAAGAAGAGCAGTTATGAGAAAAAAAAAGTGAAGGTGCAAGATCGAGGAACAAAGTGATTGTTTCACTTACATCTTCTTGGTCGCAGAGGGGCCTCTTGGGGACAACCATCTTATTCGGTTTCTGCTCCGACTTAGGTTCATTGTAGGCCTTTTGCTCAATATTATGTTTTGGAGGTCTCCCGGACACGACATTCGTTCTCGACGGCTTGTTATTAGGCTTTGCAACAGGTTCTTGTCTCTTCATTTGTTGTCTCGTATCATCCTTGGGGAGCAGATTTGCTTCACTCGATGTCTGCTGTTTGTTTCAAAGAATTCCGGTTGTCCTCTGATGGTTTTCTTCCGTTATTCCTGTTCTTGATGAAATCCCCACTACTGCCAGGATCTGAAACAACATTCCCCCGATCATAATCGATCAATATGTGGAATTCAAATAGAGAACCAAAAGGCTCGAAAGCTATCGAAGAGAAGCATTAAGAGAAAAAAAAAATCAACTCACTTCCATCATCATCCATGCCATCGAAAACTTCACATAACATCACCGGTGACAAAGGAGAGAAAATAATTCCAATCAGTTCACAAGCATAACGGCGATATGTTCTTCAACAATGAATGTTAAAACGAACAAATACATAAATTTAAACAGTAAGACCTGCGAGAGCTCCATTGACGTAGGTTGAGTAGCGAAGAGAGCTCCTATATCTAAAGGAGGATGGAAGCCCTTCTTCCTCCTCTGTACATCATCCTCATCAGCAACAGATGGATTCATAGATTCTGGAGTAAACCCTTCACTCACAAATTCACGAATAAATGAAAATCAAAATGAAGCAATGTCGTTTCCGTGAATTGCCAAATACCGGTAAACATTTCTTACCAGCAACAGCATTTGTAGCACTAACCCACTCCTCCACCAATTCCTTCCATCCACTGCAAACCACAAAACTGGGTGAAAAACTTGCATCACATGTTACTAGACAATACAGATAATAGAAATGTACCACCGCAAAAAAACGATAACAAGTAAAAACAACTAAGGTAGGTTGTTCAACCAGTAAAGTTCCCCGCAACAACAATTAATACTAACGGAAAAGACGGAGTGAGCAAAAGTCAATAGGCCATTTACTCGGAACCAACAGTTTAACACTTTTAAACTAATATGATCGTCAATTATAAGGCCGAACACATTAAATACATCTGTGAGCAAAAACGAAAATTAATACTAACAGAAAAGACGGAGTGAGCAAAAGTCAATACGTCATTTACTCGGAGCTAACAGTTTAACAACTAATCTATTAAATACATGGGTTACTTATCATGTTTATCACATAACATAATCAAGAATTCAACTTCATTGCAGCAAAGGAAACAAACTCTTACTCGATGAGAGTTTGCGCAAGATTACGAATCTGCTTCGATGAATGCTTTCTGACCCGATTAACTGCTTTTCTGATCCCAGTTGCCTGAAAATTGAAACAAAGTACCATGTTTTAGTCCAAGAATTACAATGACGAAAACCAACTTAAAACAAGGATAAAGGTTTCGATCAAAGGACCTCAAGAATATCCACTGTCAAATCCATTAATTGTAGCTTCCTCAAAGATTCATACAATACGGAATCCGGCTGCATTAAACATTATAACACAAGAAAACTATCAGTAAAAATTATCATTTACACAGATACCATAAAACTATATGTTCAAAACCCTCCAACACACGAACCTCGTCTTGACAATTGTGAAGAATCTCTATGATCCTAAACACTTCACCGACAATCATCGATCTTCTTCGATTTCATTGGTCAAAGCTTCAGCTTCTCATAGCTATAATTACTAGCAATTTGGTTCATCAAAGGGTCATCTCTGCTACTAGTAGCTTTGCTCTCTTTGCTACCACCTGCCCAAATTCTTCATCAGCTTCCTTTTGAAGCTCGTATGGCAGCCGCCGGCTCGAGTGTTATCGTCTACGGTCCTCATACTGGGGTTACAATCAACTCAACCCGATCGCAACCCGAACACCGAGTGATTTTGCAAGTGAAAAGCTTCTCAGCAATTCGATCTCTACATAATCTAAACTCTTTAGGACAATCTAAAGCGGCTACCATTATAGCATGATCGATTATATCGAATAAATCTGAGTTTGCTTGACGAAAATAACCCTCCATTGCTCTAATGGCCAACCTTTCATCGCCATTTCACCCCCCCCCTTTTCTTCTTTCTTTTCCAAGAAATCGAAATTGAAAACGAAAAAAAGGGTCAATTCCAGATCAAAAGAATCGAATTCCAGTTGTATTCAATTCTTCTCCATGTAGGATCAAATCAAGCCCTCGAAACCAAAGCTTTTCAGTAAGCCCACGAAGAAAAGGGATGATCGGAACGGAAACAAATCTGGGTTTTTGTGTTTTACGCAGATTCCGGCAATAGACAGAAAGAAAATAACTTTCTCGGAAAATCCCTTCAATTTTCCTCATAAAAATAAACTATACTACAAAAAAAAAGTCACCAACTAACAAACGATAACTAAACAACTGGGATGATGATCATTTCCCAGAACCATAAAGAAAATCTAGCAACTAATTTTAAAAAAACCAAACAGAAATCAAAAAGCACCTATAACCCCAAATGAGATGAACTAAAAAGAGAAGAAAAAACACACCCGAAAGCTTACCAGAAAAAACAGAACTGAAAACAAAAAACTGCAGCAAAAAAAAAATAAGAAATTTGATGGAGAGGAAAAGGAAATCTTTCTTGTATCCAATAGCTGTCAGCCTCTTTCAACGGATCACACCAAAATCTATATAAATCTTCTCTGGATGTTGTTGATATACCCGTATGGGTCAATCCATTTTTCGACCCGTATCCATGGAAATCCCTCAAAAATCACAAATTTTTATTTTATTATATCATATGAAAGAAATGGAAAGAAATCAGAAAAATTACCCTCAATTTGGGAGTTTGGATATGAATTGAGGGGAATTCTCTGATTTTTTTGGTGGGATTATTATATTTATTTATTTATTTATTTATTTATTTATTTATTTATATTTTTGGGTTTTGGGTAATGTTTGACCTAATCGGTCACAAATTGAATAAAGAAATATGTCTCTTCGTAGAAAGGAGATTAGTAATGAAATAGGTGTTCATAGATTAGATCGGATTTAATTAATTAATGATATATTAATTAAAATATTAAGATTAAATGATTTTAATTCGATTAATGTTGTGATTAATAATATAATAAAAAAAGTTGATTAAATATATTTAAACACTCAATATCTTTTGATTTATAGATAAGAAAAAATTCAGATAATGAAAACGGTAAAATTAAGATTTTCAGACTTTTGATGTTAATATTTAGATTTTATTGTGTAAGAGTTGTATATGGATTCTATTTAGATTTGTTCTTAATTTAAATCTTGTTGCGTGTGTAATTATGTTAATAACATATTAGATTTTTTAAATAAAGTTATGAATTTGAATATTTTTTTTAATAAGTAAATTATATTCATCCAAAAAAATGCAGCAAAGCTTCTACAATGACAAGGCAAAATCCAACACTACATTAACCCCCAATTTATACCTACTTGCCTACTTACATCATCAATCCCCTGCATACTATAACTATACAATTTGGTTTTAACATCATCTTTAATACTACTTACAATCATATCAACAAAACGAGAAACACCCCTGAAGCTTACGTGGTTACGTTTCTCCCAAATGTGGTACAAAAAACCAGTCCAGCCGAGCTTTAGAATCCTTACCCTGAGAGATTTACCCTTCAAGTTAACAATCAGCCATTGAAGGTGATCATTCCATTTAAGCGAAGCAGGACAAATCCCACACGAGACCTGCACAGCATTCCAAACGTCTTGAGCAAAGGAGCAATCAGCAAAGAGATGGTCACGGGACTCGATCCCAGACCCACACAGGACACATCCATTATCCAAGACCAAACCGAATCGAATCAGCCTATCCCTCGTAGGCAGTCTATCAAGGGTGGCCATTCAAGCAATAAGGGAGAATTTCGGAATATGAGCAGGAAACCAAATGATCCTGTTCCAGCTAACTTTCTCTGCACGGACTCTAATCTGGTCCCAAAGCCATTTACCCTTGATCAGGTTCCAATTAGCATAAGGAACAAACAAATTCCTAGCCTCCTCTCGAAGCTTCAGCAGCTTTTTCAAAATCCAGCTGAAATAGACTTTATACTCAACTTCCCATAAGCTTATAGCTTTAAGACAATATGCATGTAACCATGCAATCCAGAGTGAGCCATCATTAGCAAGAATTTTCTTAATGAGAAATAGGCAGCAAGCCTTACTCCAAAGAACAAGACTTCTTAGACCCAGACCCCCCTCAGACCTAGGTGAGCAGACCTGGCTCCAACTTACACGAGCACCTCTGGCAGGGGCATCACAACCTTTCTAGAAAAACCGCATGTAGAGTCTCTCGACATCATTTATGATCCCCTTGGGGAGAACAAGCTACCTGCTCCAGAAATTAAAAATACTGAACATGACAGTTTTCACCAACTACAGCCTGCCCCCAAAGCTGAGCTTTTTGCTAGACCAGTGAGCTAGTTTACCTTTAATACGTTCCAAGATAGAAGAGCAGTCATTCCCTGAGAGTTTACGAGTAACAAGGGGTACTCCAAGATACCTGACAGGGAGCTGCGCAATCTTAAATCTAGTAGCTTGTTGGATCAGATCAAGGGTGTTTATGTTTAAGCCACAAGCAAAAATTCTGTCTTCAATGCATTTAGCTTTAATCCTGACAATTCATAGAAAACCTCTAAAGTGCTCTGCACTTCCAACACAGACTCAAGGGAACCATGGAAAAAGACTAACAGATCATCCGCGAAGCAAAGGTTAGTGAGAGAGACTCTCTTACACTTAGGATGGAATTTAAAAATTCCTCTCTTGGCAGCAACATTCAACAGGGAGGATAGGATATTCATTACAATAACAAAAAGATAAGGGGATAGAGGATCCCCTTATCTAATCCCCCTAGCCCCTTTAAAATACCCCACTAAACTACCATTCAAGCAAACAGAATACATAGGGGTGGTAATACAAGCCTTGATCCAATTACAAAACACATCAGGCAACCTCATTGCCTCAAGAACAGACAGCAAGAAATTCCAGTTAACATAATCAAAAGCCTTTTGCAAGTCAATTTTTATAGTACATCTAAGAGAAAGATTCTTCCTAGAATAACCCTTCACTATTTCCTAAGCTAACAGGGTATTGTCAACTATGTTTCTACCCTTGACAAAAGCTTATTGATTGCATGAAATCAGGCCAGGAAAATAAGGAGTAAGTCTATCAACAAGAATTCTGGTGATAGTTTTATATACAACTGAGCAGCAAGAAATAAGTCTAAATTCCTTAGCTAAGGTAGTATTTGGGGATTTAGGGACCAAAACTAGGGCTGTGGAATTGAAGACAGGCAGTAAGCAGGAAGTATGGAAGAAATACCTCACAGCAGAAGTAAAATCACATCCAACAATGCTCCAGGCAGCTTTTAAAAAGCCAGCAGTGTAGCCATCAGGACCTGGGCTCTTATCATTCCCTTGTCTGAAGAGAGCCTCTTTGATCTCCACATCACTCACCTCCTTAGTAAGACATATATCTGCACCTTCAGGCAAACAAACATTAATCAAGCTCTTCAGACTTTTAGCAGAGCAGCCTTTAATTGAGGGGTCAGGAGAGCCAATGAGGTTAGTAAAAAAATCCACTAACTCAGCAACCATATCTTTAAAAGAATCAAACAACTGTCCATCCTCACTTTTTATAACTCTGATAGTGTTTCTTTTTTTGTTAGCCTGAACCTTCTGATAAAAAAAAATTGTATTCAAATTCCCCTCTCTAAGCCAGTGTGCTTTAGCTTTCTGTTTATAAAAGTCAGCTTTAACAATTTCCAAATCCACAAGTTCAGAGTGAACCCTACTATCTTCATCAATCCTTCTTTGAGCTGTGTGAGCCAGATTAAAAGTTTGGATATGTTCCAATAGTTGTTAATAAATATGATCGTACTTATACATTTAAAAAAACCTTTATAATAAAAAACATTAATTATTTAATATATTAACAATATCAATAATAAATCTAATATTATTTCAATAATAAATATAATATTATATACCAAGGCAAATATGGTATGTTATTATACCATATAGTTTTTATTTGAATTTATTAATTATTTTATTAATTCAATATTAGTTTAATTAATATTATTATTGTAATAACACCAAAGTTATATATTACATATAATTATTCTTAATGACATATAATTATTATTGCATGCTTCGAGGATCTAAATTTTGATTACGGTCGTGCTTCCGATTATATTGTATTTGTCACGTTTGTATATACAGACGTTATTACGGTGATTATATGTCTCGTGATCATACAATAATAATATCATACGATATCATTATCATTATATAATGTCTACTATTATAGTAGCGAACCATTATTTAAATTCTTAGTATGTGCTAACATAAAATAACATAGTTATATATACAATCTAATTCATTGAGTGACCTAATGATAAAGGAAAATATTATTTTTTAGATGATTTTGATTCGAATAATTATATCTATTCTAACTATATCGAGTTAACTCGTGATATTATATTATTTTTATGATTATAAAGATGGGGTGGCATGTGCTCCAATTATATGATTGGTGGAATAATAAATAAATTGTGAAAGTGATATTTATCGTTTTTGAAGGAGGAAAGTGATAAATTTTTGGTTGTTAGGATTGAATGAGTTGTGACTCGGCGCTGAGTTAATTTGGTACGTGTCGAGTTAGGTACCATTGTATCCAAAGTCAAAGAGTCGTATTCCGTTGTTTTCCCCCCTCATGGTAGAATGTGTAACACTCACACGGCGGTGATGGAACAGCTGGTGACATCCCGTAGGTTGAACTCGACACATGGTGACTTCACGCGTGGCTTGCAAAACTTAGAGATAAGATGGAAAAAAGCACATGCCGATAAAGTGACAGAACAGTCATTCTTGCAATTGTTTAATTCAGTCTATTTACAATAAATATTTGGAGATAATTGCGTAAAGTACGTAATTAGTGTCTAGACTATAAAGATATTATTTTATTAAATCTTTTTAATTATTAAAAATTACAAAATAGTCATTTAATTGTTCATTATGTTCAAAACGCATATTTTTTTGTTAAAAAATTAAAGGTAGTATGAGTTAGACGTTAATATGTTATATGAGATATGATAGTCCTTTGAGATTATGATATTAGATTTTATTATATCTCAATCAACATGTTAACATTCAACTTAGATTGTCGTTAATTTTTTAACATAAAATGATGAGTTTAGAACATAATAAATAATCGAGTGATATTTTATAATTTTTAATTGTCAAGAAACTTAATAAAATAATTTCTTGTAGTTTAGGGACAATTTGTAAATTCTAATAGTTGAAAGACTCAAAACAATATCTAATTACACATATTGTCCCCAAACTATAATCTCATTTTAAATTAACCCCTAAACTACTCGATTCAATAAACATGACTTAATTTGTACAGATCAATTTTATCTGTTGTGATCCGAGTAAATTACTTTCGTATTTGTTAATAAAACAAAACAATTATATACATATCCGTAAGAATTTTGTAAACAAATACGTATAATACATCAACGTAAATAAAAAATGACACGTACAATAATCATATGAAAAATGTTCAATGTATAATTAATCGTACGGAGTACTAATCATACGAATTGACTTTTGTTTAACAAAATTATCACTTAACACATGCTTGGATTCTTTTATTGTAAGGATATCATTGACTAATAAAACTAAAAGATTTGTTGGTCATAAACCACCCGACCTCGATAGTAACATGAGTCTTGAAATCAAGTTAGAATGAATCCTAAACGAGAAACAAATTTCTTTCGATATTGTTTTTGTCCTGATATTCGAACCCGAGACTTTGCTACATCGAAATTTCTTATTACTTGGGACTAAAATCTATGCTTTGCTTTATATTGTAAATATTTACACTGAAAACAGAGTAAATACAATCTACCTTAAAGCTTGGAGTTAGCCTTCTTACTACTCGATGCAACAGCAGTCTTCGAACTCGATGGCCGCTTCAAATGCTTGCATATAAAATCCCCAGCCAACATGAGCTTTCGAGATCGACGTTTGTTTGTATTCCGAGTCCATTGAGCATGTAAACAACATCCTCGGTGGCAACATTGCCCGACGCACCCTTAGCATATGGACAACCTCCAAGGCCGGAAACTGATGAATCCACAGTGCTGATCCCCATCTGTAAAGAAAATAAGAATTACTAAGCAAAACTCAAAATGCTTGTGAACATCTCTGGTGTATATGCAGATTTTTCGTTTCAGGTTACACGATGGAGCGGTCTAAAATGTGTTATCGTTCAATGATGTTGAACTGGTACAACTAGGAATAACATGTTTCTCGATAAATTTCGGCCTAGAAACAGGAAAATAAATTAAGTAAAAGAGAAACTATCAAGATGCACTTGCTAGGATACTTTGCTCATATTTAAAACCAGAAACAAACGTTGGCTGCCACAGAACAATCAGTAACAGCATAACAGAACAGTTTCATCAATTTACGAAAGAAAATTTGTTTTGATGCATCAGTGAAAGCTGCTAAAAGAGAATTAAGCTTCCATTAATTAACGCAAGGATATTCGTTTCACCAATGCGCTGTGGAAACCCGACATGCAAAGAAGGCGTTGTAGGTTCAGTCTACTTAAAACATACAAATCCTTCATGTCCACTGCTTAATCCGAAGAGAAGTAAAACGAGGATTGCTTACTTGGAGCGATGTCAAAATATTAGCAAGAGCTTGCCCGTAAGTGTCATGAAAATGGACCGCAAGCTTGTCGAGTGGGACAACATTCATAACATTTTCGAGCATTGGAATGACAGTACCTGCACAAAAGATAAAACAAAGAAGAGAGGCCACATCTAAGTCAAAACTGAACTATGAAATAATTGCACATAGATGCAAAAAAAGTTGAGAGTTTACGATTTCTAACATGGTTCTGCAATATACAAGCTTAGTTCGAAATTAAGATAAAGACGCATATAAAAAATGGGAATCTTCCACACAGATCAAAGGGCTTTAGGGAGGATAAAATAAGATCAAGTTAAAGAGCCATTCGGCACAAACGTAGTAGTCTTCCAAATGAGAACAACCATCTCACATGTCACATCTGATAATAGAGAAACCAAAAGCATCTCTACATTCTATCCACACTTGTCCTACGACCAGAACCAATATAGCCATCTCGATATGCGTCTCATTCAACTAATTCCGGCTATAAAAGATGAATGTAAAAACAGTAGACTTACTAGCAGAAAGTAACTTCAAAACTTACCAGGTGTGCCGACACCAATTGTATCACCAAGGGAAATTTCTGAGCAGCCCATATCAAAGAGTTGTTTAACTACGTATGCTACTTTTGATGGAGGCACCATTCCTTCAACCGGGCAACCAACGACACACGATATATATCTGAGAAGATCAGAAAGTGCTAAGACAGTCGTATTACTAAATCACAATGGTATAGTTAACAAGCAGAGTGAGTGGCGGGATAAAGCATTTTGCTATCTTTAACCTCCCTTCCTATTTCTCTGGCTTATGGTTTGGGAGGAGCGGGTGTCGGGACAAAAAAAAAAGGTTCTTTCTTAAGGGAAGAAAATGTCGCTCTTTAGCCAAGCACTGCAGAGGCCATAACTAACCCCATTACTTATCTTCAGGCAAGAAGAGATATCTTTTGACATAATATTTTAGCTTTCAGTTGATTATCTAAAATTTTCTTTATCCATGAGGCGAAGATAAGTATAATGCTTCGAAAAACCAGGGAATTGTTAGAGCATTTCAAGCATGAAAACCAAATATATTATAGTTCACCAGTAAAAATGACAATAGTTTGATCCTAAAGTTTAGTCAATCCTTCGTTATTCATAAAACATACCCTCGAACTGGAACAGAGAGCTCTTTGGCAGCAGAAGTAACATCTCTAAAACGGGCAAGACTATCTTCAATGCTGCAATTAATGTTTGACTTGGAAAAAGACTCGGAAGCTGAGGCGAAAATGGCCACTTCCTTGGCTCCAGCCGAAACAGCGGCTTCAAAACCCTAAAGAAAGCATTTTATGTAATCCACATATTTGCTAAATTTCTTAACAGAAATGCTATTCTCCATTATAGATAGCTTACTTTAAGGTTGGGAGTTAACACTGGAAATCGGGCTCCTTGAATATTCCGAATCGCATCCATTACATCCTTTGCATCTGCCAGCTGTAATTGAATTATGAATTAGCATGAGCTATAGATGATTACTGACATTAGATATTGAAGGAAAAACCGAGCAAATTGAAGAATCATTAATCAAGAGGATACAAGCAACTCTACAACCAAATCAAACCATTAGCAGCACAAACGTTGATTGCCTTGCACGGATCACAGAAAGACAAACTGACCTGTGGAACCCATTTTGGTGAGACAAAACTAGTGGCCTCAACAACATTCAATCCTGAAGAAACCAGCATTTTTATTAACTGAACCTTTACTGTGGTAGGTACAATTTCCTTCTCATTTTGCAATCCATCCCTCGGCCCGACCTCCACAATCTTTACACACGCCGGAAGATTTCTGAAGACCTGGAGTGTAGTATATAGTGAAGATTATGTGAATAAGTAGTAACAAACAATAGACAAAACCAAAATAGAAACAACAAACAAAACAAAAGTTTCAATTGACCTTATTTGTGGGATTGCAATCGGAGCTGTAACGATAGGTTGAAGAGGTGATCTGCCTATTTATGGGACTATAATTTCCATTACTATTAAGTAATGTAGATGTTCTGCTTCCCATTAGCCATGATATCTTATCAAGTCGCCTCGCCGCCATCATTTCAATTACTATTTCCGAAGCAAATATCCACAAACTTGAATAGTTGTAGGGGCAAAATGAAAGCAATTTTCAGATGGATGAATCCCATCTCAGCAGCAGCATGTTTGAATTGGAGAACGGATCGAAAATTAAACAAAAATCGATGATCTCTTTTCAAGTGTGAATTCAATCTTCAAAATATTGGCATAGATTTAAGTGATATATAAACAAACAATTTTCCCTTCTCATTTGCATCTCAAAATGATTGTTTCGACTAGCATATATAAGAAAGCATACAAAAGTGATTAACTTCTTCGATGGCAAGTAAACATTCGAATCCCAACCCAAACATCCTCCAAAACCCAAAGCCTAAGAATGAAAAGAAAGCAGCTCAAAACATGTAAAGCTGATAGCAGGGATGGACATAACGGGGGCTGGCGGACAGTCACCTTAAAATTTTCAAATTCTTATATAATTTAACAATTTTCTATTGATAATCTGTTTCCGCTTTCATAAAATTTTATCAATTCGTCCCTAACATAAAATTCAGCATCCAGCCTTGATATAAGAGACAATTTCCTGAGCTCAATCCCAGAAAACGAGCAAAGGCTGGAAACTAAAGACTAATGTGAACAATCTAAATTCCAAACTGATACATTTACACAGAAAGTTGAAATGAATCACAACTCAACTGTCAAAAACAAAGGTTTATAATGAATTAAATTCCAGTATTTATAGGTTTAAAATACACTTTTTTAACCCACCAAATGATTCAAACGAAGCTAAAATGAAGAACAGGTAGCAGAACTAGATTGTGATTAAAATACCCAGATTGTATACATGTGAATAAGGCATTAGAATTGGTTTAAAAACCGTACCTTGAACTGATCGTTGTGGTTTCCAGCACGGGTCTTTCTTCTGATAGGGATAATAGAGTTTGGTAGGTGATACGATGACGATGAATTGCCGTTTTGGTCTTTATACGTTATTAATGAATGTGATATTTTTTTAAAAGTTAATTACATTTAACACCCTCAAACTATTACTTTTATTTTAAAGAGTAAAGTATATAAATGGTTTCATAATTATATTGTTTTGTTTTTTGAGTCTTTAATTATTAAAAGTTATAAAATTATTTTCTTACTAGAAAGTATTATTTTGTTGAATCTCTTAACTTTATAAGTTACAAAATAATCACATGACTATTCATATATTTCAAAATTATTCATTTTTCGTTAAAAAATTGAAGATCATTGAGCTAGATGTTAACCTACTTATTGGGATATTATAAAACTTGATCCCAGGACCGCGAGCTTTATTTTTTAATCAAATTTTTGTTTACATTATGTCGTTGAGCTAATGTTTTAAACATTATATCGTCGAGTTTGTGCTTAAAAGCAACATCACTGCCAATAAACATCGTTAAAATATGATTTTATCATATCTTTGTTATATTAACGTACGACTCAAACAGTTGTCAATTTTTTAACAAAAATGACGAGTTTGACATATAAATAATCAAGTGATCATTTTGTAACTTCTAATAGTCAGGGACTAACAAAGCAACGTCCTATAATCAGAGGATAATTTTGTAACTTTTAGTAGTCGAGAGAGTTAACAAACTAATATCATATAGTCATGAGACTATTTATGAACTTTACCCTATTTTAAATTGATTCAAATATTTTTTAATGTTCTAAATTTATCCATAAATTATGGGCTTTATTCTAATTTAATCATCAAATTATGACTTTAATTTTAAATTAGTCTCTAAATTTTTGTACACTTCAATTTCATCTCAAAAAAAATATATGCTAATTACATATCATGTTAATAAATTTATTAGGTTAAATTATATTATTATATTTTTAAATTTTACATATATTTAATTATTAACGTAATATATATTGTATCATTATTTTAAATGACATGATATATACAAATATATTATTTTAAATGATGTAACAAATGATACATTAATAATAAAAATATCATATTAATAATATATATTAATTATTAATTGATTAATTATTTTCATATAACAAAAAAATTATAAAAAATAAAACATTAAAATTACAATACTTAAAGAAGTAATAATAAAACAAAATGATTATTATACAAAAATTAAAAAATTATTTTGCTATTACACCTATTTCTTTTTCATCCTTACGTACAAGTGAATGATGATAAGATAAATGAAAAGGCAAAATGGGCGTGAGAGAAGCAATAATTATCACTATTACCCTCACAACTTGTAGGTTTCCTAATCATACCCCTGGAAAAACGGTGTTCGGGTCAGCGGCGCCGCCCGCTTTTCAGATAATTTGATTAGACAACTTCAAATAACACGTCAAATTTATTTCTCTAACAGTGTCTTCGATTTTGTAATAATTGAATCAACGACACGCCTCCTTCATATTAATTAATTAAATGATAAACACCACTTCATGTTTTGTTTAACTTAATAACGTTTTTCTCGAAAAATCACTTGTGACCGGTATATTTATCGATCTAATATCGATTAAATTATATTTTTTGATCTAACACCTTTAGTAGTAAAGCGTCCCTGTATCGTGTTATACTTTGATTTGGCGTCACGTGAGATAAGACACGCCCCTGAAGCGCGTCTTATGCTGACATAGATACACGTGGATAAAGCGCAGGATAGGTGTGTAATTACCTAAGACGCGAGGCAGGGACTGCGCCTTCTCTGTGAATCTGACATGCGTCAGGAAGGCGCCCCTGCAACGCGCCTTAGGTGTAATTATACAACTACCCCGACTTCAATACCCCAAACCTCCCTATAAATACATTCATCCTCAATCACTTTCATCACACAAATTCTCTCAACTTTTCTCAAATACTATTATAATCTCATTTAAGGTATATTTTATTATATTTTTAATATTTTGTATTTAATTTATTTAATTATTTAAATTATTTAATATTTTACTTATTTAATTTTTTTGCAAATATAAAATGGCAGACGATCTACTTCGCTTGGATGCAAATTATATATCTCGACACTTTGCTGATACTGTAACATTTTAACGTTTTAATTTAATTTAAATTATTAGTAATAATTTGTTGATTTATTTAATGCATGATTATTAGATTAAGAATTAATTTTTGTAATTATTTAATTTTAGGAGAATGACGGTGTATTAGATCCTTTTATTAGGAATCTTAAGTTAGTGATACATAGCCGTGTCTTGCCGTATTTAGTATATGCTGGATTCAGTTACATAGGTATATATCAGGGTCACTATAAGATAGAGCCAGACCTGATTTCTACCTTAGTATAGCGGTGGAGGCCGGAGACCCACATATTCCATCTTTCGTTCGGAGAGTGCACGATTACACTTGAGGATGTTTCTATGCACCTGGGGCTTCCGGTGGATGGAGATGTGATATCGGGGATCGCGCATGGTTCCTAGACTGCTTTGTGTCGGGATAATATAGGACGTGTCTCGGAAAATTTTAATGGTGGTCGGATACCGTTAAATTGATTAGATGCCAATTTTTGTCATTTGAGAGAGGACGCGTCTGAGGATGAAGTTAAAATGTATGCACGGGCATGCATACTGCAGCTGATAGGAGGGTTGTTGATGCCGGACAAATCGCGCAACCAAGTTCGCTGCATGTGGTTGCGGCACATTGGCGACTTTCATCTGGCCAGATCTCTTAGTTGGGGCTCGGCAGTTTTGGCTTTCCTGTACAGAGAGATGTGTCGAGCCATTGACTACAGGAGTAATGCTATCGGCGGATATCTCCTGCTGCTGCAGTCTTGGGCATGGTATCGATTTCCTTTTTTATGTCCCGTTGTCAAGAACCCATTCGTATTTCCACTACTATTGAGGTAATTGTAAAACTGATTTCGTATATTAATCATTTTATACAACGTATAATAAATTTTTTCCTCGAATAAGTGGTCTACTAATAGGAAAAATCATCAGGAGCTACCTGTTGATTTAGAAAAAATTAGGGTACTCATCGATCAGCAGGCTGGCACACAGGTATGAATTTTAATGTTTAAAAATCGATTTTAGATTATAGTTATATAATTAGATTATTATTTCAATAAAAATTATATATATTTGTTTTAGTTTGAATGAGTGTCATATTCTACTGATGATGTGACGGCGGTGATCCTACCTGAGTTGAGGGACTTATCAGATGTTTGGATGGCGATAGTCCCCTTGATCTGTTATACGACCGTCGAGTGGCACTCCACTTATCGCGTGCTCTGGCAATTTGGTTGTTTTCAACCAATTACGGAAGCTCCTCGCAATATGGACGAGTTACATAGCACAGATAGACGTGGCAAGACATACAGATTGATTGGTGAGGCATCATACGTTGGTCGTATTATGAGAGGATCGACATCGGCACCTTCTCCGTAGAAATCCCATTTTTATGACCTCTTGATGGTTGCTGAGGGTTATTACGAGTGGTTCAACCGTAACGGGAAACCGTTTCTGCTTCCCTAAGATGCACAGGGCAGACCTTTCCGCGACGTCGACAGAGAAGTTCACCGACACAGCACCATCATCCATCGACTTATAGACGGAGAGCAAGTGCTTCTGGTTCATCATCAGCTGCAACAGTAGGACCTTTACAGTGCCACCGTAGCCATATATGATACCGCCACCGCCTTTCCATTACCAGATGCCGCCGCCGCCATTCCTTTACCCGATGCCGCTGCCACCACCATCACCTGGTTTTATGACCCCCATCGCCGCCACCGTCATAGATGACCCATCCTGGAGGCTATTATTGATCTATATTTATAGATCTGACTTGGGGTTCATATACTGGATATTTGGCGGGTTCAGCCTCATCACCCATGGCCGCAGCACAGACATCTCTTGTACAGTTTTCACACTCAGTGATGTCTGGGTTTTATGAGTTTTCCCAGTTTTCGCATGCCGGTGGGATAGTCAGTCATACACCTCCGGGGTCCTTATTCTATGGAGGTGCTTCATCGTCATCAGCTCCTCATGTACCTACTCAGGAAGACGGCGACCACGATGATGGTGATGATGTTGATAGCGAGGAGTTACAACCAATGATACGAAGAAATCCTCCTCGAGACCAACAGCCACCTCCATGCGGAACACATTCGCGTCGTATGCATCTATATATTTTATTTTTTATTATATTTGTATTTAGTTTATTGGAATCTTTAATTGTATTTTTTTATTATTTCTCATTTAATACTTACTTTATTTTGTTAAATTTGTTGGATTTTTTTTAATGTATTTCAGTTAATTTTGTTTATTATTATTTAATATCAGTTATTGTAATTTGGTTATCATTTACCATTTAATACTTATTGTAAGTTTGTTCTATTTAAAATTATTTTGAAATACCAAATTGTTATCAGTTTGATAAAATATAATGATTTTGTTTGATAATTTTCTTCAGTTTGTCACTTATTATCTCTTTTATTATAATCAGATATAATGCAAACGTTCAATCTCGTATTATTGTATCATTTTTTTAATCTTCATCATCGATTATCGAATGATATTAACTTGAAGTAAATGCAAATTGAAGTACAAGAATTATTATTTGATAAACAAATACATCATTTCCTCATCAATTGTTACTTGATGGCAACAGAAGTGGACATGTTTTTCTAGTGTGTCCTGGGTTTCTACAATGCCCACATCTTCTGTCTTGTCTAGATCTTTCTCGAATATCCATATCGCAATGAATTCAATTGGATTTTGGACGACCACGCTCCCTCAATAAACTCGGATTTGGTACAATCGGAAGCCAATCTTGAACCTCATCAGGGTCTTTGTCATTACCTATGGGGGAAACTCAAATTCTTATACCTTAAAAGCTTCAGATAGTAGGTATACGGGATCCACAAAATGGTTATAGTCTTGACGTGTATGCGAGCAAGCTGCTATCACATGAGAGCATGGATACTTCAGAGCTTGAAAAACCCTGTAGTCGCACGTTCTGTCCCTTAGATTTACTCTTAACGACACAAGTTCAATCCCTTAAAGAGGTCGTGATAACTCTGTGGCACGAAACATTTCATGTCTTCTAGAGAAGCTAGTTACAGACATTCCGTTTGATGTAGAAATTTTTTTCTGTATATCTGCAGCTAATCTAGGGTGATAGACATGATCGACTTGCATCCAGGTTTGATCTTATCCCCCGAGCTTCGCAAAAAGCACCCCCAAATGAAACAAAAGCCGCTACTGGTAAGTGACGTGCACCCTTTAAGGTCGAATTGATTGCCTCTGCCAAGTTGGTCGTCATGTGTCCATATAGATATTCACCATCATATGCGTTCGTCCATATTTCTTTATCGATGAGGCTGATGTAATCGTATCCTTCCTTGTTCTTCGCCCACAAATCTTGAAGCATTGATTCAAATGTATAACTTACTAACTTGCTTTCTTTGCAAAATTAAAATGATTGAAAGAAAACAAATTACATCATTTTCACTTACCCATGCGCACAATTAATTGACGCTCATCATTCTTCTTGTACCTTCTATGGTAGTTCGCAGCAATGTGTCAGAGATAATACCTATGTTGGTCAAAGGGTGGTTGCCACATTGGACCCAAAGACTCCATTGCTGCTTTGATCCCAGCTCCGCGATCTGAAATGACACAGATGTTTTCCCTCGTGATAGCACGTGCACGTAAATTTCAGAGGAAAAAAGCCCAAGAATCTGTATCTTCTCATTCGACAAGAGCAAAAGCAATTGGAAGAATGTAGCGATTACTATCTTGGACAACTGCCAATAATAAAACTTGCTTTTATTTTCCATACAAGAAAGTCCCGTCGATCTGGACCAAAGGCTTGCAGTATTTGACAACATCAACGCACTGTGGGTAAGTCTAAAAAACCCGGTAGAATTGGCATCGATCGTGGAGAACTCGATTATTATGGTATGCATAGGAGGTTTCGAAGTCCATAATTATCCCAGGATTCAACCTCCGCACCAGCCTAAACCAGTCTGGAAGTTCGTTGTAAGATGCATCCCATTCGCCATGAAGTTTGACATTGGCATTTTGTTTTGCCAACCATGCTTTTTTATAGGAGGCAGTGTACCCATACTGCGATTGTATGGCTGAAATAAACACAACAACAACTATATGAGAGCTTGCTTTTACCATGGGCATGATGGCTTGGCATATCACTTTAGAGTCCAAGTTGGGATGATCTTGGTTGACCCCTCCAGCACAACATGTGTGAGGACCGTTGTATACTGTTAGTTCCCATCTGTTGTTTTTCCTCTTCCTTTTCGATACGCGAACCATCCAATTACATCCGTTTTCGCGTCGGACACAGTAGCATACATATTTTTCTGTCGTGGAGCGGTTGACTCTCGATTAAACTGAATTACGGATATTGTAATTTTTTGTAGCCATCATCGCTTTTCTTTGCTTGAAAACTCCATGCCTAAATATAACTCACCATTATTTATTGATGAGTAATATTCATAGTCACCAAGATGAGGCATATCCGTAAATTCTGGCTCATACATTGCACCATAATGAGCTTCATACATGTGTGCTAGAGGGTCAGTTTGTGTCACATTTACTAGAACTTCATCCACATCATAATCATCATCGGAGTTCAATTGCGGTGATTCTGGGTGAATGAATAGTCCAATCTCAGCACCATCCGCACCAGGCTCACGAAGAAGAACCTACTACTTGCACGTATTCCCCTTGAAGTGGAAGGTATATCGACATTCATATCGAAAAAGTTCACAGTCGAATGCTTCCCCCTGGAGCTTGAAGCCATCGTGTCAAATGGAAACTGCACAAATGGTTGCGTCGATGGTATCTCCATATTAAGGTCAAACGGATTTACAGATGAATGTGTTCCCCTTGAACTGGAAGCAATGTTACCATACGGACTATTCGTCGACCCACCTCGGTACATATCGTAAGGAGTTGCGGATGAATGTCTCCCCATTATGGCATTAAAATCATTACACATTACTATCGTCGGGCTGTCAACTTGATCAACTTGTTCAGCCAGCCCATAGTGAGAGCTTAATGATTGACCCCGAACGGCACGCACTTGAATAAAATTTGCATACATCTCAATATCGGTGTTTGAATAATTACTTTGAGCTTCAACCATCATTTCAACATCATCATTGTTCAAAAGTTCGAACGATGTATAAGTTAATGGCAACAATGATGTTGAAAATCTGTATTGTAACGACGACATTCTTCTACTACTTCCAACATGAATCTTCCTCGAAATCATCGTTATCAGCTCCTCAAGATTTATGTTTCTCTTCAATCATATTTTAACACGCTCATTTGATACGAAAAAAACACCGGTTTCATCTTCTCGAATTTCACCATCATAATAAACAATAGCTGAAAGTCGCGCCATTCTTTAAGTTTAAAAATGCGGCAATAATATATCTCCAAAAAAAAAACAACTGAAACAATGTTGATTAAATAAATAATATATAAACGAAAATATAACAGAATAAACTTTTTACACATAAACGTAAATAATTTAAATAATATAATTTTATATTATTACATGTACCGCAAAACTATTTCGACGTATATTTCCGCTTTCTAATTTTACAAACACATAAATTAATTGACAACAATTAGTATAATATTTTTTCAAATAATCATAATAAACAATAAATATAATAAAAAATTTATCACAAAATTACCTTATAACGAAAAATCGAACGAACTTCTGAATAAAATATGAGAAAATATTCAGAATTATTGTCTCGTTGACGGAATTGTTGTATTAATTTATAAGTTGAGAGGAGAGATATGAGGAGATGTGAGGAACTTAATCGGGGAGAAGGTATGGCGTGGCCCCTGCCCCGCGTTATATATAAATCAGAATTAATGGTAAGGCGCGACCCCTGCCCCGCGCTATACCCTTACGTGGCGTAAGGCGCGCCCCAGGGGCCGCGCTTTGCACACGTATATCCCATATCAGCATAAGACGCGCTTCAAGGGGCGCGCCTTACCCTACGTGGCGCCAAATCAACATATAACGTGATGCAGGGGGTGCGCTTTACTACTAAGGGTGTTAGATCGGGAAATATAGTCTGACCTGTGTTAGATCAGTAAATATACCAGTCACCGGTGATTTTTCGAGAAAAACGCCTAACTTAATGGTCTCAATATGAATACAATATAAATAAAGAGAGATTGAATTAATAATATTTTGTTTGTGATTATGTTTGTTATTTTATTTTTTGAAAGTGTTAATATTTATTTTATGTTCGATTAATCTTTAATATTGTATTTATGTTTGTTTATTTATTTTTAAGATATTTGTGTTCGTTCTTTTAATGTTTACGAACATATTCATTTATCGTTCGTTTATATGTGGATAGACATGTTCATTTAATGTTTTTCAAACTTTCTCATTTGTAAGCTAAAATAGTAAAATTACATTACTATTGCTTAAACTCATTAAACTTTATAGTTTAAACTTCAAATTTTAACATGTGTTCAAATTAGTCCCAGCATTTATCAATATTTAAAATATAAAAAAATAAAAAATAAATGAGCCATTAAACGCGCTTTCTCATTAACATTAACGAAAAATGTTATAAATGAGTTTGTTCGTGAACATAAATGAGTCGAACACACCTCTGTTCATGTTTGTTTGTTTATTAAATGAACATAAAATTTTTGTTCATACTCATTTTTTAGCTTAATAAATGAACAATATACGAACGGTTCATGAACAATTCATCGAATGATTTATTCATGAGTAAACTATGCGAATAGTCCATTTTGTTTAAGGTCTGACCAACTTGGGTCACCAATTTAAAAATTAAGCGTAAATAGTCTCTCACATTATCAATCCGTTTAGTTTAAGTCCCTCTGCTATTAATTTCTGTTAATAATCTTTTGATTAAGTCCCTAACATGGTTGATAGACTAAAATTGAACGGGAGTTAACAAATAAGGGACTAAAATTAAACAGATCGATAAGATTAAGGCTAAAACCAAACGGATTGATAACGTTATGGATCATTTCCCCTTAATTTTTTAAATGGTGACCTAAGTAGGTCAAACCGAAAACACAGGGGAATGTTCTCATAGTTTATCCTTTATTCATTTACACCTTAGGTATTGTCTTATTTTTAGGGTAAATTATATGTTTTGATCACTAAACTATATTTTTTTTAAAATCATACATAATATTTAATTTTAGTTTTATTTTGGTCACATGTTTAAAAAATTAATGTCACATTGACTTGTCATCATAAAGTAATGATAAATCATCATTGAAAAATAAAAAATGTTACGTTAATAATTTTATTATTTTCCAAGAGTAAATAATCAAAACGAAACCAAAACATAATCTTATCTTATGATAATTTTGAAAAAAAATTGGTTGGTGTCCAATACAAAACGAAAATGGATAACTAGGATACTAAACATACAACTCACCTTATATTTTAGCCCCATGAACTATTTATTATCAGTTAGGAATTATATTTTTTAAAATGAAAATAAATTATAATTAACTATAAAAATATTATCTTTGGAAAATATTTTTAAAAATTTAGATATTATCGTGATATTAAAGTCGCCAATAAATAAAAATGATTTTTGAAAAAATTATCTACATGTGCTGATGACTTTAGTTATTTTTCTTTTTTATTTTAAGACTAAATTGGGAGAAAGTTAAAATTATTAGGATTGAAAATAATTTTTTAAGGTTAGTTATATAATAAAATGAAATAACGAATTTAAGGACGATATTTAAGTTATTTTAATGTTTGAATTACATGTATAAAAAATAAATTTATAGGTTTGAAACTTCAGAAAGTTTAAATTTGTGTGTTTACATTTAAATATTCAGATATTTATTAATAAATTTAAATCTTTTGTAACATCCCACCCGTACCCGACCCGGATACGAGTCTGAGGTATCACATTTATTTTTCAAACTTTGACTTTGGACAAAATTCAAAGAAAATTTAGAACTTCCATTAAAATAAAAGCGATTTATTTACATAAATTGGCTAAAATAACCAAAATCGATCAGAGCATATTCAACTCAATCACTTAATACATGTAAACTCTATTCAAATTAACCAAACACATTTAAATCATCTATTTTCTGATCTGAAATTAAGGGAGATGCTGACCTGTTTTGCTCTTCTTCGTTTCTCTTCTCGCTTATGTAACCTATGTGTGAAACAATCATACGCTAAGTCTATGACTTAGTGAGGCAATTAAACATATAATGTAAATTATAACTTGTAATCATGCATGAACTATTACTACTATCACTCATACCGTTATTCATGTAACAAATCCCTATAACACATATGTAATATATCATTACATGTAAGAACATATATACACACATATACTCATCATTTCCATCATTAGCCTCATTTCATTATCAATATCATTATTATTTATCTCACTTCGTACATATCCTTGTTGAAAACATTTTGATGCTTCGATATAATAAATTAAGTTTAAATGAATTTTAAGATTTTACAAATGATTTTCTAAGTATATTCGATTCAATTAATCGAATATCAAATTATTACTCCAAATCTTTCAAGATCAATTTTAAACCTTTCTAAATGTGTAAAATTGTGTTTTATACTTAATATATTTTTGAAACAACTTTCACAAAGCATTTTGAACCAAAATCAAGCCTTAAATTCAATTATTCAAAGGCATGCACCGATGATTTAATTGAACATCGAATGCATTTGATGTATCGATACACATACCATGCATCGATGCACTCAGGGTTTTATGAAAATATCGAATGCATTTGATGCATCGATGCACATACCATGCACCGATGCACTGAGAGTCCAACGGTCAAAATATTTGAATTTTACACTTGATGCACCGATGCCCTTAGGGTATGTATCGATGCATGAGACGCTCCCAACTGATTTTATTAATTGTTTTCACACTTAAACGTCTCTATTGACTCCACTAATCATCCCCAACGTTCAGAAGTGATTCAATATATATTTAAGCAAGCTTAGAAGCCATTGATCAATAACAAGAAATATTAAGCAACTAGAATCAAGAGATAATCAAAGAGAAAGCATCAAACCTCAAGTTTGAGCATTTCAAGTCTATTTTTCATTCAATATTCATTTTGCTTTCAAGAACACTTATTGTGCTCAATTGTATTTATTCTTGAGTGTTATTTCTTTGTTCTAGAATTGTGCAAACATATTTGCCTTGTGAGGTTTTTCTTGTAAGTTTGCAAATTTGTAATATTCTCTTTGAGAAAAGAGTGTTCTCAATAATTGGGGTATATTCTTGAGGGAGTTGTAAGGTTATTTCTTTGGCCTCAAAAGAAAGAACAAATTAGTGAATTTGTTGGAAAATCCTTAGTGTGGATAGCTAAGGTAGTGGACGTAGACTTTGGTTGATAAAGTTGAACCACTCTAAATTGATGTGCAATTACTTTCAATTTTTTGCAAAAGCTTCCACAAAATTTTAATTACCAATTCACCCCCTCTTGGCCGATTCTGTCAATCGATTAACTCAACAATTGGTATCAGAGCCTAACTCATTTGAAGGTTTAATTGCTCTTGAGTCGATTCGGAAGAGTTATATCGATAATCAAAGTCATCAATGGCCTCCGCTTCAAACTTTGACTCCGGTCTCAATTCGATGCCCGTCAACAAGCCTATTTTCTTCAATGGGGATAACTATGCCTATTGGAAAATAGGATGATGTACTTCATTCAAGCAAGTGACATGGGAGCATGGAATGTCGTAGAAGAAGGATGCATCAAGCCTATCACTCATCCAAGATTGTGGAGTGAATGAGAGACAAAAATGTTCCAGCTCAACTCCAAAGCTATCCATATCATATTTTGTGCTCTTGGACCGAATGAATACGAAAGAGTTTCATCTTGTACAACCGCCAAAAAAATATGGGACAAACTTCAAGTCACTCATGAAGGTACCGATGAGGTAAATAAATCTAAAATTAGTATTCTAACGCATAGCTATGAAAATTTCAGGATGAAACCAAATGAAGATATCAAAGCTATAACGGATAGATTCTCAACGATTATCAATGGTCTCAAATCATATGGAGAGATCATTTCAAATGAAAAGCTTGTGAGGAAATTAGTCTACTCTCTTCCAAAATCGTCGCAATCAAAGAAGATGACAATCATCGAGTCTAAGGACCTAACGTCCTTAAATCTTGAAGAGCTAATCGGTTCACTCCTCACTCATGAAATGATGCTTAAAGATGAGGTGGACCTTGATAAGATTGAAGAGACACCAAAGGAGAAGGAGAAGAAGAAAAACATTGGAATTGCTCTCAAATCCACAAAAGATGAGAGTGATTCAGATGAAGATGACGAGGAAATGGCATTGTTTGCCAAACGGTTCAGAAAAATGATGAGACCTTACCAAGGGAGAAAATTCAAACGATATGAAGGCCTCAAAAATGAACCAAAAGAGAAGGACTCGATCATTTGCTATGAATGCAAAAAGCAGGGGCATGTCAAATATGATTGCCCACAATTAAAGAGAAATGGCCAATCAAAGAATAAGCACAAGGCTCATGTGGCTACATGGAGCAATGAAGAAAGTTCTGATGAAGAGGAACAAGAAGTAGCAAACTTGTACTTGATGGCATTCGGGGAAGATTCTAAGGTAACCTCTAACTCATCTGATTTTGATGATTTATCCTATGATGAGCTATTAGAGGAATGTAATGGGTTGGCTTCGGATTATGAGAAATTATTTTTAAAATATAAAAATGATGTTTCAAAATTGAAAAATGAAAATAAACTCATATCCAAAACCAACAACGATCTTGAAAGTGAAATCAAATATTTGCAAATCAAACTAGAAGAGTTTGAAAATAAAAATTTGGATTTGAAAAATTTATTTTCAAAGGTCAATGATGATCATCAAAAGAAAATTGATGATCTTAAAGCTTCTTTTAATAAAGTTGGAACAAGACATTTTGAAAATGGAGAAAATTCAAAATCCAATTTTGTTAGAAAAAGTTTTAAAAACTACAATCATAGAGGTCCCCAAAGAACCTCTAATGAAAAAAATGTTAGAAGTATATGGGTTCCTAAAGAGCTTATTACTACTAAAGATAAGGATATCCTACACAAATGGATACTTAAGGGGACTAGGATTTTGGAAACTAATGAATATGGACCCAAAAGAATTTGGGTACCAAAAATTTGAAATTAATCTATGTTTGTAGGAAAAGGAGCATTGCTACAAGGCACGGGAAACAAATCCAAATTCATGGTACCTTGATAGTGGATGCTTAAGACACATAACCGGAGATAAAAGCCGGTTCATTGAACTTAATGCCAAAAATAGAGGAGAAGTGACTTTTGATAATGATTCAAAAGGTCACATTGAAGGTTTGGTACTATTGGTAATACCTCTTCCATACAAATTAAGAATGTTTTATATGTGAATGGATTAAAGCATAATCTATTGAGTATTAGTCAATTTTGTGATAAGGGATTCAATGTCATGTTTGATATTAATGGTTGTAAAGTCATTGACATTGCATCTAATCGAGTTATGCTTGTTGGTCATAGAATAGGAAACATATAAATGGTGCATTTAGATTCTATTAATATGACTAATTTGTGCCTAGTTGCTAAGGATGAGCATGATAGTTGGTTATGGCATAGGAGACTAGGACATGCTAGCATGAGTGTTTTGCAACGGTTAGTTCAAGGAGAATTGGTTCGAGGGCTGCCTAAACTAAAATTTGA
Source organism: Hibiscus syriacus (assembly GCF_006381635.1). Classification (NCBI taxonomy): domain Eukaryota; kingdom Viridiplantae; phylum Streptophyta; class Magnoliopsida; order Malvales; family Malvaceae; genus Hibiscus; species Hibiscus syriacus. Next base: position 256,112 of record NW_024063047.1, on the reverse strand, counting down.
TAATGATAAAATCTATGATGCTTGTGCTAAAGGAAAACAAAAGCGAGTTTCTTTTAGATCCATTAATGACGTATCAACTAGTAGAGTATTACAATTGATCCATATAGATCTTTTTGGGCCAACTAGGACTACTAGCTTGGGTGGAAAACAATATACATTTGTCTTGGTAGATGACTATTCTAGATATACTTGGGTTTTATTCTTAAACACTAAAGATGAAGCATTAGAAAATTTCATCACATTTTCAAAAGTAATCCAAAACGAAAAAGGTTACTCTATCACTAGTGTTAGAAGTGATCATGGTACTGAATTTGAAAATCTTGGATTTAATGAGTTTTGTAATTCTAATGGTATTAGCCATAATTTTTCAGCACCTAGAACCCCTTAACAAAATGGAGTTGTTGAGAGAAAAAATCGAACTTTAGAAGAAATGGCTAGAACCATGCTTTGTGAAAATAATTTGCCAAAATATTTTTGGGCGAAAGCCACAAATACCGCTTGTTATGTTATAAATCGAGTAATAATTAGGCCAATTTTAAAGAAAACTCCATATGAAAATTTCAAAAATAAAAAGCCTAACATTAGTTATTTTCATCCTTTTGGATGTAAATGTTTTGTTTTGAACAACGGTAAAGATAACCTTGGCAAATTTGATGCTAAAACTGATGAAGGAATTTTTCTGGATTATTCCTTAAATTCTAAAGCTTATCGAGTATTTAATAAAATAACTTTAGTTGTAGAAGAGTCTATACATGTTGTTTTCGATGATAATCCCCTTCCGAGGAAGGATTCTTGTGTGAATGATGATGTAGGTATTATAAATACAAATGACGTTAGACACGACGTTGGAGAATCATCATCAAAGGAATAAACGAAAGATGAGGAAACTCATGATCCTCTTGAGAATCCAACCAATGAAGAAAGAGAAGTATCTTATCCAAGAGAGTACAACTATGCCAAGGATGGTGAGATTATAGGTGATCCATCCAAAAGGGTAACAACTCGATCTTCTCTTAGAAATATTTGTAATTTTATTGCATTTATTTCATGCATAGAGCCTAAGAATATTAAAGAATCATTAAATGATGAACATTGGATTATGGCTATGCAAGAAGAATTAAATCAATTTGAGAGAAGTAAAGTATGGACATTAGTTGAAAGGCCTAGTAATAAATCTACTGTAGGTACTAGATGGGTATTTAGGAATAAGCTTGATGAGAGTGGTAATATAGTGAAAAACAAGGCTAGACTTGTTACTCAAGGGTATACTCAAGAAGAGGCATAGACTATGATGAAACATACGCTCCCGTAGCTAGGATGGAAGCAATTAGAATGTTATTAGCATTTACATGTTTTCATGAATTTAAATTATATCAAATGGATGTTAAAAGTGCATTTTTAAATGGTTTTATAAAAGAAGAAGTGTATGTGGAACAACCTCCAGGTTTTGAAGATTCAAAATTTCGGATCATGTTCTTAAATTGACAAAGGCGCTTTATGGTTTAAAACAAGCTCCTAGAGCTTGGTATGAAAGATTGTCAACCTTTTTGATTAAAAAAGGTTTTTCAAAAGGGAAGGTTGACACTACATTGTTTTTAAAGCATAAAGGTAAAGATTTATTAGTAGTTCAAATTTATGTTGATGATATAATATTTGGTTATACTAATGATGTTCTTTGCAAAGAATTTTCTAAGCTAATGCAAAGTGAGTTTGAGATGAGCATGATGAGGGAACTCTCATTTTTCTTGGGACTCCAAATCAAGCAAAGAAAAGATGGCATCTTCATCAATCAAGCTAAGTACGTCAAAGATATGCTCAAGAAGTTTGGACTGGAAAATGGGAAACCTCATGACACTCCAATGAGCTCTTCTACAAAGCTTGACTTGGATGAAGGAGGTAAATGTGTGGATGTTAAATTATATAGGTCAATGATTGGTTCTTTTCTCTATCTAACTGCAAGTAGACCAGCCATTATGTTTAGTGTTTGCTTATGTGCTAGATTTCAACCATGTCCTAAGGAATCACATTTACTAGCTGTTAAGAGAATCTTTAGATACCTCAAGGACACTCCTAGTTTAGGACTTTGGTATCCTAGAGACTCTAGCTTTAGCTTGCATGCCTTTTCTGATGCGGATTATGGAGGATGCAAATTAGATAGGAAAAGCACCTCCGGTACTTGCCAATACTAGTGTATTATCTACCACTGAAGCCAAATACATTTCAGCTGGTAGTTATTTTGCACAAGTTTTATGGATGAAACAACAACTTTTTGATTATGGAATTGAAGTAGGTACCATTCATATCAAGTGTGACAATACCAGTGCTATTTGTCTCACTAAAAATCCCATCCAACACTCTAGAACTAAGCACATTGAAATAAGACATCACTTCATCAGAGACCATGTCGCTAAGGAAGATGTAGTTCTAGAATTTGTTGATACTTTGCACCAATTAGTGGATATTTTTACAAAACCCTTAGATAAGTAAAGATTTTGGACACTTAGTAGAGAATTAGGTTTAACTAACATATCTTCACTTAGTGTTTAAAATAATTTTTAGCACTTTTAAGAATAAATAAAAAAATGCTTATAATAATAAATTTTGATTGCATTCTTTGCTATTTGTTAGGGGGAGTTTATGATTCTTGATGAAAATTAATTTTATGTTCAAATAAATATTAATTTGATTGATTGAACATAATTAATTTTTCATATATGAGTTGCCAATACCACTAGAGCTAATTAATTTAGCATTTTGAGTAATTAAAACGGATTTTTGACATTTTTGTGCTTCATGCACCGATGCACTTAACAATGCATCGATGCATCCCTTTGAATATGCATCGATTCATCATGTTGATGCACCGATGCACGCCTTGAATGTGCATCAAAGCACAAGGTCATGCATCGATGCATCTGTCAGGTTTTGGGTTAAAATACCTCATTTTCTTCATTTTCTCAAAACCTAAAACTAAAACTCTCCCGCTATTCATCCCTATCTCTCTCTAAATCATCCTTTTGCTCAAAAATCAACGATTTTTCATCGGAATCTTCAAGCTTTTAAACTTGCAAACCTGCTACAATCATTAAATCGTGCAAAACAACTATTCATCCCTCTCAATCCGAATTTTCAAGGTATTTTTCTAAAAACCTCTATTTTATAAATTTTTGATTTTAGAACTAGTTTTAATTAGTTCTAGAATGTACATTATGTCGGGCATTGATTGTTTGTTAGTTCTAAACTAGATTTTACTACCAATTGCGTAAAAAACAAACAATTTTTCAAGATTTTTCTTTGAATTTCGAAATTAAAAAAAATTATTATGATTTTGAAAATTAGTAATATTTTTTATTTAATTGTTTTGTTTTCATGAAAACTATATTATGATTATCAAATATTATTTTTAAATAGTTTTCAAAACATGCCCATTAGGATATGGTTTAGAGAAACTTGAATTATTGAGGACTCATTTGAGTTTTGGGATTGATTATGCATACACGTGTTTTAAATTGTAGGTGATATTCCTTATTCTGATTTCCTTTAATCATGTCTAATCCCAAACGCCCTAGAACTTCGTCTAGTCGTTCTCGTTCAAACCAACCGCCAAATCCCGTTCCTCCTCCACCAACTAGTCTATTAGGATCTTGTTTTAACATGCCTGAGCGTCGTAGAGACGAACTGTACTCTAGGTACAAAAATTCTTTCCAATCCTATAGAATTTGGGAAGAACGTATTCCCTCACTTCAAGCCATAATAGATATTGATTTTGAATACCTTTCGATTCTTCAATCTTGGAAGTTTGATAATTTGTTTCATCTTCAACCTGTCGTTTCCATCAATTAGTTCGTATTTTCTATTCTAATGCGATCTGTATTCAAAACGAAACTCAATGTGGAACTATAAGAATTAGATCCTATCTTCTAGGACAATATATTCTTGTTGATTCCATAACTATAACTTTAAAATTTGGGTTAGATGACGATGGTGTTTATGACGAAAAAGAAACTGTGGAATATCCATATCTCCCAAACGCTAGTATTAGTACCCTCCGATCTCATCATGATCGTTTTCTTCACTTAATGATCTCGTGGTGGTTTCGACTATCCGTGGGTAGGTACTCCACTCTTCGGGCTAGGGATTTATGGTGGATGTATTGTATTAAGAATAAGATCAAAATAAATCCTCCACAGATTATCTTTAGTGTTCTAGTCGATACCGTAAATATTATCTCGTCCAAACACGTTGAAACACTATTTTATGGTTGTCTTCTTAGCAATCTTTTTATCAAACTCGGTCTGGATGTCTCTCTTGACAATCCTATTCATTTCCAAAACCCAATCAATCTCACATCTTTGAAGAAAGCAGATTGGAAACAAGACGTGGTAACTGGTCAATAGGTTTTTAGACCCGGCAAGCAAACTCCGGGAGCTAGTTCCTCACGAACTGCTCCTAGCTCCTCTCGTGCTCCTATTCCTCCGGCTCCAGCTGATGACGATGATCCTGAATTTCAACAGCTTATGCAAGACATCGATGATCACGTACCCGATGACGAGCCTGCACCAGAACCAGCTCCATAAGAGGATCAAATGCCTCCATATTTTCTATCATTCTTAGAGATATTTGATCTACGGTATGCTTCCATCGAATCACACTTGACTGCTACTCATGAAGCAGTAAATCAATGCTCAGACACTTTGGAAGCTCGACAGATGGAGTTTCAATGGGAGATGTTTACACGCATGGATACTCTCTCGCTTGAGATGCAAGCCCGTTTTCCTCCGCCTCCTCCCGATCCTTCTATGGACGAGTAGATTTTATTTTGGTTTAGGATCGTCTTTGAACTTTAATTTTAATTGTTAAAACATTTTGGATTGTCTTTCTTTGATTGTTGGATGTTTGTTTGATGGATATTGAAATTTTATTTCATATATATTTTGGTTTGTTTCAGTATATGCATCATTTACTTTTTAGTTGAAATATGACCAATTTACAATTTCACATTTTATTATGAATATTGATTATGAAACTAATGGCTAATCTCTCTTTTGATTGTGATCTTAGCAGCTTAAGCTATATATACATATATTTTTAATCAATTGGCTATATTTTTAATATGAAGCTTTTTGATTTAACAAAAAGGGGGAGAAAAATGTTAAGTGTTGAAATGTTTTCAAAAGGGGAGAAGTGTTATAGTAAGGGGGTGTAATTTTTCAAAATTGATTTCAAATTTTAAAAAATCTTAAAATAACACAAATGTTTTGTTATATCAAAAAGGGGGAGATTGTTGAAAATATTTTGATGTTTCGATATAACAAATTAAGTTTAAATGAATTTTAAGATTTTACAAATGATTTTCTAAGTATATTCGATTCAATTAATCGAATATCAAATTATTACTCCAAATCTTTCAAGATCAATTTTAAACCTTACTAAATGTGTAAAATTGTGTTTTATACTTAATATATTTTTGAAACAACTTTCACAAAGTATTTTGAACCAAAATCAAGCCTTAAATTCAATTATTTAAAGGCATGCACCGATGCATCAAAATATGCATCGATGCACCGATGATTTAATTGAACATCGAATGCATTTGATGCATCGATGCACATACCATATATCGATGCACTCAGAGTTTTATGAAAACATCGAATGCATTTGATGCATCGATGCACATACCATACATCGATGCACTCAGGCTTTTTCAAAGCATTGAATGCATTTTATGCATCGATGCACTCTTAGTGCACCGATGCACTGAGAGTCCAACGGTCAAAATATTTAAATTTTACACTTGATGCACCGATGCACCTAGGGTATGCATCGATGCATGAGACGCTCCCATCTGATTTTATTAATTTTTTTTACACTTAAACGACTCTATTGACTCCACTAATCATCCCCAACGTTCAGAAGTGATTCAATGTGTATTTAAGCAAGCTTAGAAGCCATTGATCAATAACAAGAAATATCAAGCAACTAGAATCAAGAGAGAATCAAATTGAAAGTATCAAACCTCAAGTTTGAGCATTTCAAGCCTATTTTTCATTCAATATTCATTTTGCTTTCAAGAACACTTATTGTGCTCAATTGTATTTATTCTTGAGTGTTATTTCTTTGTTCTAGAATTGTGCAAACATATTTGCCTTGTGAGGTTTTTCTTGTAAGTTTGCAAATTTGTAATCTTCTCTTTGAGAAAAGAGTGTTCTCAAGAATTGGGGTATATTCTTGAGGGGGTTGTAAGGTTATCTCTTTGGCCTCAAAAGAAAGAACAAATTAGTGAATTTGTTGGAAAATCCTTATTGTGGATAGCTAAGGTAGTGGACGTAGACTTTGGTTGATAAAGTCAAACCACTCTAAATCGCTGTGCAATTACTTTCAATTTTCTGCAAAAGCTTCCACAAAATTTTAATTGCCAATTCACCCCCCTCTTGACTGATTTCGTCAATCGATTAACTCAACAATCCTCTTATACCTAGTATTTTAACCCACATTTGACTCATTTAATCATACAATCCACATATCATCATATAAATCATATAATACAATTCATAACACAAAAGTATACAAGTCACATGTAATATGTTTGTTATTATTTCTTTATTAGCCCATGTACACATGTGAGAACTATAGATATGTGAGTCTATAGATGTTGTGCACAAATGCTGTCACCATAGCTCGTATAAAATGCACCGAAGTGTCGCGTAGAATTGCACCGAAGTGCCATATAAAATGTCCCTAAGGATCGTAGAAAATTCCTTAAAGATCATATACATATACAAAGGATCAAGTATGTGTCTCAAAAGACATCACACATGTTCCAAGGAATACATATATGTCCCGAAGGACCGTATAGACCCTCGACTCTTGGTATGCCAACTATACCCTTAGCTCTCATGACACATAACATGGGCATTATTATCTGTCATTTCATATTCACACATTCATAACACACATCTCTTATCGCATGTCTGATCTCCTATAATCATGTAATCACATGGCTCATGTCATTTCTTGTGAAATCATACATATCATGTAAGACATATCAGACATGTACACACAAATCACTTCCATATAATTCACATGATTTATTATCTCGTAGATCATATCACATTTTCATACAATTTCACAAATCATTGTCATATATGGATATCACATTTGTACTTAATCACATAGATAATGTTATATAGCACTAAAATCCCACAGTTCCTATTTCGTAGCTTATATATATTGTTCTTATATCTTTTTATAAACATATAAACACCTAGATCATAATTCCCTAATTTATTGTACATAATCATAACATCATTTATATTCATAACCCCTAGCTCATATTTTGTTCTCTTATGCTTACATAGATCCTATAACATATATTGTAGCATACTAACATATATCACTTATATAAATTCATTTATATACAAATTTCTTATATTCTCTTAATTCAAGTTTACGTTACTCTTATAACCTTTTCTTATGACTTCATAGATCTTTACCATGTAATTTCTATATCATAACTCATATAAACACATCAATCTTTCTCATACAACTTATCTCCCATATGATTATCATTATTTATGTACAGATCTCCAAATTGATATTCTATTTTATATTGTCCTATAAATCAATGCTAGTTAGTTTATCTCACTTTTCATTTAATACTATAAGTAAATTATAATAGTTTATATAAACTTGACTCATGTAATTTATGTTTTGTTATTATATCTTCATCTAAACATATATGTACAAGTTCATGATCACTTAACTTATTTTCTTTCTATGGTTATCACATACAACATTTACTATTATACATGATTCGTGCCCTTATAACTTATTTCACATATTCACACAGCTCATAAGGTTCACATATAGTTACATATTTTGTTCTCATATAACCCATATCATATAAATTCACACCTCATAACATATAATATGAACAAAGCATATACACATAATACAAATTTAATCATGCTTCTATTCATGCAAACATAAAATATTGGAAACAGACTTATCACAAGTCTAATTTCCATATAATAATATGCACAACCTAATAATATGCACTCACATTGGCCTCACTAAGTTCCAATCCACTTTTATGATTTCCTCTCTTTCGATCGAATCTTAACTTGATAATCGTTCTGGAACTTGTTCATGTTCGATATCTACATAATTATACATTTTCAAGACAATTATTAGATACCTATATCTTGTAATTCGATACTAACAACTTAAACGAACTTAATAAACCAATATTCATTTCTTCCTTTAGGGGGGAATCGGTTCCCTACTATGGGGGGTATCGGTTCCCCCATGACATTCTGTAAATTCTGGTTCGTTTGAGGGGGTATCGGTTCCCCTTGAATAGGTACCGATTCCCCTAGCCCAGAAATCACATGTTGAGCTCGAAAATCACTTTATTTTCAGCTCAACACTTCAAATTTCACTACCTTTAATATTCCTAACTTTCATATACATACTTAAACTAATTAATTTTCATTCAATACCTCTTTAACTTAAAAATTCACTCCTCCACATAGCATTCAAGAAGCATACCAAATTTTCTATATGTTCTAAATCCAATTATATCACTCTAAATCTCTTAATTTAACCATTGACAAGTCAAATTCAACTTCACAATATATTAACTCCCTCTATTTCAATAATTCACTTAAAAACTCTTCACATTTAATCCTTTATAACTCATTCATTTTGGAGTTTCAACATGCTTTAATCTCTAAATAATCTTTCTTATCACCCCAAAAATCAAAACTAAGTTTAAAACTCAAGAATTAACCAGTTGAAATTAAACTTACCTTTGGCTCTTGGTTTTTACGCGTGAAGGAAAAAGAAAGATGAAGAGAATTCTGGAAACCACTTTGTTTCCTTTTCCCTTCCACGTGTTAATTATATAATCATATTTAAATATTTTCCTTGCAAATGACCCTTTTGCCCTTCAATTCACCTTATAATTACTAACATATTTTAGGCAATATTTCAAAATAAATCATTGAACTATTTTATTCTTCTACTTTAGTCATCAAATTCTGAAACTTTACAATTTAGTCACTAACCTGGTATTGCGGATGTTACATCTTTAGACTTATTTTTGGTTAATATCCAAATAAGTGTCCAAACTATACTCTTTTTACTCAAATTGGTGCCTACAATATTTTTTTAGTCCATCTAGGTGTCTAACGTTACAAACGTGATGACTTTAGGTGTCCGGGACGTAACGACCATTAGTTTTCTCCGTTAAATGACATTTGTCACAATATGGTAAATTTGAAATTTATTTATTTTTAAATATTAACAACATTATTATATTTATTAAAAATATCCTATTTTTTTAAATTACAAAATGTCTCAAAATCCATAAAATTCCCAAATCTTAACACTAACCTGCGTCGCTACCATTTCTAGCTACGATCATTTCCACCGATATAGTCTCTATCATCATCTTAATTATACGTCATAATAATTATCAACGATCGGCTATCAGAATCAAATCTCAATTTTTTTTCTAGGGTTTATCAAGAACTTGGGGGCCTATCTATTCCATCTCTCGAGCCCCGAAAAGAAAAAAAAACCCTCCCATTCGGACTCCATATCTCTTTTGACTCTATATATGTGGGCACCTGATATCTATGAGGGTTCACCCACCACAGTTACATCTTTCCTTTCTATTGCGCCTAAAATTTCTATTTCTGCTAATATTTCACGTGTTTCTATTTATGGTTCCTATGGAGTTACATTATAACAAATATAAAATGTCGATTCCTTGTGGATCGATCATGATTTCATAAGAGTTTTGGTCTCGGGGTAGGTGAGGTCAGGTAGAGCTTCATCGATGGCAAAGGGCGGCGATCGACGTGAGTTTAAGGGTTGAAATGAAGGTTTTCAAAGTTTTGAGGTTATTTCAAAATTTATCTATTTTCTTTTTCAAAATAAATATAATTTTATTTTTTTAATTTTATATAAAATTTTTAAAATTATCAGATTGTGACTTGTGTCACTTAACAAAAGAAATTAACATCATTGATGGTCGGTGTACCAAAAGTGGTAACGTTTGTAATTTTAGGCATCTAGATGGGCAAAAAATATTGTAGTCGCCTGTTCGGAAAAAAAACTATAGTTTGGGCATTTGTTTAGGTATTAAGTCTTTCTTTTGGGTAAACTTTATCTTTAATACCTAAACTATTATTTTTTGGGTAAATCTTTAGTTTAGGTTTTATTTTGATACTCTGTCGTTAAAAACTTAACTATGACATTGATGTTTTATCATAAGGTAATGTCACATTATTATTAAAAATTAAAAAATATCACATCAACAAATATGTTAATTTTTAACGGTGGGTATCAAATTGAAACATAAATTAAATATTAAGTATAATTTAAAAAATAAAGGTTGGTTGCTAAAATGGAATAAAATAATAGTTTAGTTGTTAAACATTCAATTTACCCCAAAATAAAACACATGCATTTATCTCCCTCAGTGCATCAACTCCCTTAAAATAGACCTTTTCCCTACCTCCTTTTCCTTCCAATCCCTTCGCTTTCCTTTGTCGCCGGAGTAAAGGAAAAATAACAGTTCCCATAGCCCTTAAACACCATTGTTGCCATTGTTCTTCTTTTTCTCCTTTTTTTTCATTTATCTCAACGTTTATCATTCTATAACTTCAATACAATGGGTTGAAATCTTTATCTTCTTCTTTAGCCAAAAACAAAGTCGCAGTCTTTTTTGTGTTCCTGTTTTTTTTTTCTTTTCATCTGGGTTTCTTTTTAAACACACAATGATCACCGCAACAGACCTTTACCACGTCCTAACCGCCGTGGTACCACTCTACGTGGCCATGATCTTAGCGTACGGCTCCGTCAAATGGTGGAAAATCTTCACCCCCGACCAGTGCTCTGGCATCAACCGCTTCGTCGCTCTCTTTGCAGTACCCCTACTCTCTTTCCATTTCATCTCGACCAACGATCCTTATTCCATGAACTTGAAGTTCATAGCAGCTGATACTCTTCAGAAGATCATAGTGTTAGTGGTGTTAGCTATATGGTCGAGGACAAGTACCAGAGGCTCATTGGAATGGTCCATCACTTTGTTTTCACTCTCGACGCTGCCCAATACTTTGGTTATGGGTATCCCTTTGTTGAAAGGGATGTATGGGGAGTTTTCTGGGAGCTTGATGGTCCAAATAGTTGTGCTCCAATGTATAATTTGGTACACTTTGATGTTGTTTTTGTTTGAGTATCGAGGAGCTAAGCTTTTGATTGCCGAACAGTTTCCGGACACTGCTGGGTCTATTATTTCGTTTAAGGTTGATTCCGATATCGTTTCGCTCGACGGGAAAGAGCCGCTACAAACCGATGCTGAAGTCGGTGAAGATGGAAAACTTCATGTAACTGTCCGGAAATCGTCGAGTTCGAAGTCAGAGATCTTTTCTCGACGGTCTCATGGTCCGAACTCCGGTCTCGGGTTAACCCCGAGGCCGTCAAACTTGACCAATGCGGAGATTTACTCGCTCCAGTCTTCGAGGAACCCGACGCCTAGAGGGTCAAGTTTCAATCACACTGATTTTTATGGGAAGAACATGAACAATGTGAGTCCGAGGGAATCGAGCTTTGATGAAGAGAATGGGGTTGGGGTGTTCGGTAATAATCCTGTGAGAACTAATGGTGGAGCTTATCCTGCTCCGACTAGTGCTGGGATATTCTCTCCCGTTACAAAGAATGCGACGAATGGAAGTGGCGGCGGCGGTGATGGTGGGAAGGATTTGCATATGTTTGTTTGGAGTTCGAGTGCTTCTCCGGTGTCGGAAGGTGGGATTCATGTCTTTAGAGGTGGAGATTACGGCAATGATGGATTAGCTCACCATAAAGGTATAATCTTGGTCATCGTATGTCTTTTCATGACATGTTTTGATTATGAAAATGATTTATGTAGTTTGATCTTCATGTTTAGAATATGATGATTATGGTAGAGATGATTTCACCTTCGGTAACAAGCCGGAAACGAAGGGTGTTAGCCATGAAGGACCGGTGCTTGCCAAGCTTGGTTCGAATTCGACAGCCGAACTCAACCCGAAGGCTGAGCCGAAGCCGACCGCAATGCCCCCTGCTAGTGTCATGACCAGACTCATACTCATCATGGTGTGGCGTAAACTAATCCGGAATCCGAACACTTATTCGAGTTTGATCGGCCTCACCTGGTCTCTTGTTTCGTTCAAGTATGTAAAACTAGTATTTTCGCATGTTGTTTGAACAATAATTTGGCTGAATCCGGATTCGATTTCATTAGTTTTCTGTGTTGAATTTCTGCAGGTGGAATATTGAAATGCCTGCTATAGTTGCTCGTTCTATAGCGATCCTCTCCGATGCAGGTCTCGGAATGGCCATGTTCAGCCTCGGTAAGTCGATTATGGCTCCGGGGAAAAACCGTTCTCGAAGTTGTTCTCAAGTTCATCTCTGTGTAGGTTTATTCATGGCACTTCAGCCGAGGATAATTGCATGTGGAAAGACCATAGCTTCCTTTTCCATGGCAGTCCGGTTCCTAATTGGTCCTGTGGTCATGGCTGCTGCCTCAATTGCTGTCGGCTTACGAGGCGTTCTTCTTCGCATTGCTATCGTGCAGGTAATATCTGTTACAGTTATGGTTACGGTCTATCTAGAATCGGATATCTGAATTGTTGAGTTTTCAGGCAGCTCTTCCACAAGGGATAGTACCGTTCGTCTTTGCAAAGGAGTACAATGTTCACCCTGATATATTAAGCACAGGGTAAGTTAATGCAGAATGTATATAAATCGGTCTAATTATAGTTTCAGTCCCTCTACTAGGCTGTAATGAAGGATTTCATCATTGATTACATTCAGGGTCATATTTGGGATGCTGATAGCTCTTCCTATAACACTGGTTTACTACATCCTACTGGGGCTATGAAAGCTGACACAGGAAGGGAAGGGAAAAGGACTAATTTAACCCCATCATTTTGAAATATTCTTTTGTGGGACTGATTAGTGATATTATTACAGTGATCTTTTTTTGACATTAGGGAATCCTGTGGGATGAGCTATTTTTTTTGTGTTTTCTGCCTTTTTATATGCTTTTTTGTTACTTTTTGATGAAAGAAAGTGATGCCCAGCATGTTTGTAATTCAATTCAGTACATTTTGAAGGCAGAAACAAAATTTTATGTTTTTGGTAAACTGGATTTTGGTCCTTGTATTCTGCTTACTTTCGAAATTTATATAATTTGAGAAATAGGGACATTTTTTTCTTAAATTAGTTAATCACATTTTATCTTTATTAACAATTTTATTCATTTGATATTATTAACGAATAAAGAATTACTTGGTCCTTGAACTTGATAATATTTTTTATTTGGTCCTTAAAATAGTGTCTCCTAAATCCTAATACTCTTTCAAGATATCCTATCTTAAAAAAAGGACAAAAAAGTAACAAAAAAACTCAAATTCAATAGTAATGTAGAAAAAAGAAGTTCAATGATTAAATTAGTAAGTTTGTTAAATTCAGAGGGTTGAAGTTGTTTTATTCCATACGTAAAAGTAGTGAAAAAATTGAAAATAAATTTTTGGTAGGCAGACCATAAAGCTACTGGTAATAAAAGAGACAACCAGCTGTTACTGTGGACCGGGTTTTTGTCTGTGAATCGGAATACAGATTCTCGGTTCGGTGTTGAAAAGATGTCACGGTCTATGCTCCATAGCTGTCTTTAGGTTAGGTTTTGGTTCAGGTTAGGACGGCTCGTTCGAGAACCTATCAACCATCAACTTACACTTGTACTACTATTTATGTTTTGAACCACTTTATATTATTTTTTGTGTGTGGTAAATTGCACTGATGATCACTTTATTTACTATATATTATTTTAGTTATTAATTTAAAAAATATTATTTCATGTCGTTAACTTTCGTTGTTGTAGTACCTTTGTAAAATGATTAAATTTTATATAGATTTTTTTAGATATAAAATTAATTTAGTTTTAGATTTTAGATAAAATATTAATTTGACATTAAATTTGATAAAATATTAATTTGACATTAAATTTGATGAAAGTTCTCGTTGTTGGTCATCGTTGTGGATGATAGTTAGATTTTATAATTCACAGCTCACTCATATTTTATCTCTTGAACATGAATCGAATGTTCGTTTCACTAAAAAAAAATTGAACTTCACGAATCTAGTCTAAAATCTCTTTAGAAATAAACTGTAAAAATAAATTTATGATTATATTGCTTTAAAATTAAATTTAAATCTTTATCACTATTCACAATAAATGATATAATAATAATATAAATTTAAATCTATGTCACAACCCTCTTATGGGTAAAACATACATCCCTCGTCAAGGTATGGATAATCATCTCTGGAGTAGAAAGTTTATGTTTGACCTTAATGGAAAAATAAAATGAAGTATCTGACATTGTATCTTCACATACAGATAATTACAATATTATCCCTTTTTTTAGGGTGATAGATACATTGTATCGTTTCAGGGTTTTTTTTTATAAAAAATTTCGGAGAAAGTTACAACCACTAGGAAATTCTTAATCTTCCCTTCTCGAAAAGAAGTGAAATTCCTTTTTTCTTTTCACAGGTGAGAAGATTGGATTTAGTGGAAAAAAGAAGACCGATAATAACTCATAAACGTTTTATGAATAATATTATTTGTAATTTATTTCAAATTTTTACATAAGAATTAAAATTTGGATGAAAAGTATAGGAATGGATTAGAAGGGCCGTTGCAGCTTTGTCTTGGGCCAACAAAAGAACTAAAGGAAGTACAATTAAAGAGAAAATTTGTGATTAAGCCCAAACTTAATTATATATTTTAAACAAGTTTAAATGCACAAATCATAAATAGTATATATTGCTCACGAGCGTTGGTACACGTGGTTGGAATTCATAAATTTAAGCTTGTAATGTTAAGTTTGAATCCTACCACCATCACTATTGGTGGACAATCTGAAAATTCCTATGTAAATTTCAAATGGGTCTTAGATATACACTGGCGCTAGACTGGAGGAGACAATCCTGACGTAAACTTTTTTGTTAAAAAAAGTATATGTTTAATAATTAGAATTAGAATTAACTCATACTGGTTTTTGCATTTTTTTCATAAATTAAAAATATTAATAAATACGTTCAATATTTTACTTAAAATTAAATACTAAATATAATTAGATTATTCCATAAGTGTGAAACTTAAAAGTACACTATAACTAAAAGAAATAAAGATAAAAGGTATAATATGAAAATTAGCTGTCAACATTTATGAGAGGATTGATGAAGCTCAATTGAACAACCGAATAATTGCCAAGATGGGGTGAATTGGCCAATTGAAAAATTTTGGGTATGAAGGAGAAAGGATAGAAAATTTGCACAATAATTTATAGTGGATCGACTTCTAAATCAAGTTTACATACACTACCTTAGCTCTACACTAAGGATTTTTAACAAATTCACTAATTTGTTCTTTCTTTTTCTAGACTCAAGAGTAACCTTTACAAAACCCTAGTTTTTCAATGGATAAACTAAAATCACTCCCTTTTTACAAAGGTTAACCTTGTGGTCGTGGGATCGAGTCCCACGGTGGACAATTCATAATTCTGATTGTCGGAGGTCTTCCATGGAAGCTGCTCTCAACCCGTTGGGGGCAACCTACTACCTTACCTCTCCCTCACCCCATTACATATGGGAATAGGGTCAGCTAATTTTTTAAAAGATGTAAACAAAAAAACCTCACAAATGTAGGTGTTTACAATAATTAAGCTCACAAGAAAACAATTAAAAGATTTGCAATGAGCTCAGACACACTTATGTATAAGAGAAAAAGAAATATAAAGAGTGAAAGTGCTTTTCTTTTGATATATATTGCTTGGGTTGGTGTTGTAACCTTTTTCAAGTGTCATCAACTTGTTTTAATATGTTGGAATGAGTTTTTGGTAGTTTATAGCCATTGGGGATGTTTTGGAGCCGTTGGGGATTAATTTTTTGCAAAATAAAACTGCCCAAAATGGAGTATCGGTACTCCTTTAATGAGTATCGATACTAACTTTGTAAAATTTAAATAAACTGGCCGTTGAAGACCTTTGGGCTTTACCAGTATCGATACTATGATTCATGGTATCAATACCACTATGTAAAGTAGTATTGATACCCCTTGAGTATTGGTACTTATTTTGCATTCTGAAATTTAAGCAATTTGGAAAACAACTAGTAGTATCGATACTATCTAGAGAGTATCGATACTTTTCTTACCTTTGTATCGGTACCACATGAACAATATTGGTATTGTTCATGTAGTATCAATATTGTAATAACAATATCGGTACTACGTACCCAGAAAATTATTTTGTGCTCAAATTATAGTTTAATGGACTTTGAATTATTTTTGAAAACTTTGAACAAATTCAATCAAGCCCAAAAACATTTTGCCTTAATTTGTTATACCAAAATATTATAAAACATGGTTCAACAATTCACTAAAATGATTATTTTAACCTTTATTCTTTTTCTTTGAGCACTTTGGCCTCAACGTTTTATTTTTGGGTAAAAAGGTCCCTCCGTGGATAGAAACAATTGGTTAACAAAGGGTTAATGCTCCAAAATAGGGACCTTTTACCCTAAAATGATATAGTGGGGCTAAAATGCTATAAAAAAAATTAAGATCAAAGTGACTATTCAACCACATGTTAGGCACATTTTTTACCTGAAAATGAAGGATTGATGTCAAAATATTTATAAATGATAGGAACTAAAATAATCATTTTGATAAATGTTGATGACCAATTCTGGCATTATGCCAAGATAAAATAAAAGAATTTTAGAAAATATTCTCTATTAGATGATAATGTCTCTTATCTTTTTAATATAGTCTGTTTAATAACCAACAATATTATGGTTTAACGGGACGATGCACTAGATTATTTAAACAATGTTAGGAGTTTAAATTTTGGCGTTTACAAATGAAGCAAATTGAGTTGGGATGATTATCCCTCTAATTTGCCTCTACAAAATTCGATCTGAATTACCCAGTCAATAGATCAGATACTAATGATTTTTAAAAAAATAAATTCTAACGTATAATATTAATTTTAGATTATCAAACTTATGATATCAAAACCATTAATTTTTAACGAACATAATTTTCAATAAATCGTGAAACAAACCCTTAATATTTATTATTTTCACATACTCATACCTTATCCGATATTTTTTAATATCATAACAAAAAGTAAATTCAAGGTGATTATTGCTTGAAATCATAATTAGTTTCTTAATTATTATGCATGTACTTTAATGTATACTATTTATTAACCTTGATGTTACATGTATACTTTATCTAGTGCTTCTCATCAATGTTAGGAAAAAATATAATATTTTCAAATGTCACGATAATATGAGTAAAAATCATTTTTCTATGAACATAACAAATAGTTTTAGTGATTAGAAAGAATATTATTCTTTTTAGAGGTTATAAGCTCGAACAGTTACGTTTTTATGGTGTAAGCGCTTTGTATCAATAGTTAATAAATATTCTAAACAGAAAGTACCTTATAATCAACTCATACTATTCAATTTTTTTTTTTATAATTATCGACATCTGATTCCTTATTAATTAATCTGGAATGAGTATTGTTAAGATTTATTAAGGGGATAACCCTTCATTCATAACATCGTGATTCAAATCTCTTACATTATTTAAAGAATTTGACGTTTAATCCACTAAATCATCTAGTAATTAAATTTTTAATACATTTTAATTATAGAATGGTACATTTATCGAATAAAATAAGAAGACATTAAGAAATTAATTACTAACATACAAATTAAATGTAAATTAAAATTGAAGAATAGAAAACAAAATTATGTTATAGGCATAATACCATAATTAGTCCCCAACATTTATCAAAATGATCATTGTGTCCGCATTCTATTTTTTGAGTATTTTGACCCCCCAATGTTTCATTTTATTGAAAATATTCCCCTAATATTTGATAGAATAATCATTTTGTCCTTCATTCCTTTTTTCCCAAGGAGTTTTAGCCCTCAATGTTTTATTTTTGTCCCAAAGTGAAATGTTGGGGCCAAAATGCCCTAAATAAAAAATAGGGGCTAAAATGAATATTTTGATCAACGTTTGGGGGACTATTTTTGGCATTATGCCTATATTATACGATAAGGATTTTTAGTGGATATTCATAACTTATTTTTAATATGATGACATCTTTACTTTCGGCTGGTCATGATGAATGTATCAAAAGATACAGATATTTCTCATTGATTCCCATTTAGTTAGTCAAAAAGATAGGGTTGAAACTTGATACTAATTATTTTTTTCTTCCCAAAATCAGTATGAACATAGAAAAGATTTAATTTAGTTTTGTTCAATTGGGATGGAATTAAATTTAAATACGATTTTTTAGAAATTTTAATTATAGGATTTGGCTTGATGGTTGAGCTTTGGCATTTTTTTCACACTGCAAAATGCCAAGGTTCAAGTCTTAATAATTGCACATTTTGTTTTTTTAAAATGTAAATCAATGAGATGATAACACGTGTTATCATATCATTAGATAAAGATTATTAAATATATAAAAATATTTTTTGTTGATGAGATTTTTTTTGCTGACGTCATTTCTATATCAATATTTTTGTATATGTGGCACAACTAAATCATCGTGCAATGTCATATAGGATTGTTACGTCATCTCAAGTCGTTGATCATGAATTGATTAAGTGTTTTCATTTACATATGAAGTCTTTTGCCATAAAATGATACGTTAAAGGTTAAAATATTAAAAAAAAGAAGAAGATAAGGATCAAAGTGACCTAATGTAAACATTTTTAATACAAAATTATGAGTCAGAGTAGAAGCACTAGTAAAAAGTATAATAATGGTTTTTGTATTTTTAAAAATTAATTATGTATATAACCTTGCATTATTAAGACCAATGTTATATTATCCTAACCAAAATGATATGAGAGTAGATTACAGTCTACAGAAAATAAAAGACATAATAATAAAATTATTCTTAAAATTTACATAAATAATTATTTTGGTAGCTATTATTTTCTTTAAATATTTTTTTGTCAAAATATATATCCTTATTGAAAGGAGATTATTAGTTGACTAACGATTAATACATATTGTTAATGTGTTATTTTCTCATATATTTAATTGTTTATGTGACATGTGTCACATCACTTAAAGTGATGCAATGACATGTATAATGTCAGTAATTAAACACATGTGAAAATGTTACGTCAATAATATGTGTTTTTCCGTTAATCAACTTACGATTTCATTTGAGAGATGATTATAAATATATTAAAAACCCTAAAGACAAAAATCCCACCGAAAGCATTGTCAAACATTTTGATTTCACTTCCAACTTAGAAAAAAAAAGTAGAAAAAAACCACTCTTTAGTCAAACAAAAACACCCATCACCGCCTTCATTCGGAAAAGCATGCAACCGGAGAATTTCGAGCTCTACCGGTTTCTCGCCCAGAACGGCGTCGGAGGCTTTCCGACCAGTTCGGGGTTTCCAGCGATGCAAAGCTTCTCTAGTTCCTCTACGTACTACCCTTTGGAGATGTCTGGAGTTACTAGTGAAACGTCGCCACAAGATAAAGCTCTTGCTGCCTTGAAGAACCATAAGGAGGCTGAGAAAAGGAGGAGGGAGAGGATTAACGCTCATCTCAACAGGCTTAGAACTCTTCTCCCTTGCAATTCTAAGGTAATATATATATATATATATATATAATGTATAGTATTTCATTTAAGTAATTTGAAGCTTTTAGAGAAATGGGTTTGAATTTTGATTACGATTGGTTTAGTTCTTCTTTGGATATGCATGGTTGAACGTTGATTTCTTCTTCTTTCTTTTTCTTTTTGCTGTAGTTTGTTGACTGTTTGTTTCTCGGGGAAAAATAACAGTAGACGATTGATTTCTTTTGACCACGGCCCACGAAATGCTAAATGACCGGACGTTTTCGCAACTCAATTATTGTAGTCGTTTCAGTGTTTTAATCAGTTGAAAAATGAACGGAAATCGAATTAGTCGATAATTGAAATTGATTTAATATGGATTAGTTAAATTAGTTAATTTATGTAACATATGTTAAAAGTTATATGATTTGATCGATTCAATTATTCGGATTATCTATTTTAACCACTTGTAAACCCTAATTCATCATCATAACTTTTGACTCAAAGTGAATAAGCTTTTTGATTCCATTTGTTTTCTTCAGACAGACAAGGCTTCACTTCTAGCAAAGGTGGTCCAACGAGTGAAAGAACTAAAAGAACAAGCTCTCGAAACGACCGAGCTCGATAACTTACCGTCCGAAACTGACGAAATCACCGTACTCTCGTGCGATTATTCCGACGACGGGAGATTGATCTTCAAGGCCTCGTTTTGTTGCGAGGATCGATCTGATCTCCTGCCGGAACTAACCGACATCCTAAATTCTCTCCACTTGAAGACTCTTAAGGCCGAGATGGCGACGATCGGAGGACGGATATGCAACGTTCTGATCGTCGCCGCCGACAAGGATCACAGCATCGAATCGGTTCATTTCTTGCAAAACGCGTTGAAATCATTGCTCGAACGTTCGAATACGAGCGATAGGTCAAAAAGGAGACGAGTGTTGAATCATCAAATGATGGTGTAGTGGCATTATCTATTTCTCCATGGCCATTGTTTAAAAATTTCATCTTCAACCTTTTGCTTTTTAAGAGTGAGCTTATCTTTGTTTTTAGGGTTTTACATGCATCATGATTGTATGGTGAGTTTAGGGTTTATCTTTTTTTTTTTTATGAAACCAGGAAGATATGAGACAGAACTGTGTTGTGGAATTGTTATATAAACGGTAAATTTGTGGTTTTAATTTGATTCGAATTTAACCTCAAAAATAAATAATATACACATCTAAAAATTCTATCAAAAAAATTGAGTTGTATTAATCTGTCATAAAAAATAAACTCAATTCGTTTCGATTTAAAACTCGATATCCGAAAAAACAACACTAGACTTCAAAATTTTATATAATTGATACTTGCAAAGATACATAAAGAGCGGAAGATTTTTAACAATTTAAATTTTAAGATTAAATACTTGACGAATCTCTATTATTTTGAATTTAAGTACTCACTTCTTTTGATATTTGATTCTAATTATGTTCTTGGATAAACATGATATATACGGTTAGAATTCACTAGTACCAACTGTAATACTTTTAGTTTATATCTTTTTAATAACGTTGAATGAGTGAAAACAAACAATTAAAATTATATTTTTATTTTTATTTACGAATATCTTCTTATTTTTTATTATTAATTTTAACAATCTATTTTTATTCCTCTAGTGATCATAATAGATGTAAAACTAAACAAATTTCCATAGTGAAAGTATATATTGTCTTATATCGTTAGATGAATATAAAATAGACAATTAAAATTGTCTCACGATTCTTTTCAATGAATATGTTATAATTTTCTGTTGTTAGTATCAACCGGATTCTATATATATATATATATATATATATATAAAAGGAGACAGATGGATTTATAAGATTTAGACATGAGAATCTGCAGTTGAAAAGGGGGTAGGAAGAATCAAATCCAATCATCTGAAATAATATATATGAAATTAATTGGTTGGTGTCGTTTTGTTTGTAAAAAGCAGTCGTTTGTGTGAGTTTCGATGAGTTTGCGAAGATCACATATTGTCTGTTACGCATCCGTTTATCACGTAGAGGGTAATGCTTCTTCCCTCACTCGCCATTTCTTTTCTAACACAAAGTTGGAAAGAAGATAAAACATTGGAAATGAGGAGGAATTACAATCCAAAAATTCAAAGTAAATTTATATTAAAATGTTTATTCGTGTCAACAGATTACTCCACGTGATATTTTGATATGTTTTATTTTACATTTATTATTATCTTATTTATATTATTTTAAAGGATGGTAATAATTCAACTTAATTGATATTAAATATAATAAAAACAAAGAGAAGAAGGCGTGAATAAAGGGAAGGCTGACAAGAAGAAAGTATTAAATGATGGTGTGTGAGAAGAACTGCAATGTTCACAAATTTCTAGGAAACGAACAAGGAAGGGAGACAAAAGAAAAACAAAGTGAACAATGTCGGGAAGACGTGCAATCTTTGCTCGTCTTTGTCTCCCCTCTCATCTCTGCTTCTTATTTCCACCGACGAACCATTGCCTCCATCCCACCTCTTTTCTTAAAGTACGTGCCCTTTTCTTACATTGCTTTCTCTCAAAACTTCAATCTAATTTTGGACTTATTAGGTGGGTTTATTAATTAAAATTAATGTTATTTTTTTTTAAGATTTTAAGTTTAAATAATTATATTTACAAGATGTATATTATTAATGATTAAAAATATATATGAATATATATTATTTTGTATAAAATGACTATTTGTACGATAATTGAGGCCTATTGAATTTTCAATAAGGATAGTTACTACGATTAACATTGAGTTGAGTTTTTATCAATTAGACTTAACTTGAAAAATATATCTATTCACTTGAAATTTGATTCGATTTGAATTAAGAAAGGTTTCATATTATCTAAAGCTCGATATAATTTTTACGATAAAATCTATATTCAATTCTATTCAATACAAATAAAAAAAGTTCTTATGTCATGCGATAAAATAAGGATCTAAGTGATATATATATATATAGAGAGAGAGAGAGGGATAAAATGAGAATTATATATATAATTTATGTTGGGTCAAGGAAGATAAGTGCATGTTTTTTTATATCAATAATCAAGTCAAATTTTGAGTCTGGTGATAGGTGAAAGGAATTTATGCTCGGATCGAATTCGAGTATAAAAAATATGACTTTAACCCATAATCATACCTAACTATTATCCAGAATTGGGTCAAATCGTGTATTTTCAATTTACCCGACATCCTCCTTCAAAAAAATCAACCCGCTCCTATTATTTTTTGTTTTGAAAAACTCGATCTTATAGAATTAGATCTAAACACTTTAGATTCGAGTAACATGACAATCCCTAGTTTTTGGGGATAAACTTCAATTGGGCTTCAATAAGATTAATTGGTTTTTAACTGGGCTCATATTTTGATCACTTCCCAAACAGACCCTTGAGGGGCCCCTTTCCATCCAATGCTTTGTTCCATTGTTTAAATTTCAGTGAATTAGGAGAGCAAAGTGTATATCAGACAGCTAGTAGGATGTTGGTCCACTACCAAACACTTCTAATTCTCAGTCCATTACTAATACTGGACTTTACATGTTCAAATTCGAATTCAAATAATCTTTTTATCGAACTGAATTTTAGTTCTTTTGTTACATTGTTATGTCGTACGATTATTTTTGTTCATTATTTGGGATTTTAGACTATAACAAGTCGGATCAGATTATTTTTTTAAAAAAGGATTCTTTTATAGATTTGAATTTAGACTACATCGGCCTGGAAAATCGCTTCTTATTACTTATATATTGTAACCCAGGAACAAAATTACAACACGATGAGCATTATAATCTCAGAATCAATAAGCTTTTCTATTCTATGGGTTCTAATCTCCTCTGCTTAACAATTGAAGGAGAAAGTTTGCAATGACAAACTCTAGCTGGATCGAGTTCGATACCCTTTAAGCAATAAGTGTTGGGAAGTTTCTGCAAAATCAGGATCCGAACTCAACTCAACTCAACTCTGAACTTAGTGGGGTCTATGTGACTAACGGACACCGGGGTCTCGGACCAAAAACGAAAAATGGTGGCAATGGCATATATTTACAGAGGATGAAGGGGACAATGACATAAATGCTTTCTATTCCAAGACTTGTTTAGGCCAAAGACGTTTCCACATAGAGATCTCTTCTTTGTAAAGCTTTCTGATTCCACCATAAAATCCATCAACTTCATTGCCTACTTCTCTATGATCTTTCCTATTTATTGCCGTTTTCCGCCATCTCGAGCTTGCCGGGAACTGCTTGAATTCTAGCATCACCGTATCTGTGTTAACAAACACAATGCTGTTACAATGCCAGCTATATTGATCGGCCTTCCCGTTTTTCTTAAACTACTCGTATTAAACACTATTATTCGACACACAGGCCATAGCTAAACACCATTTTGACATCTTCTGCACCTAAAAGGACAACGACATGCTAACAAGAGAATGCTTATCGAGGTTGCAGATGATTTCGACAATATTAATGGTTCAAAAAGTCAAAAACCGAAAAATAATGATCATAACATCGCGTTACAGCCTCGGTTAGCAATTAAAACAGTCTAGTTGGATTTAAAGCACAACTCAATTAGTCCATATAATCATTTTTGTAAAACAATTATTAAGTTCGAGATTGAATCCCGAAATCGATCATCTTTCTCCTATCCCTAAACCGTGATGCCAATGTATATAAATGCAAGGAAGATCAAGTGATTTTTCCTTACCTGTATATTGACAACGGCAATGGTTTTCATTTCCATCACAGGATTCCATGTGACCAACAACACCATACCACCAACCTGAAAGAAATCAAGTTCACATTGGTTACCATATTGTTTCTAATAAGTAAAAGAATTCAAGTTTCGGGTTCAAGTCCTATTAACGGAGAAGACATACGGTCCAATCTGACCCGACTCTAGAATAATGGAGACTCAATATGACTACCGAGTACCCGAATAGCTTTCTGGAAAACTCACCATAGGGGAATTCTTTGGTCTTTCTCCATTGGATCTCAATATGATTCCCAGGTTTCAAATCAACTAATGAATCAGAAATGTAAAGATCATATGAACAAGTATCGACAGGCGGCGCCCTCAGCCTATCCCACGATATATTCTCCTCTTCCGTCTGACGTCCGTGAGGTGAGTACCTGAGAACATAATATAATGTCAAAATCAAGTCCGAGATTCGAATCGCGATCTCCATCGCGTTTTCGGGTCTAAATTTATCGCCGTTGCCGACGAATATGCCATAACCAAATTACCTTGCCTGAAAGGTATCAGTCTTGGAATCATAGCTAAGCTTGGCATCATAACAAGATAACATAAATCCAGCATGTCCATTCTGCAAAAACCAAATCAAAATTACAATCATTTCACCAAAATCATCGTGTTCATCAGCAACATTTAGCAATTATAAAAATTACTTTCGGGTCTAAATTATCGCCGTTGCGGACGAATATGCCATAACCAAATTACCTTGCCTGAAAGGTATCAGTCTTGGAATCATAGCTAAGCTTGGCATCATAACAAGATAACATAAATCCAGCATGTCCATTCTGCAAAAACCAAATCAAAATTACAATCATTTCACCAAAATCATCGTGTTCATCAGCAACATTTAGCAATTGTAAAAATTACCTCTCTGTTATAAACTTGTGCTGGGAACCAGAATTCGCCGGTTTCAAGAGACAGATACCGAGCCATGATCGAATCAAAAGGAAAATAACTTTTCTTGAGCTGATTCTCGCAGTTTTCAGTTCTGGGTTTAGAGCTAAACCGAGAGAGAAAAGGGCAGATTTCAGAAATGGAATCGATGAAACTCTTTTGGTTACTTCGATCCAAGAGATTTGTGGATCTCATTTTTGAAGCAGTATGCCATTGCCATTCTCTGTAAGCTGAATCCCCAATCACTTTACCCCATTTTTGCTTCATGTGTTTCTCCCAAAGATGGTCGCTCGTACAACGATCCCTTAACGAGGAGCAAA
The DNA here is from genome assembly GCF_006381635.1 of Hibiscus syriacus. Lineage (NCBI taxonomy): Eukaryota > Viridiplantae > Streptophyta > Magnoliopsida > Malvales > Malvaceae > Hibiscus > Hibiscus syriacus. The sequence continues at coordinate 230,371 of NW_024063047.1, read as the reverse complement.
CTCCGGCCATGGCACATAGGCCGGCCGTTGAAAGGCGCCCAGAATGCATTCGAGGGTCAGCTCGGGCAAGTCCAGCAACGAAGATGATGACGACGTATTGTGGTCTTCCTTTTGATTCTCTAACGACCCGAGCTTCGTCTTCATCTTCTTCAATGGGGTGATTTGAAGGAAACTGAAGATTCCGAGCTTACCCTTGTGGAACAATGGCGGAAGCAATCTCCATTTACAGTGAAAGAACCTTTGATGGGTCTTTGAAGACAATGACTTTGACAGAATAATGACTGAGAAACATGATATTAGTAACAGAAACATTTGATTCTTTGAAGCTTTTTGTGTCAAAAGAAAGAATCAACGAAAAGAAGAAGAAGAAATTATGCAAAATAACTGTTATCTAAACAGAGATGATACTACAGCAGGGGGTATTTATACTGTTCTTTTCATGTCGGTTTGGTGTGCATTTTCACTTTGGTTTGATTAGTGATTAAATTATGCTTTTGGTCCCCTCATATTTTGGGATAAACACATGAGTATACTAATAATAATATTTAAATTATTAAAAATATTAAAATAATATTAAAAAGTAAAAAAAATTAAAAAATAAACTATATAATAATTATTATTTATTAAAAATTAAAAATTTATAAACATTAAAAATTTTAGATACTTTGAAAAATCATTGGTATATTTTTTAATATTTATTTTTAATAATTAATAATGTATCATCTTATAATTTGTAATATATTTTTATGCAGTTTAATAATTTTTTAAAAATTTAATTTTTGTATTTTATATTTAATTTTTGTATGTTTTAATAATTTAATTTTTTATTTTAAAATATTAAATAAATTCTCGAATTTTCTATTATAAATCAATTAAGTCCATATAACATGTCTCATCTATTATGAATTATTACATCATTATTATTAATAATCAGTGAATAATATTATTTTTTCTTAATTCAAGAATTATATTGAATAAAAATAAATTTAAGAATCACATTAATTTAAAAAAAACTAGAATGTCATTAAACCAAAAATTAAGTGATCTATTATCAACAATCAATTGTCAAGTGAAATGAGACATCAGATTCTTTAAGTAAGATTATGTGTTCGAATTCTGAAATTTACAAATAGAATAACTGTGTTAATATGGTTGTCCATACATGAACATCTCTAATATTTTATTTAAAATATCAATTAATATATTAGATACAAATGGTTAAACAAAAAATTAAATCACCTATTAATTCAATTGGTTAAAAACGTGGTGTTGAATTTTTCAAGTTATTCACAAAGAAAGTAAAAGCAATGAAAGAGAAGCGAAATGGACGGAGCTGTCAAAGTGCAAAGCAAGGTGAACGGTCCTCTAAAAACACATTGAAATTAAATTAAATAACTAAAAAAATGTGACACATAGGTTGAGTGTTGACACCATAGCCGACATCTAACTTGGTAGTTGGATTTTAGTTTGGTTGGATGGTTGGCCTTGAAATTTAAAATAATAATAATAATAAACTATAGATTATATAATAAATACACAATTTGTGAAAAAATTACATTATGGGTCACATTCATAATCTTTTCTTCAATGGATTTTAGGTCTAATCTTAATGCTTAGGTAGAGGAGATTTTAGATTATGGGTAACATTTATAACCTTTAGTCTCTTAAAAAATCCCATTTATCATGAACTGAAATCTCTCTAATGACATGAACTAATTAATTTTAGTGGTTGATAGAATAATTGTTATTTCTAGATATCTCAAATTCAAACACAATATATACAAGAGTGATTGAGCGTTTATTGTCAAATGGTTAAGAGTGTTTTTTAATATAATATGATGAGATTAAAGTAATGTAACTCACGTAAACTAATTACATATTCCGATTCAAACCTATCTTTTGCCATTTTTGACTACAAGAAATGTAACATTGTAACTAATAGAAAATTATAATATAATTACTTCTTTTTGTAATAAATTATAAGTTCAATCACTTAAAAGGTAAATTATCCGAACCGTCCAAATACAATGTATTAGATTTCCGGTTCTGCACCACATGGGATTGAAAGGTGAACCGAATTTTCCGAACATGGAGGACATGTGGCAAGTTATAATTGGTAGATATATAATAATAAAATAAAATAGTATGAGAATAAAATATAGGGGAAAGTTATTAACCTTGAGGTCGTGGGATCGAGTCTCATGGAGGGCATTTTATAATTTGGAGATCTCATACGGAAGCTGCTCTCAGCCTAGTATTGGGGGCAGCCTACTATCTTACCTCCCCTTACCTCATTACATATGGGAACAAGGGACAACCATTTTTATTGTAAGATTTTGTCAGGTGAGAGCCCACGTGTCCAAAACCTAGGAATGTTTTTTTTAAAAAAAAAATTGATAGGTTGCTTCATAATGGGATCCAAATTAGTTGAAAATTAGGTTATCAAATGTATTAAATGTTATATAGTGAGGGATGATGCAAGATCTAAGCTTACAAAATCTTTGGATTTTAATAATATAATTGTTAAAATAATAATATTTCACATAAGTTTTGTGAGGAGAATCTACATCGATCCAAAAATACAATACTTAATTATTGAAGATTTTAACCAACTGTATAATTGAAAGATCCATAAACAAAGAGCATGCCAAATACTAGACCAATAATATTATTTTTGCAAACCTTAACCTCCACGTGTCCACAAAATGGTTAGAGGTTGGCGAGGATGTGACGACAACAAAGGGAGGAAGAGGATAGGAGACCAGGTGGGTCAAATTTTCTATTTTTTTTTAAAGAAAATAAAAATCGTCTCAATCTTTTTATTGTCATCCTTATATTTATTAAATTTTAGATTATATATAAATTTATGCTTAAATTAAAAAATAATTATTAATTTACAAATTGAGATTTGAAAATAATATTTGGTGGGTCCAAAGTGGATTGTTCCCATTAACTCTGATTGAAGAAAAGGATAGTTATCCGTTTGAGAGGGTGCAATGACTGAACATTGATTTGTGAGAAATCCATAATAAAAGCCAACCCCTCCTTTTGTTGGCCTAACTTCCCCACCAAACATCATTAATGCTTAATTTTACTCTTTGTTTTCTATTAAAACCTAAAATATGATATCTGAATTTAAAAAGTAATATTAAATTATTTTTAATAGAATATTAATACACATATGTCACATCATCATTTAATATTATTAATTTTAAAGATATTTTAGAAAACGTAAATAAAAGCTAAAAAAATCTATAACATATTATTAAAAACTCTTAGTTGACACATTATCTCTCCTCTATATTATGAGTTCAATACTCATTAAGAGTAAAATTCTCTTCTATTTCTCCAAGTAAGAAATATAAAAAAAAATACATGAAACACGTTACACAATTACAAAATACAAGCATCACATTAACAAAAAGTAATAAAATACATAAAATATGTATCACATGTCCCTTATCACTTTGGACATATAATATGTTTCACGTCATAATTTTACATACGTGGTATATACCACATTATTGTTGGACACTTGAATGTGTCACGTCAATATTTTAGACACATTTTATATGTCACGTCTATAATAAACATTAATGATTAATCAACTAATAAGTTTTATTATACTTATAGTGCTTTATCTCAAAATAGAATGTTGCATGTCAGAGTGTTCCAAAACGAAGATAACATAGGCCTAAAAAGATTGACATTGTATTTTTTTAATTAAATCATACTAAATTATTTAATAGAATTAATAAAAAAAAGTTGACATTAGAAAAAAAACATTTCAAAAAGGTAGGAGACTAAAAAGAGAAATTATAATTCAAGGATTAAATTGATCAAAACACATAGTACATGGATCTTCTATGGAATTAGACCCATATATATGTGTGGAGTACTTGGATCAAAGCATTATAATTTATAAATTATTAATTGCCGAAAGTAAATGGTGACTTCTTCTTTACCATCGAAATTGCCTTGTTGCTCACATCAATCACATGTTGATGGTCCCAATGTCTTCAACTTAGGATTTCTCATGTTAACCAATTTATAATTTATAAATTTAAATTTTAAGATTATTTAAATTAAATTTATAATATTTTAAACATGCAAATAATAATATAAATGTGAATATGATAAAGATGTGAATATAAATACGAATATGAAATATTTTAATATCAACGTAAACAAATCATTATCACAGAAAAGTTTATTTAAAATTATAACATTCTCACCAATTGGGTTTAGGATGGCAACTTTTAAGTTGATGTTTAGATAATAATTATGAAGAACTAATTACCTATGATAATAGTAATACCCTTTCAAACCAATAAGAAATATGATAAATTACAAATTTAATCATCCATTTATTATGTAATTTCATTTGATTACTTAAACTATATTTTTTCCTTTAAAATCATATCTATGCTACATTTTTGTTCCGTTTCAATCACCATTCATTAAAAAAATAGAACTGTTCATGTGGTAAATTTTTATAAATTTTCAATGATGGTGTGAGATTATCTTATAGTAACACATCGACATCACAGTTAATTTTTTAAAGGCAAGTAACCAAGTATGATTTTGAAAGAAAAAAAAAGTTGGATGACCAAAACAGAATCGCAGGAAATGGTGAGTAACTAAATACCAAATTTACCCTAATAAGTATTAATAAATGGGTAAACTACACAATAGTCACTGATGTTAGCATAAGTTTCTTTCCCACTGATACTTCAAAAATAACGATTTAATCACTAATGTTATCGATTTATAGCAATTCAGTTTTTCGACAAAAAACCGTTACTGTAAGTAAGGGAATGCTGATGTGGTGCACTAAATCGGCTTACCTGACACCGTTTGGCCATGATAGACAACCATGTTGACCGGTCGTTTGAATCCCCTCTTTAAAGACCCAAACCCATACAAACATCCAAGACTTGCACCCCAAGACTGCTATCAAGTACTCGATTTGAATCTTCCATGAGTTGGTCTCCAAGTATGGGCGTATAAGGTTGATTCGTTTTGGTCCATATCTCTTCCACAAACATATTTTTGCATCCTGCTGCGTACAATTCACATCACACTTCCTGTCATGGCTCAAGGCCACTTGATCCCCATTGTAGAAATCGGACGACTGTTAGCACAGCGTGATGTGGTTGTTCCTATCGTTACGACGCCACTTAATGCAGGCAGAGTCGAGAAATCGATCTCCCGAGCCGACAAATCAGGGAGCCCTATCCGTATGTTGCAACTCCAGTTTCCTGGCAAAGAAGTAGGACTGGCAGACGGGGTTTATAACATAGACATGCTGCATTCGATGAAGGACTTCAAATCCTACACTGCAGTAAACAATATGGAAGATGCAGCTAAGGGATTATTTGAGAACCTGCATTATACCCACAAAATTGCTACCGAGTTTCGGGTTCTCGTTCCATGGATTTTGTTGCTTCGCTCTTCTTTGTGTGCACAATGTGAACTCGAAGATACTTGAGGTTAATTATGATTTATTATAAACCAATAACGACCAAATAGCTATTTTTAAGACATTAATATAAAAAAAATAAAGAAAAACTTTTTCAAACTTCCGTTTCAGTGACCATTTATATAGTTTACCCTTAATAAATCCGTCATGGTCAGTGATTCTACAAGAACCAAGCACATTAAGCCCGAGGAAGACACCCTATCGCCGGCGGTCTTTAGTTGCTGAGCTCCATACGCTGAGGAAAACATTACTAACACCAGATCAAGTGGAAATATTAGAATTCTCAGGTCAAGATTAAGACGACCAATAATCCAACTCGATACGATCCATGTCCATCTCTAATTGGTGCGTCAATTCATTGATGATTTAAGAAATCCCTCAATTATTTCTAACATATTATGACTAAATTCAAAAAATGATCTAAATTAATTTGACACTAACACAAGAAAATTCTTCATTACTATTCTGAATACACATTCACAACTTTAACTTATTTTACCTTTGTTACATGTACCACCCCCTATCTTCATTTCTTAATCCTAACATCGTACTTATCACATTATTATTCGATCTGTCGTCTATCATTTTACAACATTCTGTAGCCATTGCTGCTTCCCGGAAGATTCTGGATGTTGATGTTGATATTGAAGAACAGCGCCGTGTGGAGACTGTTTTCATAGAGATGAACTTTGTATCTACTTGTCATTCACGAGGCCTGGCCAGCCAGAGAGAACTGAGAGCTCGAAGCCGAGAGAAATAGTCATTTATTGCAAGAAGGGCACGAGCTGATTGCCGAGTCGTTAAGATCCGGTGCATTTGTTGAAGTGTCTGCTGTCGTAGATTATCGGCCTGGTACGTTAAAGAGAGAGAGATTATTAATCCGATGAATGCCCCAAATCCGAATAAATCTGAATATTGCACCGAGAAGGGAAGTACCTGACGAAGGAACCCTTCAAGGGTTCCTAGCTTTCCCATGGCCATGGCCATTTGACCCATATAATTTGCCACGTTTCCAGATGGTCCCGAGGGGGCAGGTGATCCATTTGCCAAAGTCTCTGCCAAAGATTGTTGTAATGCTTCCATCCCTTGCGACAACGCATCTTCGGCCTGCTGGGATGATTGCTGCAAGTTCTGGATACCCATAAACTGTTGCTCTGTTAGAGGCTCCAACTGATTTGCAAGAAGCTACAAGCAACATGAATTAAGCTTAGAGAATGTGAAAAACAACAAAAGTTTTAATACTGGAGGTAGGAATCAAGAATCGAGCTCACCTTAAGAAGCTCAGATGAGCGGAATCCACCTATCCAAAGAAAACACCGTTCTGCTGGTGTTTTCCACATTCCCGATAAGATATGAAAAACATCAGCTTTTGCAGCGATGCCTTTCAAACGAAAAATGTCGTCAAAATGTGCTGTGACGCTGTCGACAATAGTGCGAAGTTCAGTGTCACCAGCATGTGAATTGACTGCAGCCCTCAGCTCACTTATGTGCCTATTGTGTTCCTCTAGCCACCGTGCATACTCGGCATCAAATGCCAGGGCACCTGCACAGCAGTCCATAAAGCCAGTATCTTATCATATGATATCACTGATGGATGCCCATGACTAGAGCACTTAAAAACGCTTCTTAATTTTAGTACTCCTCCAAACTACGGCACTAGTTTAATAATCGATCAAAATCCGATAACAGAAAAAAAGATCTATTCAATAATCTTATACCTAGTGCAACACAAAGACTGAAGGTTGTAAATGCACGTAAAACAGGCCTTTCTATGTTCCAAATAATAGCATCTATGCCGACTTAACAGTATTTCAAAAAGCGATGAACTTTCTACCCCTAGAATTAAAATACCGTAACTTGGTACTTGGTGCCTGACAAAGCATAAACAGTACCTCTTCTCAGCGTTTCAGGAACAAAAGTTGACATAGTAACACGTAATATCCACAAGGCTAATAGCTACGGGATGAAACATATTACAACGAACTCAAAACATAGTTACTTGAACTCCAAGACCCTAACAGAAATCACATATCATTTTTCAAATTTCAGTGATGAAAATAAAGCTCGCATACCATTTCCACCCATTGATTGAGATTGATTTCCGGAGCTTGAAATGAATATACCCTGAAGTGAAAGAAGCAAAAACAAAGAAAAGTGAGGCATAATAGACAGCATTAGCACCCTGAAAACAAAGAATGCTTATGATATTCATCACAATATTAATGGGATAACATAAAGCAGACCTGCTGACGAGCTTGCTGCAGCTCTTGCTCAAGTTGTGTCAGTTTCAGTCGACTACTCTCTAGTTGTTGCACATATGCCTAGATTTTGAAGGCAGAAAAAGGATTAAGAATAAAGGAATGTACACTAATAAGTACTATATACAGGCTTTAATTATCGTAATAAATAAATGACGTGTCACAATTTTGAACTTTCTTCCTATGTTACTTGGTCAGATACTAATATGTCTCAGCCATTGGTGCATTTAAGCTTTATTATGTAGTTCATATCCATGTCCATCCGATACATATTATTTTCCTCACAGTTCCAACCAAAAACATGACGGTTAATAACGATGTTTTTCCAATTTTTATATGTCCAAAAGGGGCAATTAGTATGACATAATGGTGTAATTTCAACACAATATCGTAGTGGATTTTATAAGTGACCTCTTAATTTATAATAGGACACAAAGAAAGTGTATCTTGACTGATTATTTTCACAATAATATAATAAAATCTTGACTATATAAACACGATCAGTTGAAAAGATTAAAGAAGTTCAATAAAGGAAATACTTTTTTCCTTAATCGGCTTTTTCTTGCAGCCTCGCGATTTTGAGCAAGCCTGCGCAATGTCTGCAAATTAGTCATTGAGAAGGAAATATGATTAATTCATCGATATTATAGAAGGAAAAACTGATTTAAGAATATAATATTCGTGTTATTTCAAAATCAATTGCAAAAAAAACCCGACCTTCTGATCTGTTTTATCTTTTGACCTATCACTAGAATCCGAGGCCACAGTAGCATTTTTTACACCTCTTCCAAACTGCAGAAAAGGATGGTCAGTTAAGAGTCAGTATTAGCCAGTAAGCAGATTCTCCAACTATAGACTTGTGCACATGCACACGCTATATATATGTAAATACATTTTTCTTTTGATTATTTCTCAATGATGAAAGAAAAAGTATATTCAGACAAGTAAGGATTTTAAACACTGTGATCTTAAACATTTATACATTAAATTGAAGTAAGAGGCATCACCCTTTGATTCTTCTCATCAGTATCATCTGTTGACGTATCAGTTCTGGGGCTGCCATCCGCCATATTGGAGTCCCCCCAGTTCTCCCGACCAACTGATATATGCGCAAGATTTGGTTGGATAACCTTCTGAAGCGGTAATGGTTGGGATCCCACAACAGCAGCAGAGAGATTGTTGTCTGTGGATCCAAGTGTCTTACAAGTACAAAAACAAACATAAAAAAAAAAACCTCTCAGTAACTAAATTTATGTCAAATGTTTGAAGCAAAAACACAACTTTCAAAAGGAGATGGATGGCTACCTTGCTTAAAGCGCCAAACTGAGCATCAGCTAAAGCCTGGCTATTTGATTTTATTTGATTAAATAAAGGATCTAAAATACGAGAATATTATCAGTAGAAAATATATACCAAATAAATTCCATAATGCAAAGAAGAAAACAAATGCTGAATAATCAAGTAGTGTAATACATTAAGCAATTCATTTTCCATGAAATATAAAATCAAATGCTTGCATATGCCCGTTAATAGTAAATTGAGGCCCATAATTACATACTTCTGGTCAGATTAATAGCATCCTCTATTCGAAAATGCTCAAGGGCTCCAAAGTCCGGAATTTGAGAAGAATGAACGGCATTTGCCTCTGTGCCGCTGAAATCCATGTCATTAAAACCACATGTTCAATTGTAAGGCAGTATGATTCAATAAGATTGGGTCTATATTCCTAGACAAGAAGAAAAAGCTACATAGGAATATCTCAAAGTAATCAAGAACGAAAAAAATCTACATTCAAAGTTGAGATGAGGCCGACCGAATATTCTCATAATCATAACAATAGAAAACGTCCAGCATGCCGGTTTAAAAGTAAAAGCAAAATTCTCAGATTCTCAAATGACAATAATTATAAGAAAACAGAAAGTTAATAAACCTCCAGAACAGATGTCAACCAGCATATTAAAAGATCCCAAATTCCTTCAGATTAATACGGAGCTTAAAATGTAAACTTGAAGTGAACCAGAGACAATCAATCATCAAATATAACCACCATAGGAAAAATTAATGGCTCTATATCATGATGTGAACCTTTTAAGTCAATATATTACCATTCTTTCCGGAGATGACAAACCGACAAAATAAAAGACGATAAAACAATATATTAACTCCTTGATTCAACCCTTTAGTAATATTAACAGTATCCTACACTTATAACGAACATAAAAGGCCATGAATTCTCCTTTGCAAATATTAAAAATGCAAACCTGAAGACAGAAGTGCACCAGGAGACAAGCAATTATCAAATACAACCATATCACCTTAATACTTGCATAGGACAAAAATAAGGGCTCTTTATCACGACATGAACCTTTCAGTCGATATAAAACCATTATTTCCTCAGATGACCAATTGAGGACATAAAAGAAAACAAAACAATATACTAATTCCCTGTCTCACCTCCTAAGTTATTCTATACTTATAAAGAGCATAAAACGCCATGAATTCTTCTTTGTCCATCACAATTCAAAATTCAACCGCTTCGTTAAATACCTACACTCAACCAACTCTACCCTAGTACAAGTTCAATAACTAAGAAAATAAAGATGTCTCAACATACAAATATACAAACATGTCGCCAATACAAAGCTCATGTGGAAATAGATTGATGAATTTGAACAAAAAGCAATCAAAAGCTCATAAACAGAATTAAATCGAAAGAAAAACCTGGGATTTGAAGAGGATACTGCAGGAACGTAGCTCGGCATTGCTGCTGAATCTTTCTTATTATTTTCTACACCATTATTCACCGTTCTATTCCCCATCAATCACAGCCAAACATATCATCATCCAAAAAATAATTCTATTTTTTATCCTCTCACACTCCTTCAATTTCGTTCACTGAGTCAACCAAAAACAAACCGAATAACTCAGATAAAAGTGACCCATAATGATATTTATAAGCTACATGTAATCGAACTTCTCAAAAATAAAAAAACAACAAGAATTTCCACTATATTAACCTACTATTCGTACAGTTTTGCAACCAAAAAGAAAAACCCAAATCTAAAAACAACCCAAATAGAAAAATAGATTGACCTTGAACTGAGAACTAACCTTGGTTTTTGCTCTGTGTTGAAATCTTAAAGCAGCACCGATTAGATACAACATGAACTGAGAACAACTTGTTCAGCAAAAATGAAAAATAAAATTATTTGGCAAAGTAAATAAAGGAGATAAGAAACCAAAAAGAGAGAAGGGAAACCCTAATAAAGCTTATTTTGAGGAGTAAGAAATTGTTTTTTAAAAGGAAGCAATCCTCCATTTCTGACTTTTTGATGGCACGTATGAATTAGTCGTCATAAATAAAACAGTAGGTAATATAAAAATAAAATATCTAATTATGTTTTTAGTCCCTTTATAATGTAAATTTTAGGATTTAGTCGATTTAGTCCATCTGATTAAAGGGGATTTTGCCCCTAAAATAAACCTAAATCAGTAATTTTATCTCTATTTTTAATTACATCAATTTTGTCATCGAACTCATTTAATTATATCAATTTCATCACTTGAATGGTGTTGATCGTTATAATACTAACATAATAGTTAACGATATTGACGTAATGATTATTATATTAACTTGTCTATTTTATATAATTATCCGTAATGATTCATTATATTAACTTGTCTATTTTATATAATTATCAATGTTTAATTCATATTGAGTATTATATAAACTCATTATAGGAACGATGTTTTTAACTTAGACGATATTCACAACGTCAAGATTTGAATAATCACGCATGTACTTTTTTTTGTTAATTTAATCATTTTTTATCCTTATATTTTTCAAGTTTTGAGATTTTGGTCATGATCTAAACTGAATTCATGAACTACTTATAATATATAGACTAATAATACAATTTGACACCTTTTTAAAATTGAACGCATTTCAAGAATATTACGAATTGTACAGGGGTAGATAAAAAATATTTAAAAATATAAAAGAAATAAATATTAAAATTATACCGACAATAAATATAATAATACTAGTATTATGTATACCTCCATAGAAAAGAAATGGAAAAGTAAGCACTTATTAAATGACCTCATCGCCACCTTTTCCTCTTTGTTTTTTCTTGCACTTAGATAAAGAGAAATTTTAATTATACCGTTTAAATTATTAATCTATTTATTTGGACTAATTATTGTAAAAAAATTATACTTTTTAATAGTAGAGACTCAACAAAGCAATGTCATAAAATCAGATGATCATTTTATAATTTTTAATAGCCGATGGACTCAACAAAACAATATCCTATAATTGAGGAATTATTTTTGTACTTTACCTTTGAATTTACTACTTAAATGGGCCTAATAGAAGAGTCCAATTTGAAATAATTAATATAGTTAAGCCTAAAACTTGTGGATTTTGAGCTAATTGAAAAGCCCATTGGGCCGGCAATTCAATTTAGTGAAGATAATTGGGGAGGAAAAAGGACCTCTTATTTCATAATAATCAAATTAAAATTAAATGAATAATTTGAGTTTTTTTAATTATCTATTAATTTCCCCTTGCTATTAATAATATTTTATTTTTTTAAAAAAATTAATAGATATAAATAATTATATATTTTTTTTCAAAAAAATATTTTTTAATAGATTTCAAACATATTTTAGATCAAGACAAATTACGTATCTTGTGTTGTTATCCTTATCTAATAAAAATCGAATTTATTAAATGAAATTTTGAACTTGACTAAATAAAGCTTAGATTGTTTTTAGTCAAACCAGAAATTAAAATAAATACTAAAATTGACATATAAAGCATTAACTGCTCAATACAACTTGTGTGAATAAGAATAATGATATGAGAAATAGGATAACCAACGCAAACTTATCCATGGAAGGGACGGGTGGGGTAATTGCCATCTTTTTTAAAATATATTTTTATATGTTTTAGATATTTTTAATATTTTTTATTAAAAATTTATCTTCGTCTTTTTAAAATTTTATAAATTTATTTATCTTTCAAATTTTATAAATTCATTTCTTAATATTAAACTGTGTTCCTCTAAATGCAAAAGACTAACACGGTGTTCTTATATATATATGATTGAAAAATGTGAGAGCCACTTTCCAATATACATATATTATAAAACTTTTTTAACTTAGATGAAATAAACATGATTTTAATGAAAATTTTATGATATTAATAAAAATCAAGAAATTTCACATTTTTCAAACTTTTAGGTCTTTAGATATTTATATGTATACTTTTTTTTTAATTTAATATGATTTTCAGAGATGGACCGATAAGGTTGAATGGGGGCAGTCGTTCCTTTGAAAATTTAAAATTATTATATATTTTAGATTTTTATGTATTTTTTATTGAAAATCTATTTTTACCCCTTAAAATTTTATAAATTCGTCCCCTCCTAAAATTTTAAAGGTTCGTTTCTAGCATAAAATTTTGCTTTTTTCCTAATAATTTTTGTTTCTGGAACACGTTCCTAGAGTATCATATGATTTTTATTTTAAACAAAGTGCGATGATGTGTTTCATGTTTGAAAATTTCAAGGATCAACTACACCAAAATATTCTTTAAATATTAAAGTGATTACTAGATACAACTTCACATGCTAAAGCACTATTTATCCCTATAAAAATAATAAATTTATGATAATATATGATAAGATATATGGAAACATGCAAAAATTTATGTTAGACGGTGCGAATTTAAGAATTTATATTAAAAAAGGGTGTTGAATTATAAAATTTTAGAATGTACAAAATTATATAACCAATAGAAAATACAAAGAAAAAAATCTAAAATATAAATGAATTTTAAACTTCTAGGATGTGACCGCACACCCTAAAACCCCTCGATCCATCCCTGATAAGATATAAAATAATATTGCTTAATATCTCTTAGGTTGTTTTTGTGATGAGGTATAAAGGAATTATCCCTTCTAACAATATTAGTTTTAAAGTTTCGATTTCGATTTTTTTTATTTGAAATTCATTCAACTTTAATTTTTCACATGTTATAATATGTATAAAATTAAATATATAAATAAGATACATACTAAATTGTAAGCAGGTTATTAATTTATCAGTTTCTTGGAAAGGAAATGGGGGGTCATCTCATACCAAAACTCAATTAATAAGCAAGAAAAGTATGACTTAATTTGTTTATTGAGTTTAATGAGATTTATATTTCATACCAAAGATTCTCCTTCCAAATAGCCCATTGGTTTAAGGAGTTGGTGGTAAGGCAAGTTATCTTGATCAAATTATATTTATTTATTTATTCTGAAAAAAATTAATTACGATGTAAGCATCGTAATATGTATTTTTCAAGAATATAAATATAATTTTAAAAGACTTTTTATACAAAATTTTTACATTCAACAAAGTACGTAAAAATATCATAATGGAATGTGTCGGTAATGTTTCTTCTCTCTTGATTTAGGTGGAGAGTTGTAACGGTAACAATATGATGGGAGTTTTGAGAGGATATGGACGCTTGATGACATGGAGAAAAAATTTCTTTCTATTGGGGGAGAGACGAATAAATTATCATCTTACGCTTAGAACGAAAAATCTCCTTTTATATGTTGTTTTGATAATTTCACAAGGGTTGGTGATCAACGATGAAAAATCAATGATTTGGGAGAAGAATAATCATTAAATTGATTTTTTTAAAATACGAAGAGTTAAATTTGTTGAACTATAATCAATTCGATAGAGCGCATAAGTTTTGACTTTTGAGGACAAATATTATAATGAACCTTTTAACTATATTATCTAATGTTTAACAATCTTATGACTTATTTGTAAAAATATTTTAATTAAATGACTAATTTATAATTGTTTAATAAAACATAGACCGTTTATAAACTTAACTAATAATCCAATGACCTGAAATGTACCCTCATTATTATTACCACGTAAATTTCAATTATTGATATGTAAAAAATCTCCTGAATTATTATTAACAAGCGCAAAAGTCAAATATGGAAAACACATGCTTTGGACGTTGATATATTCACATTACATTTTTTCATATAAACCATTTTTTAGGTTTACAAAAACTTAAAGTTATTGTAAAATTTAACGAGCGATTTTAGTAATAAAGAGATTGTTGTTCTCTTTAGATAATTAGAGTTTGAATAGTTTTCTTTATCGCTAATGATAAATTAAAAAATATTTTTTTAGATGGACACATGTATATTAATTACATAAAATTTTTGTTTGAAGGAAACACAAATAAAATCTCAGGGTGACCACAATCAATAAAATCGATAATTATCTCGAAAAAAAATATGGATTTCAAGGTGTGCAACCCCTAGTTGCATCTGCCAGTGTCTATAAATATGTATATGTTTTTTCGTATTTAAAATTAAACACGTATGATACTTTATAATCATTAAAAAATTTGTATTAATATAAATATATGACTTAAATTAAAAGTTGAGAATAAGAAACACTTAATTAAAAATCAAGTCATACTCAAAGGACATCTCATTTAAAATTAACATATCGAAGATAGTATTATTAGTGTTGTAGTAAGTATATGTCAACATGATCCCTAAAAAACCAATATTTCTTATCGGTAATCACCCCACGTACAGAACTATAATTTTAAGAGTTAGACGATAATCTTTTATCTCTCCCCTCCAACAAAGGGGAGCTTTCCCTCTTCTTTAAATAATCTTCATTCTTTTTTAAAATTTATTATTCATTTTTATAATCTGTAAACTGTAATGATATTTGATTCATTCATCGTTATAATTAATTTTTTTATCTAAATCAAAAGAAATAAATGGCCGTCTATGTTTAATGCTTGTAATTGGTATCTCTCTCAAACATCAATCGCTAATATATATGTAAAGCTTATAATTGGAAGTGAATGATTAATGATGATTTTAAGGGTAAATTTTATTTTACTTCGCATACAAGGGTTGTGCCAACTGTCCAATTTAATTTCATAGCACACTAAAAATGTGGTAGGACACCCATCATAAATAATAGGGTAAACTAAACCTAGTACCTAAACTATCACTTTTATCTCATTTTGGTGCATCAATTTTTATTTTTTCAAAATCATACTTAACGTTTATTTTTTGTTTTGTTTTGATACCTCACCGTTAAAAACTTAACGGTACTATTGTACGTTGCACTTTTTATGGGCAAATTATATCATTCATCACTCAACTATCTTCTCACTCCTATTTTGGTCACCAGAGTTTTTTTTAGTTTAATTACTTAACTTTCAAAATACTCCTAATTTAATCACTCTAACTTTCAAATTTATTTTTTATTTTACTTATATATTAATGAGAAAATAATAAAAATGTCATGTAACAAAAATTATTAATAAAATAAATTAGAGTGATTAAAACATGAGCAATTTGAAAGTTGAGTAGTTAAATTGAAATTTTTAAACTTTAGTGACCAAAATAGGAGTAAGAATATAGCTGAGTGATAAATAATATAATTTACCCATAAAAATGAAATTTAAACTAAATTTATAAAAATAAAGTTTAAGTATCAAAACAGAACAAAAATAATGATTTATGTACTAAATGTAAAATTTACCCTAAATAATAATTGTCATCCACTCTGGATTATTACTGCAAGCCGAGTCGAGTCATGTCCATCGAGCCAAGCTTGTTGGGACGTCCCATCTCGAACCTTATAGGTCACAATTGGTTGGGTGACGTACTCATTTGGAAAGCAGTGACGTCAGGACATCTAACCGGGCTTTCGGTGATGGCCACGTGGTAGAATTATTGATACACTGATAGATCTATCTTCTTCCTTTGTTCTCCATCTTCACGCCTTAAACAAGCGCGTTATGACACGCTCCTTTTTTGTCTTCCTTTGATAAAATGTGTTTAGCTTAATTAAATATATTTAGGTAAAATTTAATTCATTTTTTGGGCATATATATATATATATAGAACGTATATTTTCTTGCATATATAGTATTTGAATTTGAGATTTCAAAAAATAACGATAAATTATTTAATCATTAATGTTGTTCAGTTTATACATTTTTATTTACATATATTCTAACTTAAATTTAAATATTATTTCGACTATTGGTCTAATCATATTTTATAATGATTAATTTATTCTAATTATATTTTTACTTATAATTATGATGGTTGTGTTACTATAGATGCAATTTAAAAAAACACGTGTTTCTATTCTCATCAAAAGAATTTAAAATAGAAAATGACAAATTACATTAAGGGCTATTATAATACGAGTATGATTATAATTAGGTTATCATATTTTAATAAGTTAAAATAGAATCATTCTATTTATCGATTGCAAATATCAAATCACTTTTCTGTTAAGTATGGAATGGATCTTAAATTTTTAATTACAATCATATCACTTTATTTATCAATTGTAACAATTAAGGTACTCAAAGTGTGTATGTATGTTACCTTTTTAGTTACTATCATGCCATTTTATTTATCGGTTGTATTAGTCAATTCATTCAAATACAACTTAAGAGTTAATGTTCGTCATACACTTGGCGAAAAAAGTGATATAATTGTTACAATTAGTAAATAAATTGAAGTGTTGTAATCATACTAATAATACAATGACTTGTGATGTAATTTATCTATAAAAATCTAGTGAGAGCTTGGCCGAAGCACGCTTTAGGTTAGCGTCTGGCTTAGCACACACATTGATAATCCTTCATTTTGTTGTTTAAATTCCAACGTCCCACTTCATTTTCTTCCTTATTATCTTTATTTCTCATCCGAATTTTCAGGAAACTTGTTCATTTTCCTCGGAAAAACACTCTTCTCGTCAATCTTTTCTCTCTCTTTTCCCCGAGAAAATCAGTTACCCTTTTTTGGAAACTTTCAGGGCCTGGAAATGGATAATTCAATGAGCAGTACTCTGCAGACAAGAAGATTATCACCCAAAAAAGCCATATCCAAGAAGCCTATCAAAGTAGTGTACATATCAAACCCCATGAAAGTGAAGACCAGTGCCTCAAAATTCAGGGCCTTAGTGCAGAAACTCACCGGCCAAGACGCCGAATTACATGACGACCCGACAAAGTTCACCGACACCGAAGAAGCAGTCGACGACGTCGGCGGAGACAACGATGACGGCAATCAAAGGGTCCCCGAAACCGTGGCAAAGAACGGTACTACTTCTCCCGATTACCATGTAAAAGAGGTCCCCACCTTTGACCGACAACAGTGTTCCGCCATTGCCGTCGACGGCGACCGAGGTGTCCCGTTTGACGCCTTCTACGACGACTATGTTTTTACGCCGCAGATGATTGAGAATTTCACTGGGATGTTGCCACAAGGCCTTTTCATATGAATAAAAAGAAGCTTGAATGTAAGCTCTCCTAGGCCTTATTTTATCTGTTTTTCTATTCTTCTCTTTCGAGTAGAAATGGATTATTCAAGATCGAACTCGAGAACGATATTAATGTCAATATCTCTCTATAATTAGTATTTCGTATATATGTTGCTGTTTTCTTCTTTTCGGTCTTTGTTTGAATGAATTTGATTTTATTATTATCATCATCTTTATTAGGCCTGCAAGAAATATCCATGGATGTAACAATCTTTTCTGTTTCTTTCTTGTCACTTTTATGTCTGTTCGGGTTTGTTCCGATTCTGGTTCGGGTCTGGATCGGGATCCAACACATTCAATCTTAGCAAGTACCGTACAGATAGCTACTCTAAGTTAAACCAAACACAAAACGTTAGATATTTGACACGAGTTAAACAATGTTACATGTGTTTTGTTTGCGTGTATTATTCCTATACATGTGTGTGTTTAGAAAAGGATAGTTGCAATAGTTCGTGATAATTAAAATACGAAAATAACAAATGTAAAATAATTGTAAAATAAAGAACACCAAGAATTAGTGTAAAAAATTATTTTAAGAAAAAATCACATGTAGAAGAAAATAAAAATTCACTATGTCGAAGAAAAGTACAAGAAGATGAACATCTAAACGCGCTTTAAGATTTAAACAACTCGTCTTTAAACCCTAATCCATAATATCTATTTATAGATATAATTTTTTTGTTTACAAAGAAAACTTGCATAACAAGAAATATACTCAAACTGAGTTTATTACTGTTCATCAGCTTATAAAGGGAAGAAAATAAAGTTCTATATGGATTGAACTTCTTTGCCTATCATCGCAAATCTTTATTTTAATTTATGTTTTAAGTGAGTTTATTGTTAATCATCTCAAGTCCAATCAAATAGAATTTAGGTCACACAATTCTAGCGTTATAGAAGACAAAAAAAAAAAAAACTATAGGAAATTCATTGCATTTTCTTTTCCTTTGTTGGATTTATATTCAATATACTTAAGATAGTTTAATCATAATTTCTTACACTATCAATGAATCATATTAAGACACGTTATTAATAAATTAGCGAATAATTTTAAAAATAGATATGATTATTATATATTTCGACAGATAACATCATGTAATTCACTGTCAATGGATAAAGTTAAATTCTATTAATGTTTTGAATACAAACCCCTTTATTCAGTACGCATGACATTTTCCTAGGGTTTCATTTTCTTTAGCTTTTGGCATATTATGGTGAAGAAAATGAAATGTCTCTTTCTCATCTTTGTAGTTGCATAAAAAGATGTATTGTCTACTTGATAGCTAGTGCTTGTCTATGCATAATATACTAAAACTTATCTTATGGTGCAATGACAAAAAAGAAGCTTTGGTTGAAATAATTTAGTTGATTTTTTTTTATTAAATAGAGATGTATTATATTTTCAAAATATATATTGAGATTCGAACCCACACAAACTCTGAAAAAAAAAGAACTTCTTTAACCACTCTACCTGTTAATGGAACTCATAATTTAGTTGATATTAGTTATAGGTTCAATCTCGAGTGATTTCTCTTTCTTTCACTTATAAAAACTTTTGGGGTAAACTTCACATTTAGTACCTCAATTGTTACTTTTGTTATGTTTTAGTCATCAAACTATTTTTTCAAAATCATACCTAATGTTATGTTTTGGTTTCATTTTGGTCACCCTCCATTAAAAATTTAACATAGCTACTGATGTGACTTTTATAAATGATGACATAACATTATCTTATGACAAAACGTCAACAACACCGTTAATTTTTTTAATGACGGGTGACCAAAATGAAACCAAAATAAAATGTCAAGTATGATTTTGAAAAAAATAGTTGAGTGATCAAAACTAAACAAAAGCTAGTTAAGGAAAAAGTAAAAAATAATAATGAATAAGAATGTGATACATAACACTTTCTTAATAACCATCTGTTTTTATTATAGGGACAAATAGAAAAAAGATGGCAAATTAAGACTTAAATTGAGAAAAAAATTGTATACTTTGAAGGCAAAAAGAGAAGAAAATTATAGTTTAAGACTGAAAGTGAAAAAAATGTAGCTAGAAAAACATGCATATAGATGAGGAGATGGTGGCTACTTGAAACCTAATAGCCACAAATTCTGCCATATTTTTCCAGCCGCATTTGGAATCAATCAAGATATATATACCGTTCCAACCACATACAGATAAAGGCGTTTTTGCAGTACCCCAATTTCAGAAAGAGACCTAATCCTAATACTTGAAAAGGTCGAAATTATTGCACGACTTCGATGGTAAAAATAATGTCATTCTTTAAAGAGGATTTTAGTTTGACCAGTTGTGTCAGTAAGATGTGTACATTGTCAGATTAAGAAAATTCTGAATAAATACTATCTTATAATCACCTTAGATTGTTAAAAAAAAAATTAAAGGCTACTATTTTATTAAGTTATTGAAGTTTCAAATTACATTAGAGTGACTGAATATGCTAAAAACACGAACTACATGGACCTTCTATAGAATTGGACCTAACTTACAGCAACTGCATGCGAAATTACAATAACATGATTAGCTGACGTGATTTTTTATTAAGTTAAAAAAAAATTAAAGGCTACTATTTTATTAAGTTATTGAAGTTTCAAATTACATTAGAGGGACTGAATATGCTAAAAACACGAACTACATGGACCTTCTATAGAATTGGACCTAACTTACAGCAACTGCATGCGAAATTACAATAACATGATTAGCTGACGTGATTTTTTATGTTGTGATTGTTGTTACTGGTTGATTTGGTCGAATTTTGATTCTAGTCTTTATATTGTATTGAAATTTAAGGTTTAACCTATTTATTTTAATGTTTTATAATTTGAATTTTTTATAATGTTATTAGGAGTTCTAAATTGCTAACATAATTCATTGACATGATATTTCAAAAAATAACTGAAATATTTGACTGATATGTGAATTTATGGATTAGTATATCAATTGGTCTTAAACTAGGCATTTTTTCTCAACTTGGTACTTTTATGCATCATAAGAATCAAACTTGAACTTAAATATACCAGAGCAGGAGAGCTCATCAAATGACCTCAGTGGTAAAAGAAAACGTTATTCTCCTTAGAGATCATGAGTTCGAACAGTTGCGTTTGCAGGATATTTTGCTTGCGAAATTGATAAATGAATACTCTCCCGAAACATATTTGATACACATACATTGTCACAAGTTTCCCAAAGATAAACCAATTATTGTGAATCTCTTTATTCTTCACATATAATATTAATGTAGTAGAGGATGATAAAATGAGGATTGGATAGGTAGCACGCAACCTATCTTTGCAATTAGTACATCGTTACCGATTTTAATTTTCTTAATAATACAAATGATGGAAGTAGTAGATTCGTCAAATAAAAAATCAATTTTTTTAAAATTTATCTGATTTTTCTGCCTCGAACACATGATACAACCTCTTGTTCTGAATGAAACAATTGGCATGGATAACAAATTTTTTCAACCTAGCTGAGAACAATAATAACACTAATATTTGTTGTTCACCTTTTCAAATCAGATTTTGTTATCCTGACCTCTAAAGTCATAGTGGTCAATGCCGACGAAAAATAATGAAAATTAAATCTAATGTGGTGTGACAATGAAACACAATCCTTCTTAACTTAAATGTTGCATGCAAAACAAATATATAAAACACAATTTCCCTAATTGTCACATGCATCACAGTTCACAAAAAAGAAGTTATTTGGTCTTAGTAACAAAGTGAAAGGATGATCATAAAGAGATTTATCTTTAATAACGGGCAGTAGTTAGTGAATATTAACCTGATAAAGGACACTGATAAATTATTTTTTATCAGCAAATCCTTTCTTGGCACAAGTCGGATTTAGGGACACAAAATCATTGAAAACAAGTAAAGTGGGTGTCTCAACGAAAATTGTGAGTAATCATAAAGGATAGTTAAAAATAACTTTTTTTATGGAAGAACCTTCTACACGTTAAAAAAAAACCCTACAAAACATTATTCATGTTAAAAATTTGACAAACCCAACATGTTCACTATAGAGAACCTAAGATCTATCACTAATGTTACATCAATTTTCTAAAGTCGGTTAGTCTTATATTTTATTTATAATTTCTTAGTACATAATAATACTTAGACATCAGAATCGACCATATATCATTCAGACAATAGAATTGATCATTTATTATTTAAGTGATAGAGTATATTATATATTAAAACCAACACAAATGCATTAATAATTTAAAATAAATTAAGGTTAACTAGGAAAGTTAAGAGAATAATTTTTTTGTTAATATACAATACAATTATAATATTATTGAATTATATCACTATTTTTATTATATACCATAAGCTCTCTTTTTTAGAATTGCCCGTCCAGCTCAGTTGGTAGAGCGCAAGACTCTTAACCTTGTGGTCGTGGGATCGAGTCCCATGATACAGAATCTGCTCTCAACCTGGCGTTGTGGGCATCCTACTACCTTACCTCCCCACACTCCATTACATATGAAAATAAAGTCAACTAATTTTTTTTTCTCTTTTTCACATAACTCACTCTGACATACTTTTTGTATTGTTTTTATAATGAAAACTCCCTCCCCTATTCATAAATTTTAGTAGTCTTTAATTGTTGACACATATTAATTAGGGATGGCAATGTGTCGGGTTTTTGGGTCACCCGACCCGAGAAGAAAGGCTCCTCCACCCGTGATCTGATTCGATGAAATTAAGGTTTCACCCGACCTGACCCGAAATAATAATAAAAATATATTTTTATTCAATAAAAATAGTGACTTAATTGAAAAAAATTATATATAAAGGAGTATTATTGTAATTATCCCTAAATATATAGGGTAAAATTATATATATTTTTTTGGGTCGGGTCGGATTTTTCCACCCTAAATCCGACCCAACCCGAACCCAATTTTTTTTTTTAAAAAATATGACCCGGTCGAGTCGGGTCGGGTCGGAACCCGTCGGATTCGGGTTGAGTTGCCATCCCTAATATTAATATCTTAGCTATTAATCTTATAAAAATTTAGACTCTTAACAGAAAATTCTAGATAAATTTTTCTATGTATAAATTTTAAACATGAAAAATTAAATTTATTAAATTATTTATGCATAAATTTTAAAGATTAAAATTATTATTATACTAAGTCGCATTACTATTTTTTTCGCTTAGACAGAACATTAATTAAAAATGTGCTTCATGTATTTCATGAGTGACAATGGCAGCCACTATACGATTCCGCTTGCGAGCAGCCTATTGAATCCATACCTCCCAATTACATTGTTTAATTAATTGATTAAATTGTTTGATATTTCTTCCAAAAATTTGTGAATACTGTATGAGCCAATGTCACGTTTGAAGATAAATATAGGTTCACAATGATAAAACCAAATCATAATAAATTTAAAATAAAAAAAATTAAAATCCAATCGTATTATCTCATCCAAAATAAAATAAAATATTATATTTACGAAATCGTACTCAAGGGCCATAGAGATTTGTGAAGAATATTTAATTTGTGGTCTCGATTGTTGTGCTTGAACGTTCCCTCGTTGACTAACTAATTTCTATATAGTAATTTATATCGTATATTATAGTTCAAACTTCTACGATGCTTCCATTGACCACCCTCTTCTTAACTCATCTTTAACGTAATGAGTTTTATAATATATGATATATTTTATAAAGCTGGATGAGTTCAATAAATGAAGCAATCACCGGAAAAAAAAAACAAAACAATACAACTTACAAGATCACTGCTATTTTTTTCCTCAGCAATAGCATTTTAATTGAATAAGGTTAACCTAACTAATATGACTCGTTACAAACTTTTATAATCTTAAATGCAAGAAAATAGTACATATAGCCAGACAATACAATGCACACAAGAAAACTTATACCAACGTTACAAAAATCAACGTTGACACCATACTACTGCTCGTCGAAAGCCAACAAGAATACCACAAAAAGTAATACAAAGACAACAGAAACATAAACTAAACTAAGCAAAACCACCATGTTTTCCAGTCCAAGTTTGAAAAACTAGTAATTTAGTACACAACAAACAGTTTTAGTTTAGACTAAACCAGCTTCATACATCATTCACCACACTCTATATCACTGTCACCGTCACTGCCAAGAAAATCGGGTTTTATGCATCTCCAGTGAACAGTATACTTGCACCCATGCTCCATACACTCAATTGACAGATCTTGGCAAGGCTCACCACAGGGAACACATTCAGGGTAGTGATAAATCTTTTTAACGAATGTGAGAGGATGTCGATGACCTTCGTATGTGTATTTGCTTCCGGCCTTGATAAATCGGGACTCTCCGATAACACATTTGATATGCATAGCATTGTCACAAGTTTCACATCGATAAAACCATCTTTAGGTATCAAAATAGAATATAAGTAATAATTCAGGTATTAAACATGTAGTTTATTTTTTAATAGTGTAGGAGATTACAGTTGAAAACTTTCTTAACCAATTGATAACACTCTTATAGGTGTAACTGTTTAAATCCAAAACCTCTAATAAGTAACATTTCTTTTAACCATCTAGTAATTAATAGGTTCGAGATTATGTAATTATTGTCTCCGTTATTTCAGCAGTTGAATGGTTGGTGTGTTCCATGTTTGATAAATTGTTATATGATGAATTAATTAATATAAATGTTTATATGATAAATTGCAAATTTAACTATTTTTTTTAATAAATATTGAGCTTACATAGTAATTTTTTTAATATTTATAAAATAACAAAGATTTTAATATAATAATGTTTGTCAACACCGTTTTTCGCACGGGTGGGGAAAGGCCTATACCGACTTGGGAGTTTTCTCTTTTTGAAAATCGTTTCGAAATGTGAGGAGTCGCCACCAGTTATTTAAGGTGCGATTGGAACACCAGAAAAATGGATGATTTTAATAAAATATTTTATTTTTATCAAAATACAGAGTTTTGAGGTCTGCGAAAATCTAGAAATCAGGTTCGGGAGTCGGTTACGCGTGGGGAATGATTAACACCTCCACAAGCGCCCAAAAATTGGTACCCAGTTGATTATCCTATATTTAAAATTGGAAATTTTGAGTTCGATCTTTATTTAATTTAAAAATCATTAATGATGCGAAGTTGAAAAGGGTATTCGTTTATTAAGGCCGATAGCCTTCACTCCCGAGCGTAAATGCGGAAGATCATCTATTGTGCCTAATAACCGAACATTGCCTCATTTTTAGAAAACATGATGCAATTTTGAAAATGATGTCGACTTATTTAGGGAATTACCAGTAGTCACTCCTTGAGCATGATCGTGGGAGATATACTATTAATTTCTTAAATGAGTGTACAGTGCCTTAAAGTTAAAATAAAATGCAATCAAACAAAATTTTATTTTATCCTAATTAATCTAAAGTAAATTAAGGTTTTTTCTAACTTAAGGTGTCAAATTATGAGAATTAGGGAACTTAGGGGCTCAAATCTAAAAATGTCGGCTCTAGTATTAATCTTATTTGATTTTAAATAATTATTGAATTAAATAACCGAGATGGTTTCTCGAGCATTTACGCGAGGGCTGACTCGAATTATCCCCTAAATTAGAAAACTAGTATGAAATCTAAGCTAAAATGGAGGCTCTATTTAACCTATTTAATTATGTAAAAGTTGAAGTTCTAATTAAGTTTGGGGACTAAATGGTCAAAGGATTAAACTATGACTATGAGACCTAAATATAAAATCCTAAAACTTAAGGATCTAAATTGCATAAAATAAAAATTACTAAAATGCAATAAAATAAAAGATAGTAGTTAAATAGGAAATAAATAGTGACCAAAATGCAAAAATTAAAATAAAAGTAGCTAAATCAACAACTAACAGTGACTAAATTAAAATAAAACAAAACATAATGATAAAATTGTAATAAATAAAAAACAAAAGATCTAGTGACCAAAATGTAAAAACACGGTAAAGTTCTGAGGACTAAAAACAATAATAACCCAAAAAGTAACAACACATGCACAAAAAAGGTAGAATTTCAAAATCAATCCACGAAGTTTCAGAAAAAATTAAAAGGTCACTACACATGACTAAAGTGAAAAAAAACATGCTAATAGTGAGGGGATTAAACTGAAATTATACAAAAAATTTTAAAGTACCAACAGAAAATGGAAAATTATGAAAATAATCCCTTCCAGTTACCATTTTTGTAAAAACACGAGAATTGTTGAAGGATCTAAAATGCAATTTCCCCTTAAATTGTTTTATAACTACAAACTTTTTCCCTTCTTTTTAACATTTTATTTTTCTTTCTTTTTTTAAAAAAAAATAGAGATAGAGGGTCTCCATTCTCTCTATAATGTTGTCCGATCATCGGTCGCCGTCGGTTGCTACGCCGTCTCCGTCTCCGGTGGCCGTTGGCCACTAAAAGTTATCGGAGACTCATCTCGACGCAGTGGTCACAAATCCGAGCTTGGTTTTGTGAAAAACGATCTCCAATGCCTCAAAATAAACCGATAACCCTCAGCTTCAACTGCCTGGATCTCCGCCGTTCACAGTTGGATCAGACCCAAATTTCAGTATGTTTTTTCTCTCCTCGAGACGCTCCTCATCACTGTTCGGATCTGCGAACCGACCCCCCGAACGCCGGTGAGGCTTCGACAGAACACAATGTACTATCATTTTTATTATATATTTTTTGTTTCGAAAACTAAAATAAAATAAAATAAAAAAATACCAGAAAAATATCTTTGAATCTTTTTTTTGCTTTTTATTGATTTTTGAATGGGAATGGAACCCCCGACCCTTCGCTCAAACACTCCAACGACCACGAATCAACCCCAATTGGCACCCTTCTCAGGTAAAAAATCTAACCACTCTCATTCCATTGTTTTATTTACACATGCAAGATAATTTTTTTGTTTCGAACTATGAAAATAAATGACAAAAATACCTTCAAAATTACTCAAAAATTTCATATTTTTTTTCGATCTCGAGAGTCCCCTTACATTTTTTTGCTTCGGGTTCATATAGCATCCTATTTTACAACATGTTTTTTTCTTTAAACAAAATGATTGAAATCATCGTGTTTTTTTCTTTTGCATTTTTCTTTTACTTTTCTTCTCTCATTTTTATTATATTTTTTTGTTTCAAAAATTAAACTAAAATAAAATAAAATAAAAACACCAGAAAAATATCTTTGAATCTTTTTTCTGCTTTTTATTGATTTTTGAATGGGAATGGAACCCCCGACCCTTCGATACTCAAACACTCCGACGACCACGAATCAACCCCGATCGACACCCTTCTCAGGTAAAAAAATCTAATCACTCTCATTCCATTGTTTTATTTACATATGCAAGATAAAAAAAATTTTGTTTCGAACTACGAAAATAAATAACAAAAATACCTTCAAAATTACTCAAAATTTCCATATTTTTTATTGTTTTTTTTCGATCTCAAGAGTCCCCTTACATTTTTTGCTTCAGGTTCAGATAGCCCCTGATTTTACAACATGCTTTTTTTTCTTTAAAGAAAATGATTGAAATCATTGTATTTTTTTCTTTTTCTTTTACTTTTCTTTTTGCTTTTACTTTGAAATATAATGATGAAAGTAAAATATGATATTATTATGTTTTTATTGGTGGATCCAACTGGAATTCGGTGAAGAAGAAGAAAACGGTGGTCTACCGGGTCGGGTCAGTTCCGGGTTCCGGGTCGAATCTTGGGCCTGGTACAGGGATGAAAATTGGTGATTACAATGTTATTTTAAGTATATTTATAGCCATAATTTTTTAAAAATAATTTAAAAATATAATATACTAAATAATTATTTAACTATTGATATCTTATCTATTTATCGATTAATTCAGATCAAATATTGTAAAGTCTTATTATGGATGCGACCTTCGAATCCTTGACCTTAAAATCTAGAGCTTCATCACATTGCATAGAGATAATCTTTTCAATTCGATTTGAATCCTAAACTTAAGTCCAGTATTTCATCCCACTATATCAACTGATCGTATGTTAGTAAAAAATGTAAGGTAAATTACATTAAATACTATTTAACTTTAGTTGATGTATCAGTTATACCATTAAACTTTCAATTGCTCCAATTATAGCATTGAATTTTAATTTTGACTTCAATTATACCATTAAACCATTAAAATCCAACTGACACAATGCAAGGACAAAACTTTTAAACGATATTGTTTTAGCACTAAAACTTTTAAACGATTCACTTTTAGCATTTTATTTTTCCGGGCGCCTCTGGCAGTATCTTTGTCCATCACTAGTCTTCATTCTCGACAAGATCAATATCAAAACATTCACATTTTACTCATATTTCTAATCATATGATTGATTTTCTATAAAACTCACTTAAACCTAATGAAATTAAATAAAAAATTACCAATTATATAGGTTTCGAGGCTTTCTTGAATTTGAGGTTACAATGTTTGTTCTAAAATTCAAACCATGAGAAACATTATTTTAAGAGGATAAACAATATATTTCAAAACTAGCCTCACTAGATGATCATAAGAGGAGATCAAAGTATTAACGCATTAAACCTTTAAATGAATTTTCGTTAATTTTGAGTGGTTTCATGGAAAATTAATCTGATGAGAAGAAAAAAGAGTAAAAAGTCAATATATTAATATCGATCTTGTCGTAAATGGTAACTGATAACGGGAGATGATTGGAGCATGCAACGGTCGAAAAAGTTCAGTGACTAAAATTAGATCTTTTTAAATTTAGTAATAAAATAGATACACGCCTAAATTTAAGGCCTAAAATTATGTTGCTTTAGGCATCAATAGTCGCATAAAAAATGAGGTCATTTTACCCTCATCATCACAGTGATAATAAGATCCATCCACATCATCATGTCGTTAAAATTTAACGACTCAGTGGTATAATTGAAGTCAAAAATAAAATTCAATGTTATAATTAGAGTAATTAAAAGTTTAACATTATAATCAGTACATCACCTAGAATTCACTGGTATATGGTGTAGTTTATCCTATTTTTAATTATGTAAACGCATTTAGAAAGGAAAAAACAATTTTCATTACCAAAACAGAAAAAGGTGAGTGCTTTGCTTTTGTTCACACTTTCTTTGTGCATATCTTCAGGGATTTTACTGCAAATTTCTGAAACAGAGTCTTTAAACCTAACGAGTCAAAGCTGGTAGTTGGTTTTTTTTTCTGTCATGGGTTTCACTTAAATCTTTGGTTTAGGTTTCAAATTGGAACTCGCCACTGATCAATGCCTTTTGCTTTGAATTGTAGGTAAAGTTCTCATTTTTAATCTATAAGCGTTGCCTTTATTTAATTTCGAGTAGCTTAATCAGTTTGAAATTGCTCCAAATCGTTGGGGAAAAATGTGTCTCCAATCATTTCGGCTTGTATGAAATTGGAAGACGGCGGTGGGCAAGACTCCGCAGAAATATTCTAGGGTTTTGCTTTGAATTGGATGTAATTTCTCTTTTTTAATCTGTTAGGGTTTCCTTTGTTTAGATTTGGGTTACTTAATTAGCTTAACAGTTCTCCAAATCGTTGAGAAACACAAAGTTTCGTGCAATTCAATTTATATGAAATGGAAGACGGCGGTGGGGAAGAATACATAGATAAATCTAGGATTTTGAATGTTAAGCCACTACGATGTTTGGCTCCCATATTCCCTCCAACGCCGAGTTTCCCTTCGTTTCCGCATCCCCAAGCTGCTCCGCCTTTTATGTGTGCACCTCCTGCTGGTCCTTGCCATTCTGGTTTTGCGCCATTCTATCCGTATTCTGGTTTCCCGGACACTCACAACATGCAAACTCCGATGCATTATGGGTTCAATGGAACCATTCCCGCGGTTCCTATCAATTCATTCAGGAGTGAAGCAAATGGAGATGCCGGAAGGAGTTCAAGGAATCCGGGTTTGTCAGAACACGAAGAAGATGGTTACAGTGATGGGGTTCATGTAATTGATGTTGAAGATTCAAGCAAGGCTGCCCCCAAAAGGAAAAAGAATCAGAAGAGGATGCGGACTGGCAGCAGCCAGGATTTCAATGTTGCGTCCTCTGATGTGGATATAGATGGTGTTGTTGATAAAATTGTCGAGTCATTTAATCTCATGGACTTCGATACATTCAGGCGAACCGATGGTGACAAGGAAGCAGTAGGATATATAAGGTTGATCTACGATGTGCTTCGACGAAAAATTTCTCAAATTGAGGATGCGAAGGAATCTGCTTCAGGAGTAACGAGACGACCCGACTTAAGAGCGGGAACCATACTAATGAACAAAGGGATTCGGACTAATGTGAAGAAGAGAATTGGTGTTGTGCCTGGTGTGGAAATTGGGGATATCTTCTTTTTCAGGATGGAGATGTGTTTGATTGGATTGCATGCTCCAATTATGGCTGGCATTGATTACATGGGGCTTAAGGTCTTTCAAGGTGAAGAACCTGTAGCAGTTAGTATTGTATCGTCCGGAGGGTACGGGGATAATTCAGATGATGGCGATGTGTTGGTTTATAGTGGCCAAGGTGGAAATGTTAATAATAGAGGCATGGAAATAACTGACCAAAAGCTTGAAAGGGGCAATCTTGCTTTGGAGAAGAGCTTGCATCGAGGTAACGAGGTTCGAGTGATTCGTGGTGTAAAAGATATAGCAAATCCAACCGGAAAGATATATGTTTATGATGGTCTTTATAAAATCCAGGAGTCATGGGTGGACAAAGGGAAGTCTGGTTGCAATGTTTTTAAGTACAAATTAGTTAGGTTACCCGGGCAGCCTGAAGCATATACAGTGTGGAAATCCGTTCAGCAATGGAAGGATGGCAGTGCTGCTAGAGTTGGCCTTATATTGCAAGATCTCACTTTGGGGGCTGAAAGCATACCTGTTTCTCTTGTTAATGATGTTGATGATGAAAAGGGACCTGCAAATTTCACATATTATCCCGGTCTAAGATATTCAAAGCCTGTAAATTCAATCGAATCTTCAACTGGCTGTGGTTGCCATGGTGGGTGTATAGCTAGTAACTCCAACTGCCCTTGCATTCAAAGAAATGGTGGCTATCTCCCATATACTACCAATGGTGTTCTTGTCAGCCAAAAAGCCTTGATACATGAGTGTGGTTCTTCATGCGTGTGCCCTCCTAATTGCAAGAATAGGGTATGTCAGAGTGGTCTGAAAGTTCGTTTAGAGGTGTTTAAAACTAAAGATAGAGGTTGGGGTCTAAGGTCATGGGATCCTATCCGCTCCGGGGCTTTTATTTGTGAATATGCAGGGGAGGTCATTGATATTTCTAGGGCTGAGGAGCTCGGAGGCGTAAATGATGATGATTATATTTTTGATGCAACCCGTACTTGTCAGTTGGGGGAAAGTATCCTGGGTATATCTAATGAGACTCCAAAGATCCCATTTCCGCTAGTTATAAGTGCAAAACATTCCGGAAACGTAGCGCGATTTATGAACCACAGCTGCTCCCCAAACGTATTCTGCCAACCAGTTTTGCTCGAGAATAGCAAGGAGTGTGATCTGCATGTTGCATTTTATGCATACAGACATATTCCTCCAATGACCGAGTTGACATATAGCTATGGCATTGTTCCACCTGATAGAACATACCAGAGGAGAAAAAAGTGCCTTTGTGGATCAGCAAAGTGTGTAGGCTACTTTTACTAGTGGTCTATCAACTCGTGAATTCGAATCAGCATGGTCTTTTCCATTAGAAAGGTTAGTTTTCTCCAATTATGTGGTATATTTACTTTAAATACGCTTAATCTTCTTAGATTTGACAAAGTATTGTAGATTAGAGGCGGCCATTATCTTTAATTGTACAAAGTGCTTGCTTCCTTAATACGGCTTTTATCTGATTAAAATGAAAAACAGAGCTCCTTGAAACCTTATCTTTGTGAACCCTAAATCAGTGATAATGTAATTGCTTAGACATTGTTCTTAACTATTTGCTATGTTTTGAATTAAGATTGCTATCATTGTGTGTGAAAAACTGATTGGAGATTAAGAAAATATCACTTCAATCTTTTAAGAGTATTAATAGTGCTCGCTGGGGATGTGTCAAAGTTCATTTCTTTATCCCATACCTCTCTCATTAGCCTAAAATGACGTCAACCGGTTTGAATCTGATTTTTGCCATGCAGTTATGTGCTGCCGTTTCTATCACAGTTAGTAGCTGGGGGTTTAAATCCCGTTCCTCTTGTTAGCCTAGGCATGCCTTTTTGTCAAGGCGATAGGCATAGAAAAGCTAGCCTGGTTGAAGTTCTTTTTAATTTATTTTATGTTTCACTTATTTCATTCGATATACATTTACTAGTAAAATAAGGATAGTATCAAACTCTTCACTTCTCAATATTCGAATAATATACTATATGCACAGACCATAAGGAACCGATGCATATTGAACATACAAAAACTCACGCATATACATGGTCAATATGAGTGCCTGGAGTGCACCTTGTGCATTAACTGTTCCAACTAGTCAATGTATGAGTGTCCTTTACATCCTTTACTTCAGGCTACATATACTTTACTCCGTACTACATACCGTTGGTTGATCCATGAATTCATTTGTGCTGAAGAATTGGCAATTGATTTTACAGGTACAGAGGCATACCGACGTTTCCGCTTGTAGCTGCTGAGCTTGCACGAAATGGTCCTCCTCGTCCTCTTTTACTTTTTGACATGCTGGGTCCGGTAATGAAGTTCTAAGCTTATAACATGGAGCATTTTGGCAGAACTGCTGATTATAAAAACACATGTATAGTGTAGTTTAGCTTCTTCTATCTCCATGATTTTTTTTCTGTAATCAACTAAGTTATGTTTGTGTTTGGTCTAGGGCAAGGTGACTACTAGGAATTCACCTGAATTGAAGTACACTTTTGAGGTTTTTGAAGGTTTAAATATATTAATATTTCATGTCTGTAATTAGGGAAACATAGTAACCATCAATATCATGCGTATTTGCTCAAGTTCGATTCGGACCTGAAATATGAGCTTTAATTTTTTTTCGAACTCCTTTATCTGTAGTTTATATATCTATCTAATCTACAATATATATATATATAAAAGCTCAAGTTTGGTGAATTTTTTGAATTGACTAAAATATCTTTTTTGGCTCATTATATTATTACAGTTGACATCACAAAATTAATATTTTAAATATTATTAATTATTATATAATTATTAAAGTAATATTGATTATAAAAGTAATATTTGGCAAATACCATATATCACATCTAAACCAGAAAAGAAAACAATACAACTTACAACACCACAAAATGTAATACAAAGACCAAGAAAACCACTCTTTTTTCCCACACAAATTCAATACATTATGAACAGTTTTACTTTAGACTAAAGAGGATTCATACATCAATTATTTATAAGAGAATGAGGTGCTATTCAATCCCAATGAGCGAAGTATTTGCATCCTTCCTCTATACACTCAAGGGCTAGATCTTGACAGGGTTCACCACACAGGCATTCAGGGTAGTAATAGATATTTCTGATGAATGTGCAAGTGAGAGGATCTGGATCATCTTCAAATGTGTATAAAACCATTGCTTTAGATCTCTTTCTTCTTCACAGATGTCACAATAATGTCGTAGCGGATAGTCATCGGGATCTTGATAAACAAGTGCCAAAAGTATGTTCGTTACACTTATGCCAAGCAATACGTGGTAATGTAACACATCTCCCATGCAGAGCAAATGTGCAATCCTTGCATCTGTATGTTTGATCAGAACGGGTAAAACCTTTACCACAAGCACTGCACTTCCCTTTAAAGTTGTCGTCATTGAAGAGGAAATGTGGCTTACCTGCTTGATATGTACAACTGTGAGATACTGAAGCACATCTAAGACACAAGCACCGGAAATCAATCACTATGTAGGAGAAACCACTACACGTATAGCAGCATTCACTACATTTGAAAATACCGTCAGTGAGAAGACGGAACGGTTTTGCATTAAACCATTAAACCATAGTCGACGCATCCTCGGCAATTCAGCACATGCCTTGTGTAAAAAGAAATCACAGTGTGAACAATAGTGAAATGAGGAAACAATAGGTAGCACACAACCATTGCAATAGTTATTATCCTTGATGTCATCTAAGAATATAAAGTTGTATCTTTCCAACTATTACATCGTCTCTAACTTTAATTTCTTTGATAATATGATGATGCAACTCATAGATTCATACAACGGATCAGATTCCTCAAATTCGTCGATATTTTCTACCTCAACCACATCATACAAGTCCTTCTCATCAATGGAACACTCGACATGGATAACAAAATCACAACCTGGTCGAGAGCAATAATAACTCCCGTGCTCGATGTTTACTTTTTTAAAACAGATTTTGCAATCCCAATCTCTAGAATCATGGTGGTTAATGTAGGTGAAAAAGTAGTGGGAAATGGGATGGAAATGAAGATTGAGTCGAATGTGGCGTGGCAATGAAATGCAGTCCTTGTGAACTAGAATGTTGCTCGTCGAACAAATATAGGAAACGTAATTCACTTGGTTGCCACATGCATCTCAGTGGAACGGGTCATTTGGTTTTTACAAAAAAAATAAGAAGGCGATCATGATGAGATTTGTCTTCAATAATGGGTGGTGCCCAAGCACATCCGAGGTGTATGTAAAACTTGCAAGGGACACAACGACAATAAAATCCCAACCGGATATAGAGTTTGCACAGGCTGCATTTAGGGAAGTCTTCGTCGGGATAATCGAAAACAAGCTAAAGTTGGTGTTTACGGGGGCAAGGGTGCTTAATTGTTGAGGGTAATTGAAGACATTTCTTATGGGAGACATTTCTACATTGAATATAGCACACAGTGGAAGAAGAATATTCAAATCCTCGTCTGTTTAACTAGTCTTTTTTTTTACTGATATTAATCTCATTATTAAAGTCCTATTTGCTTAAAAATACCTCTGGATCTTCATTATTAGTCTGATTAGTTATTCTCTTTGGATCTATCACTAACAAAATCACGTGATTTATCATAACCAAATATGTTATTTAATAATCGTATCTATTTATTCTATTTGTCTATGGATAACCATCATTAACATTAAAACTGACACTAATATTAGACAGTCATTATATAAACAACCGAGCATAGGTGGTGAAGGGTGCTTAACCTATATCTTTCCCCTTCGGTTGTTGATTTCTCTCATCTTTTTTTTGTTCGCCATTTTTTTATATAATTATCGACTATGATTTTCCGTCTAAATTAAAAGGATAAACGTTTACAGTTGTTGTAACTTAAATGTTACGATCAACAAAAATTAATATGATAAATATACAATCATGATTTTTTTACTCATCGAAAGGTATGAATACTAGTGTTCTTGCTTGTAATGTTGCTTAACCTGTTATAAAATTACAAATTATATTTTTAGAGATAAGTGTCAAAAGAAAATAACATAAAAAAATTATTTACGAGGTTCAGACTTTAAGCAAATTAAATAATGGTCAACTAAATTGATGATCCCTTTTGTTTTTGCTTTGCAACATTGAATGATAATGAACAAAGTCACAAATTACAAAAACTGGCACATAAAAAACAAATGCTGCATATGAGGACTCAAAAACCTGCAGGAAATGCACTCAAAACAGGGATGGACCGAGGGGTGTTGGGAGGTGCGGTTGTACCTCTAGAAATTTCAATATATTTTAGAATTTTTGTTGTATTTTATGTTGATTATCTTGTTTCGCACCCCTAAAATTTTATAATTTCGCACTCCATGACATGATTTCCTACATCTGTGACTCAAAACATGTTCATATACCATAAAAGAAAACAATACAGCTTACAAGACCACTGCTAATACCGCAAACGTAATACAAAACAGAAACCAGTCTGTTTTTCCACATCAAATTTGCCAAATAAGTGGTTTAATAAATAACAAACAGTTTTAATTCAGACTTGAGCAGCTTCATGCTTCATTCAATGAGTCTATATGAGCATCTAAGATAAAAATGTGTTATGCAGCTCCAATGAATAATATATTCGCATCCTTCACACTCGAGGGCTAGATCTTGACAGGGCTTACCACACCAAGCGCATTTGGGGTAGTAATAGATCTTCCTGACAACAACGAGAGGATGTGGATGGCACTTGTATGTGTATTTGCTCCCAACTTTGATGAATGGATATTCTCCGAGAACACACTTGATATGCAAAGCATTGTCGCAAGGTTCACAACGATAAAACCATTTTCGTAGATCTCTTTTTTCTTCGCAGAAATCACAATAATATCGTAGAGGATAGTCATCAGGATCTTGATAAGCAAGTGTCAGAGGATGTCGATCACACTTATGTGATGCAGTTCGGGGAAATGTGACACATCTCCTGTGCAAAGCAAATGTGCAATCTTTGCATCTGTATGCTCTTTCGCGACTTAAATCTTCACCACAAGCATTGCAATTTCCCTCATGTTTTTCTACAAAGAAGATAAAATGGGGCTCATCCGCATGATATGTAAAACTGTGAGGTATTGAAGCACACCTAAGGCACAGGTACATAGCATCCCCATCTAATTCGTAGCAGAAACCACTACACTCGTTGCGACAAATATCACATTTGAAAATATCACTTATGACAAGACTGAAGGGATTTGCAAAAACCCATAGCCGACACATTCTCGGTAATTCAGCACATGCCTTGTGTAAAAAGAAATCACAACGTGAACAATAGTAAAATGGGGATAAGATAGGTAGAACACAACCATTGCAACACTTATTATCCTTAATGTCATCTGAGAATATCAAGTTGTGCTTGTGACTAATATGTTCCATCTCTCCAGCTATTACGTCGCCTCCAACTTTGATTTCTTTGATAATACGAATGATGCAACTCATAGGTTCAAATAACGGATCAGGTTCCTCAAATTCGTCAGGATTTTCTACCTCAACCAAATCATACAAATTCTTCTTCTCAATGGAACACTTGACATGGATAGCAAAATCGCAACCTGGTCGAGAACAATGGTAACTCCCATGCTCCATGTTCACTTTTTCAAAACAGATTTTGCAATCCCAATCTCTAGAATCGTGTTGCTCAATGTAGGGGAAATAGCAGTGGGAGATGGGATGGGGATGAAGATTGAGTCTAATGTGACGTGGCAATGAAACACAGTCCTTGTGAACTTGAATATTGCAGGTAGAACAAGTATAGCAAACATAATTTCCCTGTTTGCCACATGCATTACAATCGAATGGGTCATTTGGTTTTAAGAACAAAGTAAAAGGGTGATCATGATGAGATTTGTCTTCAATAATGGGCGGTGGCCAAGCACATCCGAGGTGTATGTAAAACCCGCAAGGGACACAACGATAGTGAAGTTCAAGCATAATATAGTGTTCGCACAGGCTGCACTTAGGGTCGTCTTCATCGGAATCATTGAAAACTAGCAAAAGTTGGTGCCTACGGTGGCAAGGGTGATTGATTGTTGAGGGTAGTTCAAGACATTTTTTATGGAAGAACTTTGTACAATCAAAACAAGCGTACGAAACATCGCCTGAGCCGTGGCAACCATGGCACCAATAACCGCTTATTGGATTAATGGAAACCAAAGGATGAGGGTGGGCAACATGGAGGGTCTCAATCAAGTTTCCTCCAGTGTCACGTGGAAGCAGAGAGCAATTAAAGTCTAGGTAAAATTCACAAGAAGAACAATGATAAATAAATCCCTTAACCTCATTGAAGCAAATGTTGCAATAAACTTCTCTTTTCTGATGTTCCGAAGCTGGAAGGAGAAGAAGAGGGTGGTCGCGGTGAGCAGGGTGATGTATCTCCGAGGGCACCTCAGCACATTTCTTGTGCAGGTAAAACTGGCACTCCCCGCACTGTAGCTCGAATCCGACACCTTTTCCGCACAGCCAGCGCAGTCGTAAGTGGTGTCCCTTGGACTGCTGGTGTCTTCTTTGAATACCAATGGATGGTGATGGTTCATGTGATGAAGCTCAACCATGTTTCTTTTTCTCTGCGTCTCTTCACTGATCCAGATTTTTCTCACTTAAGGCACCAAGTCAATGCTTGGCTCCGACTTTTCTACAACTACTCCAGCGGCCAGCATTAAAATACTTTAAAATTGTAGAAAAAAAATATTAAATAGGCCACTTGGAATTGAAATCTGAATCAACATAGGATGTTTTGTCTGTTCAAAGCAGGCAAGTTGAACATTGAATACAACACCACGTATAATCACACAATGCATCCTACAACTTGTAAACATGTTTGAGACAACCAAGAAGCTTCAAATAAGCATACAAGGACTTTCATAGCACGTAGTTCATAGCTTTCATAAATTTTACATTTAAAAATCATGCTTAGTGCATACAAGAATGTCATTTAAAAGTCATAAAAAGGGGTATTTCATCATTTAGGACTTATAACTAAATACATGTCCATTATATTAACCTTTAATCATGTAAGTCTCATAGAGCATTTTCATATAGCTTATCTAACTTCCATATACTTATAGTTATTCTTTTAGTCATTTAGTTCCATTAGGATCTTGATAAACGAAAGGTACATAAATGAAAAGTATAGCGTTCGAGTGCGTGAGAATAGTATAGCACCAAAAGGTATAATAACAGTATAACCCCGTATGAAAGGGTGAATGATCCGTATAGCACTTGAAGGTGAGAATTAATCGTATAACATTCGAAGGCATAAAATGATCATATAGTCTATAAAACTTTATGGCATGCAAACTGTACCTATTGAGTCTTCAGTAATTTACAAGGTCGAACTTTAGTATATATTAATATTCTTTTCTTACAAGCACTCTGTGAATCATATAACATTTATTTTAACAAAATATATATTTGCATATATACATATAAGCCTTTAGGCAAACTTTTCCTTGTCATGTACTCGTGTATCATCTTATAGGTCACAAATGCAACATAGCTTGTTATATTATTATGTAAACACCATATAGTCCATAAGGCAACATGTTCATTTAACCATTTAGAGTATTCACTTTGGGGCACACTTAAGAATGTAATTCATTCAAGCATACTAGCATACATTAGCATGCATTTCCGATATCAAGCATATCATCCAAGCGTACTAGCATACATATCATATAATATCTCATCCATATCATTCAGACACTTTGGCATGTAAATCATATAAGCTTCAACTTCTGACAAGAAATTTAAAATCAATAATTGAAGAAAATAAGAGCATCAATCCCACATGGAGTCGCCATTTTTAAAATCTCGCCAGTGAACAAAGAAAAACAATACAACTTACAAGATTGAACAATAATGAACAAAATTCAGAGTTACAAAATCTGGCACAAATGATCCAAATAACCATATATTACATCTAAACCAGATAAAGAAAACAATACAACTTATTACACCACAAAATGTAATACAAAGACCAAGAAAACCACTCTGTTTTCCAACACCAAGTTCGCTTATTGAGTGGTTTAATACACCATTCACCACTAGTACCAGTGTTACAGCCACCACCGATGTCACTGCCGCTACCAGTATCACTGCCACTATCACAATCAGTGTCGCTGCCGCTATCAGTACCACTGCCACTATCACAACCAGTGTCACTGCCACTATCACAACCAGTGTCACTGCCGCTATCAGCTCCAACATAGAAATACGTTGGTCCTATGCAGATCCAATGAAAAATATATTTGCTTCCATGCTTCTCACACTCAAGGGTTAGATCTTGGCATGGCTCACCACAGTCATTGCATTAAGAGTAGTAACACATATTCCTGACGAAAGTGACAGGATGCGGATGATCTTTATATGTGTAATTACTTCCGACTCTCATAAATGTATATTTCTCGAGAACACATTTGATATGCAAAGCATTGTCACAAGTTTCACAATGATAATACCATTTCCGTGGATCTCTTCTTTTTTCACAGATGTCACAATAGTGTCATAGTAGATAGTCGTCACGATCTTGATAAGCAAGCGTCAAAGACTGTTGATCACACTTATGCCGAGCAGTGCGTGGTAAGGTCAAACATCTCCCATCCAAACAAAATGTGCAATCCTTGCATCTATAAACCCCATAGTTATCCCATAAATCTTTACAACAAGCATTGCACTTGCCTTCATGATTTTCAACAAAGAAGATGTAATGTGGCTTATCGGCTTGAATCAATTTTTTATAAATGTTATCTATTTTGTTTTAAAATATAATTTTCAAAACAATATTTTTCACCTTAAACCATTTTTTTTAATAAAAGTTATATATTTTATGTTAAATTTAATGGTGCGAACTAAGTTAATAAAATTAAACTATTTTTTGGTATTTAGGATTTTCTAATTAAAAAATAATTATTCACTTGAAAACTTTCTAATTTTAATTATTTTTATTTAATATATGTGATAAATTCAATTTATCGATGTTTGTCAATAAAACCAACACACAAAATCGCAAATAGATTAGGTATTCCACGCGCCCTTTCAAAGAGTGAAACGCAAGGCTTTATCTTGATAATCTCAAGTCAGGCGCGTGAAACTTACACATCCTGAATTCCACGTTTTTAAATCTCAATCCCGTGAGTCTCGTATTGGCCGGTCTCAGATGGAACGTATCTTTTTCCTTCGTGTCCAAGAATATAATGTCTTTCTTCCTCGTGATTATGCAGTTGAATGAAAATTGACATCTTCCACAAAAATATATTTTTAATTATCGATTATAAGTAAAATTAATAGGACGAGATATTGATCGAAATTCTTATAATCATAAAATATTAATGATTTTGATAGTAATGGGAAAATATAAAGGCAAATTATCTGTTCGAAATTCACTTATTTTTATATTTCTCTTTTAATTATTTATTTTTAATAAAAATATATATAATATTATATTTTGATTCGATTTTATTTATAGATATAAATAGGGTGTGCTTCGTAAGGACTCACCCTACTTATCCAATTGGGCATAAATGAGTATATGTTTGTGGCTCGTGGGTGATGGAACAAACATAAGTATGACCTCGTACTCGTTGCATCACCACTTCCTATGTAACATTGTCCTACGTCATCTTCGTCTACCCGTTATACCTAATAAATATATATTTTTAAAAAATAATACACATATTTTACATGTGTTTATTAACTTTTAAAAATTTTACCCTTATGTTGCATTTGAAGATATTTATGATGTACATGAGACATTATTTATATTTAGATATTATGTAAGACTTTTCTTTATTGATATTTTTGAACTTGTATTGAAGTTATATTTTAATTTATCAATTAAAAGATAAAGACGACTTATCATTATTTTTAAAATGATTACAATTGAAATAATATCACATGTGTTTTATAAAAATAATTTATTTTATTTAATCGATACTTATAAATATATTATATGAAGTGATTCATAAAGTATGTATAATCAAAATTAGGTGAATCTCGAGATTCACATAAATGATGGACGGTGATAGTTTTAGTTTTGTAGGTCACCAGGATGGAATGATTTAGATTTTATACCTACAACGGGTCACAAGGTGAAATGATGATGAAAATTTTTGACGAAATAAAATAATGTTAGGTACGTTTTTATAAAAAAATAATAATTGAATGATTAAAACAGAAATATAAAAATAAGTAAGATACTAAATTGGTAGTTTACCCAAATAATATATAGTATATAATTGTGTCAATTAATCTAAACAATATAATATTTGAAAGTGGGCCCTACTCGAAATTTCATTTTTTGAATAAATAAACAAATAAAACCAAAATATTAAATAAAAAATAAAATAAAAAGCTCTCCTCAAAATCAACCAATCAATCATTACATTTCATAACCAAGGCGAAAAAAAAAATCGAGATTGCCTTCTTCAGGCTTTTCTGCATAAGGCCGTAAGGTAATCTTTCTCAAATCTCTTCAATCTTGTTCGATCTCAGATTCTGTATCTATTTTTTCGATTTTTTGGGGGGTTTAATTTTCTCTCTCTTTTGGGTGTAAAAAAAGAATAAATTATAGTGATCGATTCCTTTTCTCTTTCGATGGTTATGCTTTCTTGGTGAAATGGGTATGTTGTAGATTCTTTTTTTGGTCGATCCTTTGTATGTGTTTTCCTTTTTTATTGGTTTTTAATAGATTTATTATAAAGGGGTTGCTGGGGTTGAGCTGCTGGGAAGCGTGTTAGACTTGGACTTGGTGTTTGATTTTAGGTTTGTTTTTGGAAAATTAGTTGTTGGGTTGAAAACCCTTTTTCAGGGTTTTGATTGTATGTACTAAGTTGTTCATGGCTTGTGAGTTGCTGATTATAGGAATATGAGGTATGACCCACTGCATGCTTCAAACAAATTCTGCATTTGCTTTATCATTTTTATGATCCACAAAGTACAAACTGCACTGCGAAGCTAGACTTAATCGAAAGCTGAAAGACCTAGTTTTCAAGAAAAAGAATACAAGATCAACTGGTAGTAGAGGTGTAATTTGTGAGTGATATTATCTTGCTCTGACTATTTTGTGCTGCATATTTAAGCTTTTGACAATCAATGGATGATAGTTGTGCCTGTTTGATCGTAAAAAAAAATTGAATTCAGTTTTGTTTTGTTTCGTTTGCAGTATAAAATATGAATTCCTTCAATCTTCTGACCTTTTTTATGGCTTGTTTTGGAATCGCAGAATTCCCACTTTTCTCACTGTAAATAAGTGCAAAAGTTTGTGAACTTTTGGGATTTGTCTTACTGAGGTTTTGAGACTTTTCTTCTAAGATTCTTGTTCTTCCCTTACCATGGTAAGTTTCTACCATTTATATGTTTCGATGATTGGGAAAATTAACAAATTCTTTGTTCAATTGCTAGTTGCATGTTATTATTTGTCCTAGCCAGTTACTTATATGTTATGACGTTTTCATTGTGTATGAAGTATGAACTCATTATTTGATCGTTTAGTAACGGTGTTGTGTTTTGTTAGGCAACCAATGAAAATCTTCCACCAAACGTTATAAAGCAACTGGCGAAGGAGTTGAAGAGTCTTGATGAATCGCCACCCGAAGGCATTAAAGTTGGTGTAAATGATGATGACTTTTCGATCATTTATGCCGACATTGAAGGGCCAGGCACTTAATTCTGTCTGGACAAATTTACTTCCTTTGCAGCATGCTTGTTACTTTTCCATTTACTGAGAATATTTTTGGCTTTGCAGCTGGGACTCCATATGAAAATGGTTTTTCCGTATGAAGTTATTACTGTCTGGTGACTTCCCTCATTCTCCTCCAAAAGGTATGTTTAATAGGTTATTATAGTAATGCAGACATAATTAGATTTCAACACTTCTATGAGCTAGAAAAGTTCAAAACTGGGTCATGCACTTGGGCTTCTGTAGTATAATACCGCAACTTCGTTGCTTGCAGTTGCGTTTAATAGGTATGTTTTATAAGTTAGTATAGTAAACCAGGCATAATTAGATTCCAACGCTGCTATGAACTAGAAACAATCAAAACTGGGTCATGCCAATCTTCGTGTGCTTTTTAGTCACCAAACTTGTGGTGATACTATATGTAGAAAAATGTTCTATTTTGCGCAATAGTGAATATTGTTAATATCATGGGTACTGCAGGGTACTTCCTGACAAAGATTTTTCATCCAAATATTGCGACCAATGGCGAAATTTGCGTAAACACTCTAAAAAAGGATTGGAATCCAAGTCTTGGATTACGACACGTACTCATTGTAAGTTCCATTGGACCCAGACTTGATTCTTGCATCTATTGTTTTTTTCAGTTTGATAAGAACCGCCCAAAGACTGCAAATTTCTTTTGGTAATTCAGCTTTAGATCTTTAGATTCATGTCTTTTATCTTGGCACTGCAGGTAGTTAGGTGTTTATTGATTGAACCATTCCCAGAATCAGCTCTAAATGAACAGGCTGGCAAGATGCTGCTTGAAAATTATGACGAGTATGCCCGGCATGCCAGGTGTGGCTTGCCTAACCCATTTAGGCCTAACAAATTTATTCATTAGTTATTTAATATTTTGCGATGTGGAAATATAGAACCTTCAGCTGGAAGTTCACAAACTCGTCCAGTTGGAATGGCTTCACATTCTGTAATATTAGTTTAGTTGTTCGACTTCTTCTACAAATGGACGATCAAGCTTTCAAATA
The DNA here is from genome assembly GCF_006381635.1 of Hibiscus syriacus. NCBI lineage: Eukaryota > Viridiplantae > Streptophyta > Magnoliopsida > Malvales > Malvaceae > Hibiscus > Hibiscus syriacus. The sequence goes on along the minus strand of NW_024063047.1, from coordinate 186,069 downwards.
TTGTTATTCTTTTAAGCCTTACAGATATGATAAGATATTATATAGTTTAATATCATATAAGAGCATCTATTTTTTAGTGAACTGATCGAAGTAGGAAGGTGCAAAGATGGTATGAGTGATGCACTCTTAAAGGAATTCAGTCAGAATTTGTGCACAACCATGTAGGTCTCACAATCTTATGTTCTTAACACAGGCTTTATACTGGAATCCATGCAAAGCCGAAACTGAAGTTCAATCAGGAGCTATTTGTGAGTCAACTACGGTATTGAATGTGGAGCAGCATAACACCTCTGTTCTGAATGTTGAGCAGAAAAATGCAGCAAATGGTGCCGGGTTATCGTTGCCTACCCCGCTCACCCCGACAACCGCATCAACAAAAGGAAGCAACAATCCAGACCACCAGCATCAACATCCTACGGTTCTGGCAACTGAAACTGGGTTTATTGGAAGCGGCATAGTGGGAATATCGGGCACTGCACCTAAGAAGGAAGGTTTACATAAAGTTCCTGCAAACAAGAAGAAAATGGATGCTAGAAAGAAAAGTCTCAAGAGATTGTAAAATCGTAGTTTTTTTATAAATTAATTAAAAAATAACTTCATAAGGCGTTCGGAAATTGGTTGTTTTCTGGAGTAATGATGCTTCAATTTGGGAATGTGATGGATCAAATTTGCACATTGTTTTTCCATCTCGTATTCTCCTGCTGCTTATACATAAACAGGATAGATGCATATGCATATATTATCCTATCCAGAGAGTGATTGTTGCCTTTCTTTACATTTCTCTTTAAAAATTATAATTCCTTCAAGCAATTAGGGCTTCAAAAAATTGAGATTAATATAAGTAACAAACAGACGAGGATTTAAATACTTCACCGCATTCTATGCCATATTCAATGTTCAAGTTGCCTGTGTGAAACAGACTAGGCATCCTAAGTTGATTAAGAATCCAATCCTAAGTTGATGCTTCTTTTGACGTTGGCTGGAGTACGAATACAAAAGTTGGAGCCAAGCGTTGAGTTGGTGCTGTAAGTGAGAAAAATTTGGATCGTTGGAGAGACGCAGAGAAAGGAACATGGCTGAGCTTCACCACATGATTCATGAGCATCCACTTGTATTCGATGAAGACACCACCAATCCAAGCGGCAACAGTTATGACTATTCTGGTTGTGCCAAAGAGGTGTCAGGTCCAAGCTATAGCTGTGGGGAGTGCCGGTTTTACCTCCATATAATATGTGCTGAGGCGCCCTCACCACCATGCTTGCCGCGACCACCTTCTTCTTCTTCTTATTCCAGCTTCAGAACATACTGAAAGAGTAGTTGATTGCAACATTTGCTTCAACCAGGTTAAGGGTTTCAGTTACCATTGTTCTTGTGAATTTTACCTTGATTTTAATTGCGCTTTGCTTCCACGTGACACTGCTGGAAATTTGATTGAGACCCTTCATGTTGCCTACCCTCATCCTTTGGTTTCCATTAATTCATTTGGATATTTTTCATGTGAGGGTTGTTGACATCCAATAACAATATGTGATGCTTCATACGTTTGTTTTGAATGTAGAAAGTTCTTCCATAAAAAATGCCTTGAACTACCCTCAACAATTAATCACCCTTGCCATCGTACACACCAACTTTTGCTTTGTCAATGATCCCGATGAAGACTTACCTGAATGCAATATGTGCGAATGTCGTACTTGTTGGGGGTTCTTTTATCGTTGTGTCCCTTATAAGTTTTACATACACGTTGGATGTGCTTGGCCACCGCCATTGTTGAAGACAAGTCTTATCATGATCACCCTTCTAATTTGTTATTAAGACCAAATAACTCTCTTTTGTGATGCATGTGACAACCAGAGAAATTATGTTTCCTATATTTGCTTTACATGGAATATTCAAGTTCACATGAAGTGTGTTTTTCTGCCACGCCATATTAAACTCACTCTCCTCCACCATCACATTTCCCATTGCTTTTCCCTTGACCAACATGATTCTGGTACTCGGGATTGCAAAATCTGTTACGTAAAAGTAAACATCGAACGTGGAAGTTATAACTGTTCTTGGCCAGCTTGTGATATTGTTACCCATATCAAGTGCTTCATTAAGAGTGGCTATTTCTATGGTATGGTTGAAGTAGAAAACTTAGATGAATTTGTGGAATTGGATTTAATTTCTGGCGAATCTACGAGTTCCATTATTCGTGTTATCAAAGAAATCAAAGTCGGAGATGATGTAATAGCTGCAAAGATAGAACATGTTAGTCATGAACGCAACTTGATGTTCTCAAATGAGATTAAGGATAATAAATATTGCAATGGTTGTGTGCTACCTATCCTATCCTCATTTTACTATTGTTTACATTGTGATTTCTTTTTGCACAAGATCTGTGCTGAACTGCGGAGGATGAGTCTACTATGGTTTGGATTGTACATTTGCTTTGGATTGGAAATGGTTACATTACCACACATTTGCATGGCGTAAGTGTGATCATCAGTATGTAACACTTATCAAGATTGTGATGAATATCCTCTACGACACTACTGTGACATTTGTGAAGAAAGAAGAAACCCACAAAAATGGTTTTATCGTTGTTGAACTTGTGACTAGGCTATGCATATCGAATGTGTTCTCGGAGAGTATCAATTTACTGAGGCCGGAAGCAAATACACATATGAAGGTCATCCGCGTCCTCTCACATTCGTTAAAAAGATTTATCACTTCCCTGAATGTGTTCTCTGTGGTGAGCCCTGTCAAGATCTGGCCATTGAGTGTATGGAGCATGGATGCAAATATATTGCTCACTGGAGATGCACAAAACCCGATTTCCCATTAAACCCGATTTCCCTCAGTGGCACTGACAGTGATAGTGGTAGAGTGATGTATGAAGCTGCTTTAGTCTAAACTAAAACTGTTTGTTGTGTACTAAATTCCTTGTTTTTCAAACTTGGTTGTTTTATGGTGTAATGGATGCTTCAATTTGGGAAGGTGATGGATCAAATTTGCACATTGTTTTTCCGTCTCACATTCTACCTATTTTGTAATATAATCCTTCAACTTTACACGATTTCTTTTTTCTTCAATTCCTCGTTCGTTTTATGTTCATTTTGACTAAATTTGAACTACATTTCCTCTTGTTGGAAGCGTAGATGGGCTCTCAGTAATTTATAACACTCAAACTTTTTATTGATACGAAATAAAATAAATTACAACTACACTCTCAATATTACAATACTAGCTTCTGCTAGTTCACAAAATACTTATAGCTTTGCTAAACTTTTCTTACAATTCTCTCTAATTTTTTCTCACTCGTTACTCACTTTTCCTCACTTACCTACATGCTTGCTTTGCTCACATATATATATATATATATGTAATAAACCGACTTAAATTGCTTCTATATTCTTCTAGCCGCATGATTGAATTCCTTAGCCAAGGATTTCAAGACTTTTCTAGATATTTTAATTGCAAAAATTTGATTTCTTGCCGACATGCACATGTGATTTCCATATTGCCACGTTGAACTCCTACAATAATTGATTTTGTCTTCTAACACTCCCCCTCAAACTCGATTTTCTATTCCAAGCTTTTCTTTGAGTCGGTTGAATATATCTGCTCTCTATAGTTTTGTGAAAATATCTGCTATTTGATCTTCAGTTCTGCAGGCTCCACATTTTTGTTCTTCACCTGCTCTCGTATAAAATGATACTTTGTATCAATATGCTTGCTTCGGCTATGAGATATTGGATTCTTAGCAAGGGAAATTGTAGACTTGTTGTCGACATAGATTGTAATTGGTTCTTCTTGTGCCAAATTTAGCTCGTTCAAAATATTCTTTAACCACATTGCTTGGCAAGTACACACTGCTGCGCTATGTATTCTGCTTCACATGTTGAAAGAACTACCGTTTGTTGCTTCTTTGATGACCATGAAAATGCTGCAGAGCCGATATAAAATAGATATCCAATTGTGCTTTTCTGATCATCTAAGTCTCCCCATAATCACTATCAGAATAACCAACCAGCTTTAAATTTTCTGAATGCGTGTAGAATAAGCCATGACATATTGTACCTTTGACATATCTGAGGATTCTTTTTGCTGCAATCCAATGATCTTGTTTCGGATTTTCCATGAATCTGCTTACCAATCCCACAACGTATGTTATGTCTGGTCGTGTGATAGTCAGATACCTTAGACTTCCAACGATGCTTTTAAACAACATTGGATTCACTTATTCTCTTGTTGAATTCACACTTAATTTGATGCCTGGTTCTGTTGGAGTGGCTACCGGCTTGCAATCTTCCATTATGAATTTTCTTAAAATTTCTTCTGCATACTTCTTTTGTGATATAAATATTCCTTCTTGCATTTGATTTACTTCAACTCCAAGAAAGTATGACATTTCTTCAATATATGTCATTTCAAATTCTTTAGTCATAGCTTTCTTAAAATCATTGAACATACCTGGATTATTTCTTGTGAAAATCATGTCGTCCACATATAAGCACACGATCATGATATCACCGTCTTCATTTTTCTTTGTGTATAAGGCATGCTCGTACGGACTCTTCATGAACCCATTTCTCTGGAAATATTCATCAATTCTCGTGTTCCATGCTCTCGGGGCTTGCTTCAGACCATATTGAGCTTTCTTCAATCGATAAACTTTGTCTTCATGTCCCTTTTTAATGTATTCAGGAGGTTGCTCAATATAAACTTCTTCTTCTAGGTAGCCATTTAAAAATGCTGACTTCACATCCATTTGATAAATTTTTCATCTTTTTTGTGCTGCAACTGCTGTGAGAAGTCTGATGGTCTCGATCCTTGCTACTGGAGAAAACACTTCATCATAATATTCCTTGTCTTTGCTTATAGCCTTGGACAACTAGCCTCGCTTTGTGTTTCTCGACCTTTCCTTCTTTATTGGTCTTTGTCTTGTTAACCCATTTTACTCCAATTGGGTTATGACATTCTGGTTGTCTTGTTAGCTCTCATGAATCATTTCTTTCTATTGATGCAATTTCTTCATCCATTGTATTCCTCCATTTATCATCTTCAACCACTTCTTCGTATGTTATTTGATCACTATTCAAAAGTAAACAAAAAAGTGAGATATTATTTAATTCATAATCGTTGTATCTTTCTGGCATTCTTCTCTCTTGTGGATCTTTGAACTTCTGTGGGAGGTGCTTCAGAATCTTCTATTATATTGCTGGCATCGTTGCTGCTGCTTGACGACGATGATACATTTTGTTGAGGACCTTGATCATCAGCTTGTTCATCTTGATTGATAAGATTGTCATCTTTAAAAAATAGTTCTTCAAATTTCTTTTCCTCTTTGCTCCATCGCCAATAGTCTGCTTCATCGAACTTGACATCTCTTGAAATTATTAAGAGGATTATATAATCTGTAAGCTTTGCTTATTTCATCATAGCTAATGAAAATACATTTTTCTTCTCTATCATCAAACTTCTTTATGGTCTATTCAGGAACGTGGGCATATGTGATGCATCCAAAAATCTTGAAGTGTCTAACTCCTGGTTTCTGTCCACTCCATGCTTCGTTTGGCGTCATATACTTCACACTTTTTGTTGGACATTTGTTCAATAGGTAAACTGCACATCGAACTACTTCATCCCATAAATTTCTTGGTAGTTGCTTACTTTTTATCATGCTTCTTACCATGTCCAAGATTGTGCAATTCTTTCTTTCTTCAACACCATTTTGTTGTGGCGTGTATCTGGCTGTCAGCTAATGGATGATGCCATGCTCTTTGCAAAATTCTTCAAATAACTTTGATGTATATTCATCTCCTCTATCTGATCTGAGTATCTTCAAATATTGACCGCTTTGCCTTTCCGCCATTGCTTTAAATTCTTTCAATTTTTCCAGCTGTTCTGACTTTTCTTTCAAGATGTAAATCCAACATTTTCTACTAAAATCATCAATGAAAGTTAGGTAGTACCTGTTACTGCGAAGCGATGGTATGTCAAAAGGACCGGCTATATCTCTGTGTACTATCTCCAACGGTCTTCGGGTACGCCAGGATCTACCAACTTCAAAGCTTTGTACATGTTGCTTTCCTTTGATGCAAGCCTCACATATTTGATTTGGAGGGTTGATCTCTGGTAGTCCTTTCACCATGCTTGTTTTTGATAACAACTTCAAACCAGAAAATCCAAGATGTCCATATCTTACATGCTACAGCCATGAATCATTTTGATCGCGGTCTTCATGCACTTGACTTCTCCCGACTCGATATCAATTGTAAAGAGATGATTTCGAGTCATATCAGCTTGTACTATCAATTTTCTTCTTTATTTTTGATGGCAAGCGAGCGATTCTTCATCTGCACTTCATATCCTTTTTCCAGGAGTTGACCAAGACTGACGATATTGCTTTTCAAAGCAGGTACATAATAAACATCTGAAATGTATTTCTTTTCTCCATTTCTTTGAGTAATCATGACTTCACCTTTTCCTTTTAGTTTTGCGTGCGAGTCATCTCCGAACGTTACTCGCCCATGGACTGTTTCATCTAATTTCACAAACAGTTCCCTTTGACCACACATATGGTTACTGGCACAATTATCAAGATACCAAATATTTTTCTTGAATTCTTCATTTCTTTATAAGTGAGGAATACATGAGTTTTTTCAATTTTTTCTTCTTGAGCTGCTGCTACGTTATTTCTTTCTTCTTGTTTAGGAGCAGATCTACATTCATAACTATAATGATCATACTTATTGCAATTATAACATTGTACATGTAATTTATTTCCTTGTTGATAGCCGCCTCTACCTCGGCCTCGACTTCTGAATCCTTGTTCACGGCCTGATGTTGGATTGCGTTCACTCATTTGATCGGTGCCATATGATCACCACCATGTCCATGAGTTCCTTGTCCTCTGTATCTACCACGATAACCTCCACAATTTTCTTGACCTCGTATGTAGCTGTTGCTAGCTTCTCCTTCGTTGACATTATCTTGCTTTGTAGAGCTTGCTCTAGATTTTTAGAATCTTCATTTTGTTTCATTTTTTGCTCATGGTCTTGAAGTGAACCCACAAGCTCATCGATCGATATCTGAGATAAATCTTTCGATTCTTCGATTGCCACAACCACGTAATCAAATTTTCTTGTTAATGACCGCAAAATTTTTTCCATCACTCTAACATCATCGAGTGATTTACCATTTCTTTTCATTTCATTCACACGCATTCACACGGCTAATATAATCATCGATGTTTTATGTATTTTTTATTTTTAACATCTTAAACTCAGCTATGAGAGTTTGTAAGCGTACCTTTTTTTCTTTTTCGGCACCTTGTAGAGATTTTTGCAAAATCTCCCACGCTTGTTTTGTGGTCTTCGCATCAGAAATATTTTCAAAGGTAGATTCGTCTACTCCTTGAAAACTAAAGAACAATGCTCTTTTATCTTTTCTCCGGGATTCCTTTAATATCTTCTTTTCTTCATTGGCCAGAGCTGCTTCTACTACTGCATTTTCAGGCTCAGTGTAAACATCCTCGATGATATCCCAACAATCTTGAGAGCCTAGTAACGCCTTCATTTGAATGCTCCAATTGCCATAATTTGTCTTTGTCAATCTCTGGATTTGTGGTTGAATCATGTTGGCTATCTTCTCTACCACGTTGAACTCGAACCAAGCTCTGAGGCCACTTGTTGGAAGCGTAGATGGGCTCTCAGTAATTTATAACACTCAAACTTTTTATTATATTACAATACTAGCTTTTGATAGTTCATAAAATACTTATAGCTTTGCTAAGCTTTTCTTACAATTCTCTCTAATTTTTTCTCACTAGTTACCCACTTTTCCTCACTTACCTACATGCTTGCTTTGCTCTCTCTCTCTCTCACACACACACACACACATATATATAATAAACCGACTTAAATTGCTTCTATATTCTTCTAGCCGCATGATTGAATTCCTTAGCCAATGATTTCAAGACTTTTCTAGATATTTTAATTGCAAAGGTTTGATTTCTTGCCGACATGCACATGTGATTTCCATATTGCCACGTTGAATTCCTACAATAATTGAGTTTTTCTTCTAACACCTCTATCCCTTTATAATACATATGTAACTTCAATTGCTTTAAAAAACAAATTTTGTCTTTTTCAATTTAGTCATCAATTTTATATTTTATTAAAAATAAATAATAGAGATTAATTGGTCAAGAGGAAAGGAAGAAGCACAGAAGCAGCGACGACAAATTAAATATTCTTCACAAATCTCTATGGCTATAATATTGTATTCATTGTTCAATTTCCAAGTGGGAAGTTTGTGGCCAGCTGGAGTAGGATTAAAAAATATTGGAGCCAGGCATTGACTTGGTGCCTGTTAAGTAAGAAATATTTGGATCGTTGGAGAGACACAGAGAGAAAGGAACATGGCTGAGCTTCACCACATGAGTCATGAGCATCCACTTGTATTCAATCAAGATACCACCAATCTAAGCGACACCACTTACGACTGCACTGGTTGCGCCAAAGAGGTGTCAGGTCCAAGCTATAGCTGTGGGGAGTGCCGGTTTTACCTCCATAAAAGATTTGTTGAAGCGTCCTCAGAGATTCACCACCCTGCTCGCCGCGACCTCCCTCTTCTTCTTCTTCTTCCAGCTTCGGAACATTAGAAAAGATGAGTTAGTTGCAATATTTGCTTTAACCAGATTAAGGGTTTCAGTTACCATTGTTCTTATTGTAGATTTTACCTACTTGAATTACGCTTTGCTTCCATGTGACACTGCTGGAAACTTGATTGAGACCCTCCATTTTGCTCACCCCCATCCTTTGATCTCCATTAATCCAATTGAATCTGTTGAGTGCGAGGGTTGTAGAGACCCAACAAAAATAGATGATACTTCGTATGCTTGTTTTGATTGTACAATGTTCTTCCATAAAAAAATGCCTTGAACTACCCACAACAATTAATCACCCTTGCCACCGTAAACAAGCTTTTGCTCATTTATAATGTTCTTCAAATAGTATGTGGAGATTTTTGTATGGTTGTGTCCCTTGCAAGTTTTATATATACCCCAAATGTGCTTGGTCGCTATCGATTATTGAAGACAAGTCTCATCATGATCACCCTTTAACTTTGCTATTAAGACCAAATAACCGCTTCTTTCGTGATGCATGTGGTAATTAGGGATATCATATTTCCTATATTTGTTATGTCTGTAACATTCAAGTTCATAAAGATTGCATTTCATTGCCACGTCATATCAAACTCACTCTCCATCCACATTCAATTTCTCATTGCTTTTCCATCTGCACTGAGCACCATGATTCTAGATACTAGGATTGCAAAATCTGTTTTGAAAAAGTGAACATCGAGCATGGGAGTTATTATTGTTCTTGGTCTGATTGCGATTTTGTCATCCATGTGGATTGTGCCACGAATTCTTACAAGAAGATATTATATAGTGTGGTTGAGGTAGAAAATCTAGACGAATTTGAGGAATCTGATTTTTTATCTGATGAATCTATGAGTTCTATCATCCGTATCATCAAGGAAATTAAAGTTGAAGATGAAATAATAGCTACAGAGATAAAACATATTAGTCATGATCACAACTTGATATTCTCAGATGAGATCAAGGATGATAAATATTGTAATGGTTGTGTGCTACCTATTTTATCCTCATTTTACTATTTTTCACATTGTGATTTCTTTTTGCACAAGACATGTGCTGAGTTGCGAAGGATGTGTCAACTATGGTTTGCTCCAAAGCCGTTCAGTCTTCTCACATATGGTATTTTCAGGTGTGATTTTTGTAAATAAAACTGTAGCGGTTTCTCCTACATATTGCATGATGTCATGAAGTTGTGCCTCAGATGTGCTTTACCTCATAGTTTTACATATCATGCGGATGAATCACATTTCTCTTCTTTACGCGAGATTACGATGGAAATTGCAATGCTTGTGGTAAGGATTTTGTCGAGAATATCTAAATTAAATATTAGGATTGCTAACTAGATATTTTATTTTGTTAGTTATTAGATAGGATCAGTTTTAATTATATATAATCAGTTTTTTATTCTGTTAATTATTAGATATGATCAATTTTAATTAGATAGAATCAGTTTTATTCTGTTGCTAATTTTATGCATCTTTTTATGTAAAGTTGTTACATTGTAAACTCTATTTAAGTCAGTCATATTCGGCACAAATAAAAAAGATTCATTCGAAACAAGTTTTTTTTCGACTATATGGTATCAGAGCCAGAAATGGCCAAACCCTACGATGATACCTCTGATATCACCCTAAACACTGAATCCTTCCAAAACATATCCATCACTTCTCATAAGTTGAATGGAAATAATTTCTTACAGTGGTCACAATCTGTGAAACTGTTTATTCGTGGCCGTGGAAAATTCGACTATCTCTCAGGTACCATTATGAAACCTGCCGAAGAAGATGAAGAATCTGAAAGATGGGAGGCAGAAAACTCGATGATTATGTCTTGGCTCATAAATTCCATGGATCCGAGTGTAGGGAGAACTTATCTCTTCCTACCTACTGCTCATGACATTTGGAATACTATGAACGAGACATATTCTGATCTCGGGAACATAGGACAATTGTTTGAGCTAAAAACTCGGTTATGGAGGCTAAAACAAGGAGAAAAAATTATCACTCAATACTACACCGACCTCAAGACCTTGTGGCAAGAGGTTGACATGTTCAGCGACTACGAATGGAGTTGTGCTAAGGATAAGGCTCTATTCCAGAAGATGGTGGAAAAAGAATACGTCTTCGAATTCCTCCTAGTCGGCCTTAACAAGGAATTGGATGAAGTCAGAGGGCATTCTTGGTCGTGAACCACTATCAAGCACAAGAGAAGTCTTCTCCGAAGTCAGACGAGAGGAGAACCGGCAGACAGTCATGCTTGGAGGTCACTTACCGAATCCCACCGAGTCTTCTGCCTTGTTCTCGGGTCAGCCACCACGTTGCAACGATTGTCGGAACGATAGAGATTGGCTAATCTGCGAGCACTGCAACAAGCCGGGACACACTAAAGCCAAATGTTGGAAGCTATACGGGAAGCCAACCGAGAATTTTTCAGCCAATCGGAATTCTCGTAATGCAAAGGGATTCCATGCCTCATATGAAGATGCTTCTGAAGAGCCGAAACCTGCCTCAGAACCGTCTGCCTTCAGCAAAGAACAACTAGAGCAATTGTATCAACTAATGCGTTCTCATTCCATATCCAACACTCATTACCCATCATCTTATATTGCCTCTTCATCATTAGCCCAGAAAGGTACATATCCTACAGTTTTCATAGCTGGTTCTAAATCAAACTCTTGGATCATAGATTCAGGGGCAACAGATCACATGACCGGTAGTTCCTCCATATTCTCATCTTATTTTCCTTTATCTGGTAATCTGAAAGTAACAATTACTGATAGTTCCCTAACCTCTATAGCTGGAAAAGGCTCTATCATTATTTCTCCATCTCTCACATTACTAAATGTCCTACATGTCCCAAAGCTCTCTTGTAATCTCATCTCTGTTAATCGTATTATTCATGATTGCAAATGCATTGCTACAATAACATTTGCTGGATTTAATTTCAGGACCCTTGTTCGGGGAAGATGATTGGCAATGCTAAGGAGATTGATGGACTCTATCACTTGGTCACGGAAAATCCTTCAGATAAACAAGTTCAGAAACCAAGATGCTTCACTACCTTGTCTTGTGAGAATGAAAAAATGTTGTGGCATTATAGGTTAGGCCATCCTAGTTTTAATTACTTGAAATATTTGTTTCCAAATCTTTAAAAAAAGGACGATTTTTCTTTTCAGTGTGAAGTTTGTGAATTGGCAAAACATCATAGATCTGTTTATCCATCTTTAAAGTATATGCCATCAAAACCTTTTTCTCTTGTGCATAGTGATATTTGGGGCTCTTCACGAGTAAAAACAACCTCAGGATCTAGATGGTTCATCACATTCATTGATGATCACACTAGAGTCACGTGGATTTATTTACTAAAAGAAAAATTTGAGGCAGCAAGTGTTTTCAAAAAAATTCACTCACTAATCAATACTCAGTTTCAAGCAAATATTCAAGTTCTTAGAACCGATAATGGCCTAGAATATTTTAATGCAATCTTAGGTGCTTTTTTGAAACAAAAAGGAATTATTCATCACAGTTCTTGCGTTGATACTCCCCAACAAAATGGAGTTGCTGAAAGAAAAAATAGGCATTTATTAGAGGTGGCTAGGGCTTTACTGTTTGCTATGAATGTTCCTAATCGTTTTTGGAATGAAGCACTCTTAACAGCGTCTTATTTGATAAATCGAATGCCTACAAGAGTTCTTAATTATATCACTCCTTTGCAATCTCTAAAGAATATGTTTCCTGAAAATAGATCTTTCACTGATTTAACACCTAAAATTTTTGGTTGCATTGCTTTTGTTCATATACACGGCCAAAATAGAGGAAAACTTGATCCCCGAGCACATAAATGAATATTTCTAGGTTTTTCACCAACACAAAAAGGGTATAAATGCTTTGATCCTAAATCTGGGAAGTATTATGTGAGTATGGATGTCACGTTTTTTGAAAAACACCATTTTTTGACAAAAACTCTCTTCCGGGGGAGAATGACTCTGAAATGAGTTTTTGGGAACAAACATCCTTGCCAAAATTGGTTGTAAATAGCTCAGTGGAACCAATTCATATTCCTGTAACTAATCCTAGGATTTCACAACCTATAAATTCACAACCTCGTGAGACTCAAGTAGAAACTAACTTGGAACCACCTACTGAACTTCGTGCTTATTCTAGAAGGATGACTCGACTAAGTAATGTTCCACCGGCCTCCAAGGTATACCAACCATCGGACTCGACTATGGTCTAAGGTACGACTTCTCTTTCTCCTATTTCTTCTCCAAATTTAGAGCCTTTTACAGAATTCTTTGAACCTATAGCCTTGCGCAAATGTGTCAGATCATGTACCACAAAACATCCAATATCCAATTTCATGTCTTATCATAAACTCTCTCAAGATGTCAAAGCTTTTTCCACCAGGATTATGGATGATGAACTGCCTAAGTCGATACATGAAGCTCTAGAGGTTCCGAGATGGAGAGAGGCAGTTTTTGAGGAGTTAAAGGCCCTGAAGAAGAATGACACGTGGGATCTAACTCCTTTACCTAAGGGGAAACGATCTATAGGCAGTAAGTGGGTGTTCACCATCAAATACCATGCAGATGGCTCGGTCGAGAGATAAAAAGCAAGACTCGTAGCACAAGGCTTCACTCAGATATATGACCTTGACTACGAGGAAACCTTCGCTCCTGTGGCCAAACGAAACACCGTACGTGTCCTACTCTCACTAGCCGCCAATCTGGATTGGATTCTCAGACAGTTTGATGTGAAGAATGCGTTCCTAAATGGTGAGCTAGAAGAAGAGGTGTTTATGGAAGTTCCTCAAGGCTTTGATGAATTGAAGAAGGATGGCAGAGTCAGCAAGCTAAAGAAATCCATTTATGGATTGAAATAATCTCCGAGAGCCTGGTTCGAGAGATTCACGAGAGCTGTGAAACAACATGGTTACACTTAGGCCCAGTCCGATCATACTATGTTCTACAAACACAATAATGGTAAAATTGCTATTTTAATTGTGTATGTAGATGACATTGTTATGACAGGAGATGACATAGTAGAGTTGGAGTCGCTGAAGAACTTCTTATCCAACCAGTTTGAAGTCAAGGATCTAGGACAACTCAAATATTTCCTTGGAATGGAGGTGACTAGATCCTCAAAAGGTATAATTATCTCGCAAAGGAAATATGTCCTCGATATCTTGAAAGATACCGGATTACTCGGATGTAAACCAGTGGCGACTCCTATTGATACGAATCAAAAACTCGAAAAAGAAGATGGTGCTGAGCCTGTGGACAAGAATCGGTATCAGAAGCTGGTGGGGAAACTGATTTATTTGGCTCATACGAGACCAGATATTGCATTTTTTGTGAGCTTGGTTAGTCAGTTTATGCATTGTCCCTCAGAAAAACACTTCAAGGTTGTTTACCGGATTCTTCATTACTTGAAAGGGAGTCCGGGTAAAGGAATCATGTTTTCGAAGAATGGAAGTCGAAGAGTGGAGATCTTCACTGATGCTGATTGGGGCAGAAGTTCTACAAACAGAAGATCTACCACCGGTTATTGCTCCTTTGTCTGGGGTAACTTAGTTACTTGGAGAAGCAAGAAGTAACCAGTTGTCTCTAGAAGCAGTGTGGAGGCCGAGTTTAGAGCCATGGCACAAGGAGTATGTGAGCTGTTATAGCTTAGGAGAATCTTGGAGGAGCTGAAGGTTGAAGGAGATAAACCGATGAAGTTGTATTGCGACAACAAATCGGCAATCAGTATTGCTCAGAATCCTATACAGCATGACAGGACCAAACATCTCGAAATAGATCGACATTTCATCAACGAGAGGCTAGAAAATGGCGATATCTACATACCGTTTGTTCCATCATCAGAGCAGCTCGCCGATGTTCTCACCAAGGGATTGTTTACTACGATGTTCGAAGGATTTCTGTCCAAGCTGGGAATGATCGATATCTATTCTCCAGCTTGAGGGGAGTGTTGAGAATATCTAAATTAAATATTAGGATTGTTAACTAGATATTTTATTTTGTTAGTTATTAGATAGAATCAGTTTTAATTAGATAGAATCAGTTTTTTATTCTGTTAGTTATTAGATAGGATCAGTTTTAATTAGATAGAATCAGTTTTATTTTGTTGCTAATTTTATGCATCTTTTTATGTAAAGTTGTTACATTGTAAACTCTATTTAAGTCAGCCATATTCGGCAGAAATAAAAAAATTCATTCGGAACAAGTTTTTTTTCGACTATAGATTTATTTTTTGAATTTTCATATAAATGCAAGGATTGTACGCTTGTTTTGGATTGAAGATGTGTTACATTACCACGCATTGCATGGCATAAGTGTGATCATCATTCTTTATCACTTGCTTATCAAGATAGTGATGAATATCCACTACGACATTACTGTGACATTTGTGAAGAAAGAAGAAACCCCAAAAGATGGTTTTATCAATGTAAAACTTATGACAATGCTATGCATATCGAATGTGTTCTTGGAGAGTATCCATTTATCAAGGCTGGAAGCAAATACACATACGAAGGTCATCCACATCCTCTCACATTCGTTAGAAAAATTTATCAATATCTTATTGTGTTCTCTGTGGTGAGCCTTGTCAAGATCTGGCCATTGAGTGTATGGAGCATAGATGCAAGTATATTGTTCACTGGAGATGCATAAAACCCGATTTTCCTCTTCCTGGCAGTGACAGTGATAGTGGTAGCGAATGTGTATGAAGCTAATTTAGTCTAAACTAAAATTGTTTGTTGTGTACTAAATTCCTTGTTTTTCAAGCTTGGACTGGAAAACATGGTGGTTTTGCTTAGTTTAGTTTATGTTTCTGTTGTCTTTGTGTTACTTTTTGTGGTACTAGCAGTGGTCTTGTAAGTTGTATTGTTTTGTTTTTCCTATGGTTGATTCATGCTTGAGTGCAATGTGGATTATCCATACGTCAACTGTATTCGTAAACTCTATTGACATACTTCGGTGTCATATTTTATTTTAAATCGAAACTCCAGTTTTGTATTAACTTCTTGAAAATTCGGTTTATTGTGATGACTCATTTACTCTGAAAAATGATTATGAAAACGAGATGAAATAAAATCGGAAAATAATATCGGTATAATTCATTGATCGTTTTGGTAACTTAATAGGACACTTTCTGATCCGTAAGTTGGAAAATAACGTCGGTATTAACTTATTAGGAAACTCAACTATGCTATACATGTGCTTTTTTAATCAGAAGTTCTGCTAAAATGTCTCAGATGTGCTTTAATATCTCATTGTTTTACATATCAAGCTGATAAGCCACAACATTAGTCTTCTATGTTGAAAAGCATAAAGACAAGTGCAATGCTTGTTGTAAAGATTTATGACATAATTTAGGGATTTATGGATTTAAGGATTGTACATTTGATTTGCATGAGATGTGTGACATTTCCACGTATTATTCGGCATAAATGTGATGAACATTCTTTGATAATGACTATCTACTTCTTTTAAATGCATAAATATGCTCAAGTTACATGTGTAAGACTAAGTCGATTCAGGTTCCATTTCCATGTGGGATGCTTAATATTTTAACTAATTTTAGAATATGTTGTGGTCAGCTTGAGTATGATTGCAAAAGTTGCAGTTAAGCATTGACTTGGTGTCTGTAAATGCGAAAAAGCAGGGTAATAAATATCGTGATGGGTGTGTGCTATCTATCATGTCCTCATTTTACTATTGTTCACATTGTGATTTCTTTCTGCACAAAGCCTGTGCTGAATTGCCAAGAACTCGTCAACTATGGTTTGGTTCAATACCCTTCAATCTTGTAACAGATGGTATTTCAGATGTAGCGTCTCTTCTTACACATGTAGTGGTTTCTCCTCACGTTATTTATAGTGTAAAAATCATTTATTTTACTCACCTTTTTTTATCACTAATCCACTCATAATTAACTTTTAAGTAAGTAATCACTTTCGTATTTACATGAAAAGAAAGTTGAAGATTCATCCTTGAAAAACAATAAAATGAAGAGAAAAAAGAATGAGGTGGGTAGTTTTCAATGGTTGGGACAAAACAATAACTTAGCGTTCAATGAAATATTTATGAATCATTCACATAGTGTTTATTTATTAAGTTAGATAAATGAGTATAAATAAAATTATTATATTCATTTAATAAACGAACGGATACGAATAGATGTGTGTGCACTTCATTTATATTCACGAATAAACTCATTTATCAACTTACTTAAAAGCTTATTTATATGTTTCTCCTTTTGTTTTTGTTTTTGTTTTTTTATATTTTAAATATTAGTGAAGATAAGGATTAAATCAAACAAAAAATAAATTTCAAATTGTGAAGTCTAAGAAAATTAAAGACTAATAGTATAATTTCACCATTTAATTTGTTTTATTTATTTTATTTGTTTGTTTATTTAATTAACGTCTCTAGCTAACTACAGATACAATATTAAAATTTTAAACAAATATAAATTGAATATAATTTTTTTTTAAATAAATAAACAAAGGGTAAAGTATAGTAATGGTCACTGAACTTTTATAAAGCTTTCATTTAGGTTCCCCAACTTTTAAAACTTGTAATACAATCCTCTAATATTTAGTCCGTTTGCAATATGGTCCTCGACCATTACACTGCCGCTAGTACGTTTGTAATATGGTCACTGAACTTTTCAGGCACTTGCATTTAGGTCCCCCAACTTTTTAAACTTGCAACACACTCCTTAATTTTATTCTAAACCCCAAATTCCTTTTCGATCTCGAATTTCATTTTTTTGCTTATCTCTTCTCATTTCCAGCGTAACTTTTCAGCCGAGGATGCATGGGAAATTCTAATCTAACTTTGAATTATGTGTAGGTGTTGACTTGAATAAGGGTCCATTGAGAAAAGGCCCGACCAAGGGACTATCAGGGCATCAACGATTCAAGGTGTAATGTTAGATACAAGTCAGCTTAAGTGAAGCATATATGTTCGATGAAATGCTTTTGAGAAAAAAATAGGGTTAGAAATGCAGAGTTGACAAATACTACTAAGATGAACTAAATATCATTGTTGAAAGTCACCCACAAAGCTGGAATTATTTTGTATAAATGGCATATAATAATTTCTTTGTTTAATCCTTGTGGTTAAAGATTTTCCAACAGATGATCAAATATAATGAAATCCCAAACAACGCATTTTGATAACTCCGTAAAAAGGTCATATTTGGGACCTTTTCACTTAATTTATTGACTGTCTTAGAGCTCATATAGGATCATATAGATACATTTAGGAGCATATAGCTGCAGGTGGTGAAATTATGTTTGTCGCGGCATTTTATTTTGTAATCAGTGCTGCTTTATGGGGAAGGTGTTTGTCAGGTGATGTGCAGGATTTGGGAGCAAGGAAAAGCAAAAGGGAAATGCCATGACATAAGGAGACTGTTGAGCAGAATGCAAATGTTGAACCAGTTGACATTTCGAGAGCGACCAAAATGAAAGAATAATATTTTTAGTAAGAGTCAGCTGTCATGGCATAAAAGGGCATTCTGCAATCAACCATAATGGAGGGGCCAGTTACCATCTTTGCACCAACTCTCACATAAAAGGAATGAACTTTAGGGTGCTAGTGTAATTTTAACACAAAACCCTAGGTTCATTCTCCCCTATAAATAGAAGATGAAGCTTGACTTTTTAAAGAGACTTGGAGATTTTTAGACATCCGCTAAGAGTCTAAAAATTCAGAGAAAAAACTCTCTCTTTTTCAGTCAAACATTTTTGCCGTGGCATTCCTCCGTTGACAGGCTATAGAGAGTGGCAAACTTGGTGTCCAAGAGGAGCTAGATCGTTGGGATTGTTCGTGATGGCCGAGGGAAACTCTGGCAGTGCACGTCGAAGGCTTTTCCTCCTTCCCTTTGCTATTTGCTTTCATATTTATCTTTTGGGTTGTAAGGAACGGATTAACTTGCTTTGTGCTTGTTTATTTCGAACCCCACTATGAACTAATCCTATTTGGTGGGAGTTTATTTTGGATATTTAAGTTTTGCTTTAATGAATGGTTATTTTTCTATGTTATATTCTGTTTTGTTTATGAAGCTTAGCGCCTTAAGGTTGTAGGAGCTACGAGAGTAGTCATTCCTTAGGAGATTACTTAGTGTTCGAGAGAATGTCTAGGTAGCACGTCCTTAGTGTTCGAGAGAAACTAGGGAGGAACCACATAAACAAGGGTTTCTAGATAGTAACTAGGCCTAATCCACCTTAGAGATAAGGCTAGGATTTCATTCGACTAATAGAAGTTGTGTATGAGTGATAGGTTAGATGTTAATGCTGCCGCAAAAAGGTATTGCCGAGACATATCTTGTTATCTGGACCAATAGGATCCCTGCAGTAACTAACGCCAATCGGTTTTGCCAAGGCATCTTCAATCTGTCGAGTCCCTTACTAGAGATAGCATAGGGCACCCTTAGTAAACTCTGTCGGGCAGATAAAGCATAGAAGTAAAACCATTATGATAAGTAGAATTAAATTTCCTAAGTAAATCCTATCACTCATTCCCATAGTAGCTTGTCGTGTGAGGAGTCTAAAGTCCTTATAATCAAATCCAGTATTTACAGTTTATTTTGCCTTTACATTTTTATTTGATTGCAGTACACACAATTCCTTTTGCCACAACATATCCATTTGTTATCACATTGTCATCGTTCCATTTCCATACCATCCATTCATTTTGCCATAACATTACCATTTGTATATATACCATCTCCAACTTTACTTAGGTGACAGAGTAAAGTGTCATGACAAACTTATTTGATTTCCCCCAATCCCTGTGGAGAACGATACTCACTCATCACTTTATTACTTGTTCGATTGTATACTTGCACACACATCCGCACCATTTATAGTACTCACAAATAGCGGACAAGTTTTTGGCGCCGTTTCCGGGGATTGGCAGTTGGAAGTTAATTTGTTTTGTCATAGCATTATTATTTTACTTGATTATTTATTTATTTATTTTAGATAGTTTTACTTTTTATTTTCCTTATCTTTTTCAGGTTTTTCGCGGTGTATGACCAGAAGACATTCGGACGAGCCATTAGAACCGGTTAAACATGAGATCGAGAGGCTTTTTAGGCAAAGAAGATGTGCTCAACGTGCAAATATGTATCAAATCGGAAATCAAGGCATTGGTCATGAGGATGATCAGAAGGCCGAGGCAAATCTAAATGTTGGGAATGCAGCCCGACCTCGTGCCATTCGTGATCACTTAAACCCGATCTTAGATGACTTAAATCCTAGAATTGTGGCACCAGAAATTCAGACAGCCCACTTCGAGCTCAAACCTGTCATGTTCAATATGTTGAATTCCATAGGGCAATTCGGGGGTATGCCAAATGAAGATGACAGGCATCATATTCGTAACATCTTGGAGGTGTGCGATTCTTTTCACCAACAAGGAGTGCACGAAGATGTTCTGAAATTAAAGCTATTTCCATATTCCCTGTGTGACCGAGCAAGAGCTTGGTTGAGTGGAGTTCTAGAGTGTTCAATGTAGTCGTGACTGATATGTGCAAAAAAGTTTTACTGTGGTATAATCCTCCGAACATTAACACCCAACTGAGGAACGTCATAGCTTCTTTTTGTCAAGCTAATGACGAATCAATGTATGAGTGTTGGGATCGATACAAAGCATTGCTTCGTAAATGTTTGAATCATGGTTTTCAAGATTGGACACAAGTGGTGATGTTCTATAATGGAGTTAATGCGCCCACGAGGATGATGCTAGATGCCTCGGTAAATGGGACCTTACTTGACAAATCACCAATAGAGGCATTTGACATTCTGGACAGGATTGCCACCAACGATTATCAGTTCCCATCCACAAGGCTTGGACTTGGGTGAAAATCACATGGAGCTTTCGAGCTAGACACTAAGGATTCGGTGTCCGCCCAACTTGCTGCTATCACCAATATGCTGAAGAATTTGCAAAGACCAAGCGAGGTGAGAGAAGTAAAGGCAACCCATTCAGCATGTTTATTATGCCATGACAATCACAATGAGAGTAACCGCCCGAACAATCAAGAATCCATCAATTATGTAGGCAAATTTAACCGAGGTAACAACAACCCTTATTCTAACACATATAATCCTGGATAGCGTCAACATCCAAACTTTTCGTGGGGAAACCAAGGAACCAACAATGCTCATCAACCAGGTTGGCAGCAGAATTTCAATGACTCCCAGGGATTTCAATCGAATATGCCATGGCATAATTCCAAAAAGGGAGGGCCATCTTCATCTAACATCAGTTCTTTGGAGGCCACAATGCAAGAGTTCATAGCAACAATGAAGACAATGCTGAAAGACCATGCAACCTCCATAAAAAACCAAGGGGCTCTACTTCAGAGCCACAGTTCGTCGATGAGGACACTGGAGAATAAAGTTGGTCAAATTGCCGCGGCATTACAATAACGACGACCAGGATATCTGCAGAGTGACACTAAAGTCAAAAAACCTCATGGCAAAGAGCACTGTAGTGTGCTAACTCTACGAAGTGGTACATAAATTAATGTCGAAGATAAGTTTGGGGGAAAATCGAAGGATAATTCACCCCTGAGACTGTACAAGCTGATCAAGAAGTGCTAAAGAAGCACCAGATGAAGAGGATAAGGATGAGAGTTCATCAAGTAAAGTGACTAAGAGAGCAAACAAAAATGCCAAGGAAAATTCTGTTCCCACCCCGTCAGTACAGGAAGCCAGGACCTCACCTCATTTTCCACAAAGACTGAAAAAGCATAACGAGGATATTCAATTCAGAAAATTTGTTGACATTCTGAGTTAACTTCAAATCAATTCCTTTTCTAGAGGCTATGGAACAAATGCCTACATATGCTAAGTTCCTCAAGGAGATTGTGACCAAGAAAATAAAGGCTGAGCAGTACGAGACAATTGCCACGGTAAAAGAATTTTGCTCATCCTTAAGCAAGTTGCCACCGAAGAGACATGATCCGGGAAGTTTTATCATCCCATGTTCGATAGGAAACAAATTTATTGGGAAGACACAATGTGACCTTGGCTCAAGCGTGAACTTGATGCCTAAGTCAATTTTCGTGAAGCTTGGGATAGGAAATGCGAGACCCACATCTGTCATCTTGCAATTAGCTGATCGATCACATGTGCGTCCTGAAGGGCGAATTGAAGATGTCATCGTGCGGGTTGAAAAGTTCATTTTTCTGTTGATTTTATGATTCTGGACTGTGAGGTCGATGCCACAGCACCCATCATCTTGGGGAGACCCTTCCTAGCTACCGGGCGTATTCTCATCGACTGCGAGAGGGGCGAGCTGACCATGAGAGTGGCCGATCAACATGTCACTGTGAGGGGTTATTCGAAGTGGATGATTCTGAATAATGCCAAAGCATTTTAGAAGTGGATATAGTAATCACGAAAGAAGCAATCAATTTTTCCAGGACAACTTCATTCAGCTGGGACCTGATGAGGGGTTATTCGAAGACTTAAAGGCTAGAGAGCCTAATGATTTTTCTATCGAGGAACAACATGCTAGCTCAGGTACATATTTTGAACCTCTTAACTTTGACGAGTTTGTTCCTCCTAAGCCCCCATTGCAACATGCACCTACCCTAGAGCTTAAGAATTTGCCACAACATCTTAAATATGCTTAAATGGGTAGTAATGAAACTTTACCTGTGATTATTTCCTCTGCCCTTACTCTAACCATGAATCGAGTTTGCTAAGTATTTTGTCACAGCATAATAAAGCGTTAGGATGAACGATGACAAATCTCAAGGGAATAAGTCCAACTGTAACACCCTCAACCCGTATCCGACCCGGATACAAGTCTGAGGTGTCACATTGACTTTTCAAACTTTAAACTTTTAACGAAAACCAATGAAATTTAAAACTTTTATTAAAATAACATTGTCATTGTACGAGTTAACCAAAACAAGACAAAACTAATCAGAGCATTTGTAACTAACACTTTACTTACATGCCAACACACTACATACAACAAAATACCTACTATGACTTTTCTTCTGATCTGATCCCTGAGTGGAGATATGTTGATCTACAAATTCCTATTCTTGATTCTCTTGCTCTTCGAAACTTACGTGTAAAAACACTTACACGCTAAGTCATAGACTTAGTGAGGCATAATTACATAATAAAGAATTACTAAAAATATAAACATGTCGTCTACTATCCAAACGCAATTATACTATCACACCATCATTTATTATACCACATATGAGACAATATAAATCATAATAATACCATATTAAGATACAATTATATACATCCTCGTTATGTCCTATTTAAGCCCATATACACTATTGAGAACCCAAGATATATGAGTATTATGAGGTTATGCACATGCATGCTGTCACCACAGCTCAATGAATGTTCCGAAGGACCTATCCAGAGGTCATAAAGATCCTCGGTAACTATCCAGAGGTCATAAAGATCCTCGGTAACTATCCAGAGGTCATAAAGATCCTCGGTAACTATCCATAGGTCCCGAAGAACCTAGGTAAACTATCCATATGTTCCTTAGAACATAGGTATACTGTCCATATGTCTCGAAAGACATAGGTAGTTCTTTGACTCTTGGCATGCCAACTATACCTACAGTTCTCATAACTCATATCATGGGCATTGTCTTTTACCTTATTACATATTCACACATCATATCACATTTTTCTTTTCCTATAGCTCTTTATCACATGTTATATGATCATCTTATCACCTATACCTTTTCATATAACCATTACATACATACATACATGTCATCATTTATGTTTTTATCATACTCCTATAGTATTATCCTTCTTCTCTTTTATCTCTTGTTCATTTTTCATCCAATAACTTATATAAATGTATATATATCATGTATACTAGTTCCTAGGTCCCATCACACTAGCATATTTTCATATATTTGTAATCACGTAGTTTATTTTTCATATAATTCATGTCACCCCTCATATGATTTCATATTCATATGCTATATATTTCATATTCTTTCTTATATCCTTTCCATACTTCTTATTTCATATTCTTATGAAATCATATTGATCATTTTAACTATTTCACATATTTAACACATTTATCTACCTATTTACATAACTCATATAATATATATATACTGTAACATGCCAATACATATGCTCATTCATGCATATAAACCATAAAAAACACATCACACACACTTCATATACCTAATATAGATATCTCGTAACTCATTCAATCCCATATGACACATACATTCATATATAAGCTCTAATCTGGAAAATAGACTTACCACAATCTGCATAGTATATCCCATAATGCATATGGTATCAATTCATATCATCTTTAATAATATTGAATGAATAATGTATCAAGATATTAAATCTAGACTTATCGCAAGTCTAGAACTGAATATACTAACATAAACATGTTATGCATATGCACCCGCCTTAGCCTTGTTTGAATAGAATCAATTCTCACCCTTCGATTACTTTGAAGCAAAGTCACGTTCAATATCTACATAATAATACATTGAAACATATCAGTATCCAATTAATATACTCTAATCTATCATTTCTTAGACCAAAAGAAAGGTTTATTTCTATTTCTCTTGAAGTGCATCGATGCATTCAACAGTGCATCGATGCATTCTTTAGCATGTGCATCGATGCAGTACTCGTGCATCGATGCACAAATCACCTTCGATGTTTTCATTTTAAGGGGATGCATCGATGCACTCCTTATGCATCGATGCACCAATTGCATTCGATGTTTCCATTTTAATAGGTGCATCGATGCACTTCCTGTGCATCGATACACACTGAACAATTTCTAGAGATTTACCCTTGATGCATCGGTGCACCTTGAATGTGCATCGGTGCACCTTGAATGTGCATCGATGCATATAGCTCAGAATTCATTTTAAATCCCGAAAATCTACTCAAAACAACTCAAATGCTTCATATTTCATCCCATTTCATGTTCTTAACTCTCATACACTTATTTAAACTAATTAATACCCATTCAATATCTCTTACACTTTAAAATCCATTCCTCCACATAGAATTTAAGAATTTCACTCAAATTCCCATATGATATAATTCTGATTCTAACCCTTCATGTCCTTTAATCAAGTTCGGGACAAGTCAAATTCAACTTCCAATTCTCAATATAAACTTTATTTCGATATTTCATTCAAAAACTCCAAATCTTTAAATCCTCATAAACTCTTCATCTTGTTGTTTTAAAGCAAATTAATCTTTCCTTAATCTTACTTAGCATCTAATAATCAAAACTAAACTTAAATTTCAGCACATAATCAGCTCAAGAGAAAACTCACCTTTGCTTGGCTTCACACGTGAAGAAGAAAAAAAAAAAAGAGAACTCTGGAAACCTCTAAACTTTATTTCCTTCCTTCCACGTGTATCTATATATACCATATATTATTATTATATTTTTCTTTTCTTTGCAAATGACCATACTATCCTTTCATTCCTCATTCTTTTCAATTTGATCTTACACCTCATTTCTCATATAAGTATTTAAACCACTCAATTATTTTAATTTAAATCACCAAATTTTGAAACCTTACAATTTAGTCACTAACCCGGTATTGAGGATGTTACAAATCTCCCATCCTTTTAAGAAAATTAGTCCTCGAATTTTCATTACACATACCGATAAGAACATATCTTTCAATGTTCTCATGCTCCTTTCTCTACTTTATCCCATTGCAATTTGTAATTAATGATTTGCTTTCACTTCCCAAAGAACCCAATTCATTTCTAATTACCTTATAACCATACCCAATCTCTTATTCCATCATTCTATAACTCAGAACACAACCCTAAACCTCTTCAAATGTTATTAAACATATACTTTACGAAATCAATCAATCTTTTCATAGCACTATATACCATTTCCTTACCCCATATCAACTTATAATTCACACTTTACACCCCTTTTTCATTTAATTCCCTATATATATACTCCTTTATAAAACACTATCTCCATACTTATCCCTTGAGGAATATCTCCATTAGATTAATAGAGAATTAAATTAACTGAATTCGAATGTAACACTTCTAACATATCTTGTTTACTTTAGCAGTGTACCTTAATGGAATTATTACTATACTATTTCAAAAAAATGACTTCTAACTAAATTCTCAATTCTCTTACCCATTCTCTACTCATATATGGTTATACAAGCTCAGATCAACTAATATCATAAAGCATTTACTGTACAATAGAAGATACCTGCTATTATCTCTGGATCCTCATTGTCTTCACT
Organism: Hibiscus syriacus; assembly: GCF_006381635.1. Lineage (NCBI taxonomy): Eukaryota > Viridiplantae > Streptophyta > Magnoliopsida > Malvales > Malvaceae > Hibiscus > Hibiscus syriacus. The sequence goes on along the minus strand of NW_024063047.1, from coordinate 160,123 downwards.
GATATTGAGATTATATACTCTAGCCGTAGAGCGTATTTCCTGTTGAGTAGAAAATTCTGTCTTACTTCTTCCTCTACCTCTACCCCGTCCTCTCTGGGATATCGAAGCAGATCGCTCCGACTGCATAGGCTTTCCTGTCCCCAATGTACAATCTCTCATGAAATGTCTTATTTCCCCACATCGAAAACAGGCTCCAGATTCAACTCTACATGCCCCACCATGATATCTCTCACAAATCTGACAGTGTCTCTGTTGTGCTCTTCCATCACCAGACTTTCCTAATTGAGTCTGTCTAGCTCTCATCTGATTTTATCCTCTAGCAGAGGATACCACTGATTCAGACCTTACTTGGTATTGGAACCCAGAATCTCTACCTCTCTTGGGTGGTACAGAGCTCGACGAAGCCCCCGTTCTTTTGGAAGATTGAGCTTTTTGATCCCCAAACCGCTCATTCTGAGCTCTTTCTACAGTTTTAGCACGATTTACTACTTCCTGAAACGAGGACAAGTTCAAAACAATCAACATCTCTTTTAGCCTTGGTCGTAGTCCTTCATCAAACCACTCACATGCTTCTTTCTTTGTCCGAATCAATTAGGCCGCGAATCGACTTAACTTGTTGAATTCACACTCATATTCATACACAGTGTGATTCAACTGTTTCAAATTCAAGAATTCTTGCTTCATTTCCCTGATGAATTGATCTCCTATATACTTGTCCTTAAACTCTTCTAAAAACAAATACCATGTTTTCTGATCATTTGGCATCCTATGAATAACATTTGTCCACCAGATTCTCGCTTGCCCACGGAGCAAAGAGACCATCCCATCTAGTTTCTCCATATCAGAGCAGTGGAGTCCCTCTAACATGATCTTTACATCATTAAGCCAAAGATCCGCAATAACAGGACCTTCTTCGGCTTCACCTTTGAACTCTGGAGCACCTAATCCCTTTAACTCTTTGGCTATATTAATCCTCTGCGTTGAGGATGCAGGAGTTTGGAAACGTGTCAAAATAGTACCCAACGTCCTAAAGAATACATTTTGATCTTGTACAGGCACTCCAGAGGTTGCATGTCCTTCACCTTGCCTGGCCAGGGCAGGTGAATTACTACTTTTAGCTAATCTATCATCTCTTGCTTCACCTTGCCTGGCCAGGGCAGGTGAATTACTACTTTCAGCTAATCTATCATCTCTTGCTTCACCCCGAGAGCTATCTTGTCCGGACATCTAATAAGAGATAACCAAATATTTCTATCAGCTAAACAACATACTCTTTACTCGTATCAGATCAGAAGTTATTACTACTGTGTTGGCATGAACACTTTTTAAGACACTATGGACTCCGGTTTATACTGAGAATCGACTAAACTGTAGCTCTGATACCATTAAATGTAACACCCTCAACCCGTATCCGACCCGGATACAAGTCTGAGGTGTCACATTGACTTTTCAAACTTTAAACTTTTAACGAAAACCAATGAAATTTAAAACTTTTATTAAAATAACATTGTCATTGTACACGAGTTAACCAAAACAAGACAAAACTAATCAGAGCATTTGTAACTAACACTTTTCTTACATGCCAACACACTACATACAACAAAATACCTACTATGACTTTCCTTCTGATCTGATCGCTGAGTGGAGATATGTTGATCTGCAAATTCCTATTCTTGATTCTCCTGCTTTTCGAAACCTACGTGTAAAACCACTTACACACTAAGTCATAGACTTAGTGAGGCATAATTACATAATAAAGAATTACTAAAAATATAAACATGTCGTCTACTATCCAAACGCAATTATACTATCACACCATCATTTATTATACCACATATGAGACAATATAAATCATAATAATACCATATTAAGATACAATTATATACATCCTCGTTATGTCCTATTTAAGCCCATATACACTATTGAGAACCCAAGATATATGAGTATTATGAGGTTGTGCACACGTATGCTGTCACCACAGCTCAATGAATGTTCCGAAGGACCTATCCAGAGGTCATAAAGATCCTCGGTAACTATCCAGAGGTCATAAAGATCCTCGGTAACTATCCAGGTCATAAGATCCTCGGTAACTATCCATAGGTCCCGAAGAACCTAGGTAAACTATCCATATATTCCTTAGAACATAGGTATACTGTCCATATGTCTCGAAAGACATAGGTAGTTCTTTGACTATTGGCATGCCAACTATACCTACAGTTCTCATAACTCATATCATGGGCATTGTCTTTTACCTTATTACATATTCACACATCATATCACATTTTTCTTTTCCTATAGCTCTTTATCACATGTTCATATGATCATCTTATCACCTATACCTTTTCATATAACCATTACATACATACATACATGTTATCATTTATGTTTTTATCATACTCCTATAGTATTATCCTTCATCTCTTTTATCTCTTGTTCATTTTTCATCCAATAACTTATATAAATGTATATATATCACGTATACTAGTTCCTAGGTCCCATCACACTAGCATATTTTCATATATTTGTAATCACGTAGTTTATTTTTCATATAATTCATGTCACCCCTCATATGATTTCATATTCATATGCTATATATTTCATATTCTTTCTTATGTCCTTTCCATACTTCTTATTTCATATTCTTATGAAATCATATTGATCATTTTAACTATTTCACTTATTTAACACATTTATCTACCTATTTACACAACTCATATATATATATATACTGTAACATGTCAATACATACTTATTCATACATATAAACCAAAAAAACACACACACACTTCATATACCTAATAGATATCTCGTAACTCATTCAATCCCATATGACACATACATTCATATATAAGCTCTAATCTGGAAAATAGACTTACCACAATCTGCATAGTATATCCCATAATGCATATGGTATGAATTCATATCATCTTTAATAATATTGAATGAATAATGTATCAAGATATTAAATCTAGACTTATCGCAAGTCTAGAACTGAATATACTAACATAATCATGTTATGCATATGCACTCACCTTAGCCTTGTTTGAATTGAATCAATTCTCACCCTTCGATTACTTTGAAGCAAAGTCACGTTCAATATCTACATAATATTACATTGATACATATCAGTATCCAATTAATATACTCTAATCTATCATTTCTTAGACCAAAAGAAAGGTTAATTTCTATTTCTCTTGAAGTGCATCGATGCATTCAACAGTGCATCGATGCATTCTTTAGCATGTGCATCGATGCAGTATCCGTGCATCGATGCACAAATCACCTTCGATGTTTTCATTTTAAGGGGATGCATCGATGCACTCCTTATGCATCGATGCACCAATTGCATTCGATGTTTCCATTTTAATAGGTGCATCGATGCACTTCCTATGCATCGATACACACTGAACAATTTCTAGAGATTTACCCTTGATGCATCGGTGCACCTTGAATGTGCATCGGTGCACCTTGAATGTGCATCGATGCATATAGCTCAGAATTCATTTTAAATCCCGAAAATCTACTCAAAACAACTCAAATGCTTCATATTTCATCCCCTTTCATGTTCTTAACTCTCATACACTTATTTAAACTAATTAATACCCATTCAATATCTCTTACACTTCAAAATCCATTCATCCACATAGAATTTAAGAATTTCACTCAAATTCCCATATGATATAATTCTGATTCTAACCCTTCATATCCTTTAATCAAGTTCGGGACAAGTCAAATTCAACTTCCAATTCTCAATATAAACTTTATTTCGATATTTCATTCAAAAACTCCAAATCTTTAAATCCTCATAAACTCTTCATCTTGTTGTTTTAAAGCAAATTAATCTTTCCTTAATCTTACTTAGCATCTAATAATCAAAACTAAACTTAAATTTCAGCACATAATCAGCTCAAGAGAAAACTCACCTTTGTTTGGCTTTACACGTGAAGAAGAAGAAGAAAAAAAGAAGAGAACTCTGGAAACCTCTAAACTTTGTTTCCTTCCTTCCACGTGTATCTATATATACCATATATTATTATTATATTTTTCTTTTCTTTGCAAATGACCATACTATCCTTTCATTCCTCATTCTTTTCAATTTGATCTTACACCTCATTTCTCATATAAGTCTTTAAACCACTCAATTATTTTAATTTAAATCACCAAATTTTGAAACCTTACAATTTAGTCACTAACCCGATATTGAGGATTTTACAAATCTCCCCTCCTTTTAAGAAAATTTGTCCTCAAATTTTCATTACAAATACCGATAAGAACATATCTTTCAATGTTCTCCTGTTCCTTTCTCTACTTTATCCCATTGCAATTTGTAATTAATGATTTGCTTTCACTTCCCAAAGTACCCAATTCATTTCTAATTACCTTATAACCATACCCAATCTCTTATTCCATCATTTTATAACTCAGAACACAACCCTAAACCTCTTCAAATGTTATTAAACGTATACTTTACGAAATCAATCAATCTTTTCATAGCACTATCTACCATTTCCTTACCCCATATCAACTTATAATTCACACTTTACACCCCTTTTTCATTTAATTCGCTATATATATACTCCTTTATAAATCACTATCTCCTTACTTATCCCTTGAGGAATATCTCCATTAGATTAACAGAGAATTAAATTAACTGAATTCGAATGTAACACTTCTAACATATCTTGTTTACTTTAGCACTGTACCTTAATGGAATTGTCACTACACTATTTCTAAAAAATGACTTCTAACTAAATTCTCAATTCTCTTACCCATTCTCTACTCATATATGGTTATACAAGCTCAGATAAACTAATATCATAAAGCATTTACTGTACAATAGAAGATACCTGCTATTATCTCTGGATCCTTATTGTCTTCACTAATATTGAGATTATATACTCTAGCCGTAGAGCGTACTTCCTGTTGAGTAGAAAATTTGTCTGACTTCTTCCTCTACCTCTACCCCATCCTCTCTGGGATATCGAAGCAGATCGCTCCGACTGCACAGGCTTTCCTAACCCCAATAGACAATCTCTTATGAAATGTCCTATTTTCCCACATCGGAAACAAGCTCCAGATTCAACTCACCATGATATCTCTCACAAATCTGATAGTGTCTCTGTTGTGCTCTTCCATCACCAGACTTTCCTAATTGAGTCCGTCTAGCTCTCATCTGATTTGATCCTCTAGCAGAGGATACCACTTATTCAGACCTTACTTGGTATTGCAACCCAGAATCTCTACCTCTCTTGGGTGGTACAGATCTCGACGAAGCCCCCGTTCTTTTGGAAGATTGAGCTTTCTGATCCCCAAACCGCTCATTCTGAGCTCTTTCTAGAGCTTTAGCACGATTTACTACTTCCTGAAATGAGGACAAGTTCAAAACAATCAACATCTCTTTTAGCCTTGGTCGTTGTCCTTCAACAAACCACTCACATGCTTCTTTCTCTGTCCGAATCAATTCGGCGCGAATCGACTTAACTTGTTGAATTCACACTCATATTCATACACAGTGCGATTCAGCTGTTTCAAATTCAAGAATTCTTGCTTCATTTCCCTGATGAATTGATCTCCTATATACTTGTGCTTAAACTCTTCTAAAAACAAATACCATGTTTTCTGATCATTTGGCATCCTATGAATAACATTCGTCCACCAGATTCTCACTTTCCCACGGAGCAAAGAGGCCATCCCATCTAGTTTCTCCATATCAGAGCACTGTAGTCCCTCTAACATGATCTTTACATCATTAAGCCAAAGGTCCGCAACAACAGGACCTTCTTCGGCTTCACCTTTGAACTCTGGAGCTCCTAATTCCTTTAACTCTTTGGCTATATTAATCCTCTGCGTTGAGGATGCAGGATTTTTGAAACGTGTCAAAATAGTGCCCAACGTCCTGAAGAATACATTTTGATCTTGTACAGGCACTCCCGAGGTTACCTGTCCTTCACATTGCCTGACAAGGCAGGTGAATTACTACTTTCAGCTAATCTATCATCTCTTGCTTCACCTTGCCTGGCCAGGGCAGGTGAATTACTACTTTCAGCTAATCTATCATCTCTTGCTTCACCCTGAGATCTATCTTGTCTGGACATCTAATATGAGATAACCAAATATTTGAATCAGCTAAACAACATACTCTTTACTCGTATCAGATCAGAAGTTATTACTACTGTGTTGGCATGAACACTTTTTAAGACACTATGGACTCTGGTTTATGCCGAAAATCGACTAAACCGTATCTCTGATACCATTAAATGTAACACCCTCAACCCGTATCCGACCCGGATACAAGTCTGAGGTGTCACATTGACTTTTCAAACTTTAAACTTTTAACGAAAAACCAATGAAATTTAAAACTTTTATTAAAATAACATTGTCATTGTACACGAGTTAACCAAAACAAGACAAAACTAATCAGAGCATTTGTAACTAACACTTTTCTTACATGCCAACACACTACATACAACAAAATACCTACTATGACTTTCCTTCTGATCTGATCGCTGAGTGGAGATATGTTGATCTGCAAATTCCTATTCTTGATTCTCCTGCTCTTCGAAACCTACGTGTAAAAACACTTACACGCTAAGTCATAGACTTAGTGAGGCATAATTACATAATAAAGAATTACTAAAAATATAAACATGTCATCTACTATCCAAACACAATTATACTATCACACCATCATTTATTATACCACATATGAGACAATATAAATCATAATAATACCATATTAAGATACAATTATATACATCCTCGTTATGTCCTATTTAAGCCCATATACACCATTGAGAACCCAAGGTATACGAGTATTATGAGGTTGTGCACACGTATGCTGTCACCACAGCTCAATGAATGTTCCGAAGGACCTATCCAGAGGTCATAAAGATCTTCGGTAACTATCCAGATGTCCCAAAGAACCTAGGTAAATTATCCATATGTTCCTTAGAACATAGGTATACTGTCCATATGTCTCGAAAGACATAGGTAGTTCTTTGACTCTTGGCATGCCAACTATACCTACAGTTCTCATAACTCATATCATGGGCATTGTCTTTTACCTTATTACATATTCACACATCATATCACATTTTTCTTTTCCTATAGCTCTTTATCACATGTTCATATGATCATCTTATCACCTAGACCTTTTCATATAACCATTACATACATACATACATGTCATCATTTATGTTTTTATCATACTCCTATAGTATTATCCTTCATCTCTTTTATCTCTTGTTCATTTTTCATCCAATAACTTATATAAATGTATATATATCACGTATACTAGTTCCTAGGTCCCATCACACTAGCATATTTTCATATATTTGTAATCACGTAGTTTATTTTTCATATAATTCATGTCACCCTCATATGATTTCATATTCATATGCTATATATTTCATATTCTTTCTTATGTCCTTTCCATACTTCTTATTTCATATTCTTATGAAATCATATTGATCATTTTAACTATTTCACATATTTAACACATTTATCTACTTATTTACACAACTCATATAATATATATATACTGTAACATGTCAATACATATGCTCATTCATACATATAAACCATAAAAAACACATCACACACACTTCATATACCTAATATAGATATCTCGTAACTCATTCAATCCCATATGGCACATACATTCATATATAAGCTCTAATCTGGAAAATAGACTTACCACAATCTGCATAGTATATCCCATAATGCATATGGTATGAATTCATATCATCTTTAATAATATTGAATGAATAATGTATCAAGATATTAAATCTAGACTTATAAAAGTCTAGAACTGAATATACTAACATAATCATGTTATGCATATGCACTCACCTTAGCCTTGATTGAATTGAATCAATTCTCACCCTTCGATTACTTTAAAGCAAAGTCACGTTCAATATCTACATAATAATACATTGATACATATCAGTATCCAATTAATATACTCTAATCTATCATTTCTTAGACCAAAAGAAAGGTTTATTTCTATTTCTCTTGAAGTGCATCGATGCATTCAACAGTGCATCGATGCATTCTTTAGCATGTGCATCGATGCAATACCCGTGCATCGATGCACAAATCACCTTCGATGTTTTCATTTTAAGGGGATGCATTGGTGCACTCCTTATGCATCGATACACCAATTGCATTCGATGTTTCCATTTTAATAGGTGCATCGATACACACTGAACAATTTCTAGAGATTTACCCTTGATGCATCGGTGCACCTTGAATGTGCATCGGTGCACCTTGAATATGCATTGATGCACATAGCTCAGAATTCATTTTAAATCCAGAAAATCTACTCAAAACAACTCAAATGCTTCATATTTCATCCCCTTTCATGTTCTTAACTCTCATACACTTATTTAAACTAATTAATACCCATTCAATATCTCTTACACTTCAAAATCCATTCCTCCACATAGAATTTAAGAATTTCACTCAAATTCCCATATGATATAATTCTGATTCTAACCCTTCATATCCTTTAATCAAGTTCGGGACAAGTCAAATTCAACTTCCAATTCTCAATATAAACTTTATTTCGATATTTCATTCAAAAACTCCAAATCTTTAAATCCTCATAAACTCTTCATCTTGTTGTTTTAAAGCAAATTAATCTTTCCTTAATCTTACTTAGCATCTAATAATCAAAACTAAACTTAAATTTCAGCACATAATCAGCTCAAGAGAAAACTCACTTTGCTTGGCTTCACACGTGAAGAAGAAGAAGAAAAAAAGATGAGAACTCTGGAAACCTCTAAACTTTTTTTCTTTCCTTCCACGTGTATCTATATATACCATATATTATTATTATATTTTTCTTTTCTTTGTAAATGACCATACTATCCTTTCATTCCTCATTCATTTCAATTTGATCTTACACCTCATTTCTCATATAAGTCTTTAAACCACTCAATTATTCTAATTTAAATCACCAAATTTTGAAACCTTACAATTTAGTCACTAACTCGGTATTGAGGATATTACACCAACAATTGCATGCACAAAATCCTACTGGAAGAATGCCACAGCAAATCCATAGAGCCGCAACGTAGACTAAACCCAATCATGAAGCAAGTTGTGATGAAAGAAATCCATATACCCTATTTCTGATAGTTCTTGGGTGAGTCCCGTCCAATGCGTGCCAAAGAAGGGAGGCATAACCGTGGTGATGAGTGAGGACAATGAGTTGATACCTACACGCACGATCATCGGGTGGCGGATTTGTATGGATTATCGCAAGCTCAACAAGGCCACCAAGAAGGATCACTTCCCTTTGCCGTTCATCGATCAAATGTTGGATCGACTTGTTGGCAAGGTTTTTATTGTTTCTTGGACGGATACTCGGGATATAATTAGATTGTCATCGCACCGGAGGACCAAGAGAAGACAACATTCACGTGTCCCTATGGCACGTATGCCTTTCGAAGAATGCCTTTTGGACTCTGTAATGCCCCGATAACTTTTCATCGCTGCATGCAAGCCATATTTTCAGACATGGTTGAGGACTTTCTGGAAATTTTTATGGATGAATTTTCTGTTTCTGGAGATGATTTTCAAAAATGCCTCGGCAATTTGGCGAAGTTACTGAAGCGATGCGAGGAGGCTGATCCCGTGCTGAACAGGGAAAAATGTCACTTCATGGTGACCGAAGGCATTGTTCTAAGCCATAAGATTTCTGCAAAGGGCATTGAGGTTGACAAGGCCAAGATCGGGTGATCGAGAAGCTACTGCCACCAACTTCTGTCAAGGGCATTCGGAGTTTCCTTGGACATGCTGGATTTTATAGACGATTCATCAAGGACTTCTCCACAATATCCAAGCCCTTGTGCACCTTGCTGCAACAGAACCAACCGTTTGTATTTGATCAGAAATGTCATGGCACATTCAAAGAGCTGAAGTAAAGACTTATCTCTACACCGATCGTGGTTCCCCCAAATTGGACGACACCGTTCAAACTAATGTGTGAAGCAAGTGATTTTGCTATGGGAACTGTGCTTGGGCAACATAGAGGTAAAACCTTTCATGTTATATATTATGCTAGTCGTACCTTGAATGAGGCACAATTAAACTATACCACCACTGAGAAAGAATTATTTACCGTGTTTTTGCATTTGACAAGCTTAGGCCATACTTGATAGACACCAAAGTCATAGTTCACACCGATCACTCAGTTATAAAATACTTAGTGAACAAGAAAGATGCCAAGCCTAGACTCATTAGGTGGATATTACTATTGCAAGGTTCGACTTAGAGGTAGTTGATAGGAAAGGTATAGAGAACCAGGTTGCAGACCATTTATCTAGGCTAGGAAACATTTCTGAATTCCATGACATTTTTTATATTAAAGAAGAATTCCCTTACGAGAAAATTTAATATGCCACGACAATTCGTGGTACGCTGACCTCGTTAATTTTCTTGTTAGTGTTGTTTTTCCATATGAATTGAACATCTAGGGTAGAAAGAGGTTTATGCATGATGCCAAGTTCTATTTTTGGGATGAGTCCTACTTGTTCAAGCAATGTGCTGATAAAATGATTTGACGGTGTGTCCCCGAAGATGAACAACATGATATCTTACACCATTGCCACACAGCACCCTGTGGAGGGCATTTTGGAGGTGCGAGGACTGCCGCCAAGGTCCTCCAATTAGGCTTCTACTGGCCATCGCTATTTAAGGATGCCCACGAATTTTGCAAGGCCTACGACATATGCCAGCGTACTGGGAACATTTCCAGACGACACGAAATGCCACTGCAAAATATTTTGGAGATAGAGCTATTCGATATTTGGGGCATCGATTTTATGGACCGTTCCCATCTTTTTTTGAAACTTATACATTTTACTCACGGTGGACTACGTATCCAAGTGGGTTAAAGCGATTGTGACACCAAGGAATGACTCGAAGACGGTGCTCAAGTTCCTTCACAATAATATTTTTACTCGATTTGGAGCACCAAGAGCCATTATCAGTGACGAGGGCACCCACTTTGACAACAAGCTAATTGCTAAAGCATTACAGAAATACGGAGTGCGACATAAAATTTCCACGGCATATCACCCACAAACAAATGGGCAAGCTGAAGTGTCCAATCGTGAGGTCAAGCAGGTTCTCGAGAAGGTGGTGAACCCCCCAAGGAAAGACTGGTCCCCAAAACTCGATAAAACGCTCTAGGCATATCGGACGACATTTAAAACACCTTTGGGAATGTCGCCCTTCAAGATTTATATGGAAAAGCCTGTCACCTGCCAGTTGAGCTAGAACATAAGGCATACTGGGCAATCAAAAAGCTGAACTTTGACGCACAACTAGTTAGGGAGAAATGACTGCTCGATCTGAATGATATGGAAGAGTTTCGAGCACAAGCATATGAAAATGCCAAGCTCTACAAGGAAAAAACGAAGAAGTGGCATGACAAAATTATTTTACCACGACATTTTCATGTTGGACAGAAAGTGCTCATGTTTAACTCTAGGCTCAAACTCTTCCCTGGCAAACTGAAGTCACGATGGTCGGGACCATTCGAAGTCCACCATGTTTACCCGTATGGCGCTATGGATATCAAGAAAATGGACGATGGGTCCGTCTTTAAAGTCAATGGCCAGCGCCTGAAGGCATACCAAAGAGTCCTACCATTGCTTGACAAGACTGCACTTTTCTTGCATGAAGTTGATACTGGCCCAACATCTTAAGGATGCTGTGACATTTTAGATTTACTCTTGTACATAAATAAATGTTTATTTTGTTACTGTTTTTATTCAGTTTCCTTTTAATTTACTATTTTATTTTTTATTTTTTTGCAAGGTTAGGGTCCATCCAAATTTCAACCGTACCAGCATCAGATTCTGAACACTCCAGCCCCACACAATTTCAAAAGCGCACATGTCGCACGACCGCCGCACCACCACAAACATGAAGTCAATGTACCTTGCATTGTATTGAATTTCATAGCATGTAGTTTAGATTTTTCCTTAGTTTTTATTTAGCATTGAGGACAATGCTTCTCTCAAGTTTGGGGGTGGTAGGGTTCCCAAATCATTGCATGATAGTATTAGTAGAATGAATATGTCATGACATTAGTAAGTGGTTGAATTGGTTTTCTGAAATAAATTAAGGATGCCCGATGATGATAAATTCTTGATGGCTAGGATTGAATGTACATGACTGTTGAGGATGATAAAACCAACTCTAGGACTTGCTTCTTTGAAACCTTTGAATACACGATTGTATGTTTTTCATGCTTAAGGAACTTAGAAATTTTTTATAAGAGAACTCTTGCATGTCTTGGCATAAACGATGAAAACTCCACTATGTAAAAAATTGAAGTTGTGAATAAATGTTTCGGCATATCTGTAGAGGGACACTTTGCTATGACATAACATTACCTGGAAACTACAAATAAATAAAAGACATCTATGGTATATGAGTGAATGAAAGTAGTCACGGGATGACTCTACCTGACTATCTCGGGGGTGGAAGGTATGCTCCCTTTCACCTAGAGTGTGGGATAGTAGGTGCGATGGGCTGACTCCCTTCATAGAAGGAATGAAAAAAAAAAAAAAAACCAAAAACAATGTGGGAGTAAAAATTTTAAATGTCGTGGCAAAACAAGAAAGCTTGCGTAGAAAATTTTTAGGTTTGTTAAGCATGGAATGGATACAAACACGCACACACTCACACAAAGAATCTTACCCTAGGGGACAATACTTGATTTCTCAAACCATACTAGCATGTTGAAGCCAAATGTTCTGAGGGCTGAAATTCTATCCCATATAACTATTCTGCTTCTGAACTTGCCATGGTATTTTTATTTTGCTTAATATTATACATTGCTTGAGGATAAGCAATAGCTTAAGTTTGGGGGTGTGATAACTCCGTAAAAAGGTTATATTTGGACCTTTTCACTTAAGTTATTGACTGTCTTAGAGCTCATATAGGATCATATAGATGCATTTAGGAGCATATAGTTGCATTTGGTGAAATTCTGTTTGCCGCGGCATTTTATTTTGTAATCAGTGTTGCTTTATGAGGAAGGTGTTTGTCTGGTGATGTGCAGGATTGGGAGCAAGGAAAAGCAAAAGGGAAATGCCATGATATAAGGAGACTGTTGAGCAGAATGCAAATGTTGAACCATTAGCATTTCGAGAGATATCAAAATGAAAGAAGAATATTTTTAGTAAGAGTCAGCTGTCATGGCATAAAAAGTGCTTTCTACAATCATCCATAATGGAGGGGCCAGTTACCATCTTTGCACCGACTCTCACATAAAAGGAATGAACTTTAGGGTGCTAGTGTAATTTTAACACAAAACCCTAGGTTCATTCTCCCCTATAAATATAAGATGAAGCCTGCCTTTTTAAAGAGACTTGGAGATTTTTAGACAGCCGCCAAGAGCCTAAAAATTCAGAGAAAAAGCTCTCTTTTTCCGTCAATCATTTTTGCCGTGGCATTCCTCTGTTGACAGGCTATAGGGAGTGGCGAACTAGGCGTTCGAGAGGAGCTAGATCGCTGGGACTATTCGTGGTGGTCGAGGGAAGCTCCGTAGTGCACATCGAAGGCTTTTCCTCCTTCCCTTTGCTTTTGCTTTCATATTTATCTTTTGGGTTGTAAGAACGGATTAACTTGCTTTGTGCTTGCTTATTTCGAACCCCACCATGAACTAATCCTATTTGGTGGGAGTTTATTTTGGATATTTAAGTTTTGCTTTAATGAATGGTTATTTTTCTATGTTATATTATGTTTTGTTTATGAAGCTTAGCGCCTTAAGGTTGTAGGAGCTACGAGAGTAGTCGTTCCTTAGGAGATTACTTAGTGTTCGAGAGAATGTCTAGGTAGCACGTCCTTAGTGTTCGAGAGAAACTAGGGAGGAACCACATAAGTAAGGGGTTCTAGATAGTAACTAGGCCTAATCCACCTTAGACATAAGGCTAAGATTTTATTCTACTAAAAGGAGTTGTGTATGAGTGATAGGTTAGATGTTAATATTTCCGCAAAAAGGTATTGCCGAGACATATCCTGTTATCTGGACCAATAGGATCCCTGCAGTAGATAACGCCAATCGGTTTTGCCAAGGCATCTTCAATCTGTTGAGTCCCTTACTAGAGATAACATAGGGCACCCTTAGTAAACTCTGTCGGACAGATAAAGCATAGAAGTAAAAACATTATGAGAATTAGACTTAAATTTCCTAAGTAACTCCTATCACTTATTCCATAGTAGCTTGTCGTGTGAGGAGTCTAAAGTCCTTATAATCAAATCTAATATTTACAGTTTATTTTGCCTTTACATTTTTATTTATTGCAGTACACACAATTCTTTTTGCCACAACATATCCATTTGCTATCACATTGTCATCGTTTAATTTCCATACCATCCATTCATTTGCCACAGTATTACCATTTGTATATATACCATCTCTAACTTTACTTAGGTGACAGAGTAAAGTGCCGTGACAAACTTATTTGATTTCCCCAATCCCTGTGGAGAACGATACTGACTCATCACTTTATTACTTGTTCGATTGTGTATACTTGCACACATATCCGCACCATTTATAGTACTCACAAACAACGGACACATTTACCTCTCAGTCTCTTTCGCTCACATGCACTCCCGTTTGGTTTTTGTTCTTCAATTTTCCGCCATGTAAAATTGTAAACCCAAGCAGTGGTCTGTCTTTCAGCTTTTTATGTACAAAGAAAAAATGGAGTAAGAAATTGGAACGCAACACCGATTGTGTTTATTTCTTAGCATATCCTCTCACTTGCAAGAGGGTATTTTTTCTCTTTTGGTTATCCGGAAGTAAGCTTTTCCTCTTTCGCACTTTCCCATTTTCAGCTCGTATTGTGTGTTTTTTTGTTGTTGAAATTTTTATATTTCTGGATCAACATGTCAAGGATCTGGATATTCAGTGTTAGTTTTAAACCAAACCTTCTAATTTTCTTTCCTTCTTCTTAATTAAAACTTTTAGTGCTCCTTATGAAAGATATTCAGTCAATCATAGTAGAAGTGAAAGAGGGTCCTAGGCTAATTTTTTTTTATCTTCTTGTTTGGTTTTTTTTAAATCAGGGAATTGGTTGTGAGTATTGACATAGTGAAATCGCCAGGCTCAATCCGAGAGATGCTGGTACTAGTTTACTGGGAATTTATTGATCCGACCTATGGTTTTCGGCGTCTGTGAGCTCGTATTCTTTTTAATAAGTTCATGTTGATTATGTGACTGATATATAGTGAACGAATTGGATTTTTTTACATGTTTTAGAAATTTTGCAGTTGAATCTGTATTGAATTATAGCTTTAGAAGACAATTATGTATGCACGTAACTCAAAGGCATCATGACAGTATAGTATATTTAGAGCAGCTACTTGATATGTTGTTCGATCATTGCACATTTGCACCTTCATTTCTGGCATATATATGTTTGTTGCAGTGTCCTCTATATTTTACAATGTCTTTTATTGCTGACATGTCATGAATTTACAAGAATTATGAGGTCCTATGATTTTAGTTCCGCTATCTGCTTTATATTCTCATCATGTTTGGCTATTGAGGAACATTAAACATGGAGCATTATAAGCAATTATATGTTAAAAGGATATGCCATTTGACGCCTTAGCTTTTGGAGTGACTATGACCGAATCTCTTTCCCTTTATTTATTAAGTCCTCATTTTGAATTAGTTATTAATTGATATTTTTGATTTATTTTAGTTATTGCTTGGTTGTATGTTGTAGTCCTATGAACTAAAACTCTTTACTATTTTCGCAGTCGTTGGATGTGCATGCTCAAGTTCCATCCAAACCTATTGGATTGTCATACCAAAGTGTGGTAGCTACGAACAAGACAAATTAGCCTTGTTACTTTTACTTCAACGGTTTATGCAATAAACGTGATAGATGCACTTTTCATGTTCAAAGTACTGCATCCACTGTATGTGCATGTAATAAACCTCAAATTTATATTGAAGTAAACACTATCAAATAGTAAATTCATGTTCAAAATTCCAAAACACTTTAATTACATTCTAAACCCCAAATTCCAAAATACTTTAATTATATTCTAAACCCTAAATTGAAGTATTTTAAAATTTAGGGTTTAAAATATAATTGAATTATTTTGAAATTTAGGGTTTAGAATGAAATTGAGGACTGTGTTGTAAATTTTAAAAGTTAGGGGACTTAAATGCAAGTGCCTGAAAAGTTCAGTGATCATATTGCAAACGTACTAGCGGCAGTGTAACAGTCGGGGACCATATTGCAAATGAACTAAATATCAGAGGATTGTATTGTAAATTTTAAAAGTTAGGAGACCTAAATGAAATCTTTAGAAAAGTTCAATGACCAATACTATACTTTACCAATAAACAAATATAAATATATTTTTATTTATTCAAACTCCATTTATTTACTCTCTTTACTCCATCGATTGCCAAATTGAATTAACTATTCACTTGGACTTTATCTCACAGTTTTATCAATTCTTTTCTTCACCAGCCGCAATCTATCTCCAATCTCTGCTGCTTCATCGATTTCTCACCACCATCCGATCATTATTTATTTCTAGGGTTTGCTTTCTCTCAGATTCTTCAAACTTCAATTTCCTCACTTTGTTAATTCCTATTAATACATTGACAATTAAAGAGGAAACAAATACGGCAGGGAAAATGGTATCGGAAGATGAGTTCGATAAGCACGACGCCGACAACGAACCAGGAGAGGAAGACGAATTCTACAGCGGCGGTGACGATGATGCTGGGCCCATCGCCGCTTCTTACGATGATTCAGATGCCGATGTTGCCGATTACGAGTTCATCGACAATGATTCAGATGATTCCGATGATCTCGTCTCTCATCGACACCAGGTATTTATCCTTCTTCTGCTTTTTCGATTTTGCTTTATTTTCTTTGATTTTTCATTTTGGAATTTTCAAGCTCTTGCTACCTTGCTTTTGTTATTGTTAATTTAGAGCATTATGTTGCATTTGATGATAAGGGTTGGTTTTGGTTAAGATGTTTGTCAAATCTATACTATTTAGTTGTATGAACTAGGACGTGCTAAGTGATAAAAAATTTAGAAAGAAAAAAAAGGATAATTATATGTTTCAACTTTTATATTTTTAAAAAAGCCTTATTTCTGAAAGTCGTTGCCAATTTTCCAATTTTGCCTTGTTTTCAAATTTTTGACGATGTTCACAGATTTTGAATCTTTTTGGAGCATTTGTGGATTTGGTTTAATTCATGTGATGTCATTGCACAATGCACACTAAAATCTAGAAACGAGACCTCAACTGTGAAAGGAATTTACCTATTGTTTGCTTCTTCGGTTAAACTTTTACTTAATATGAACTATTGGATTATGTTATGTGCAACACTTAGATTACTGAACAGTCCATAGTGTATGTCAGGAAAGACCTATCTTTTCTAATGCTGCATAGGAAACTTACAGCCCTAACTAATGTCTAAAATTGAAACACGTTCACTTTTTCAATCTTATAATTAATGTGATAATTTATGCTTTTGACTTGTAGAGCATGCATTCAGTTATTTTTGCTATAACTCCCTCCAGGAAGCTTATATCTTTTCTCAACCTTGTGTACATAAAAGTTTGTGGGTTTTGAGCCCTCATTTTGTTAATTATTTTAGTTTTTCTGAAGTGGTTTATCCTAAATTGATGTCTCTTTTTCCTTAGCAAAATTATACCATTTTGAGTGAAGTAGATATTCGCCAGCATCAAGAGGATGATATCATGAGGATATCTACTGTGCTTTCCATCTCAAAGGTTGAAGCAAGCAATCTGCTACGGTACTATAGTTGGTGAGTGATCTTGATTGATTTAAATTATGTTATTTGAAATCACTTCTGTTCCTTGTCAATTTTTGCAGAGGTTTTTTTTACTTATTTACAAAATCATTTTTAATGGACTTTAACTGCATCTATGTAAATGTAGAGTGAAATTATTGTCTCTCTGTTTTGGTCAACAAGGATCTATTTTGCAATCTCTTGGAAATGGTATGTTTGTGTGGCTTGTTGTTGTAAATGATTTATGTTCATTTTGGGCTTACAGGAGTGTCAGTAAAGTAAATGATGAATGGTTTGCAGATGAGGAAAAGGTTCGCAGGTCTGTCGGCTTATTGGAGAAGCCTGTAGTTCCATTTCCTAATGGTAGAGAAGTGAGTTGTGGAACACTCAACTGAGTTTTCACATGTTTATTTTTGAGCTAGGATTTCCTATGTTTGTTTGCTTTGACGGCTTATACCTTTTATTCTTCTTCATATTTCTTCTTTTGGCAGATGATTTGTGGGATATGTTTTGAAAACTATGCTTATGATAGGCTTCATGCTGCTGCATGTGGTCATCCTTTTTGTAAATCTTGCTGGACAGGTCCGTTTTGATTCAGCAATGCTCTATGTTTTTTAGTTTTGATGTTGTTTCAAGAGTTATAGGTTAGACGTTGGATATCTCTTTTTGGTCAAAGCAATGGCTTCACATGCTCAGCTGGCTTTGAAGGGCTAAAGGGCTAATGATCTGCGAATAATTCATTTCTACTATTTATCCTGATTATGATGAATAGTCCATATTTTGGAACTCTCAATCAGCTCAATATGGCCCTTGTACATGTAAAAAGTTTTTTTTTGTACATGATTATTGTACTTTAGCTGTATGTATTGTTAAGCTCAGTAGCTAGCCTGACAGTACTTTAGCCATTCTAGCTGTATTTTCCTAACCTTTCTATGGAACTGACCATCTCAATGATTTTCTTGCTTAGGTTATATTAGCACAGCCATCAATGATGGTCCTGGATGTTTGATGTTGCGGTGCCCTGATCCATCCTGTGCTGCTGCTGTTGGTCAAGATATGATTAGTGCATTGGCTTCTGAAGAAGACAGAGAGAAGTACTTCCGTTATTTAATTAGATCTTATGTTGAAGACAATAGGAAGGTAATAATACTTAATATAGCTTGATTAATTGGTCAGTCGTACAGTAGTGACATTTAATGTGTTCATTTATTTTTGCTTCACTTGTTAAATTTGCAAAAAGATTTTAAAATTACATTTCTTTTACAGTTTTGCAATATTTTTTTTTTGGGTTGAAGGATGGGGGAGCATCTGCATGGGTAATGGAGTTGTATGTATTATGTTTTATGGTTAGTATTTAATTGGGGATAATTTGAAAATTTGTTGTGCTCTTTAACAATTTTTCATAAAAATACATTAACCACTTTTATATCATGTATGTGCTATGGCTTATTTATCCCAAAAAATATGCGTATTTTGGCTTTTTGGGTTTCAATTGTAAAATTTTCCTCAAAGATTTTTGAAGTTTTCTATATACATTTGAATCAAAATATGAATTTTATGTAAACCCATTTTTCTATATTTCTAAATGTTTTATTTTGTAGACCTTTTTCTTTTCTTTTTTAATTACTGTGGTGTGTATTCAGTAGCAGAATCTCTAAAAGAAATAGATGAATAACTTTTCATTATTTTCATTTTCACCTCTTTCGTATTGTAACCCATTTTCTATATGTTTTTGTGTTATTTTGTAGACCAAATGGTGTCCTGCACCAGGGTGTGATTATGCTGTGGAATTTATTTTGGGCAGTGGAACTTATGATGTTACTTGTCGCTGCTCATATAGCTTTTGTTGGAATGTAAGATTTTTTCTCATTCTGGCTGTAGTACCTCTATTTTGCTTTGAAGTTGCTAACAGAATTTTGATACATAATGTGCATTTGACCTTGCAGTGTGCTGAGGAAGCTCACCGTCCTGTTGATTGTGGCACTGTAGCCAAATGGATACTGAAAAATAGTGCAGAGTCTGAAAATATGAATTGGTAGGAAATAGTAATTAGATTTATTCCAATACATGAGGTTGTTTAATGCATTCCAAAATGCGAAGTTCTTAAAATTGTGTAGTATTGGCACACCCAAAAGAAGAAATTTGCTTGCTCTTCCTCACTAAAAGTAAACAGGATGTGCATAGAATGCTTTGTTATCTTAATACCACTTCTACCGGATAGTATCTGATGCGCCCGAGAAAGCTTTTCTCGATAGTCGATTCAGTCCTTAATCATTATTTTGATAGAAATAGAGAAAGGGATGCCTAGGGCTGGGTTGGATGGGGTGGGGGAGCTTTGAACTAAAGAAGTGGTGAAATAAGAATTCCCTTATACATCTTCACTAACAAAACTTTATATTCAAAATTATGCATCATATTCTTCTGAATATGTTGAAAGTTGAAATGAACAAAATGCATGTGTGAAATTTTTATATTTAAAATGAAGTTTCATTTTCTTTTCCTCCCTCTACCATTGGACCTGAAGGTGAACATTTAAAATGGTTCTGCAATATTATATCATTCTGTGCCATATTGTTATAATGGTCAGTTTATTAATCATTGTGCTTGTCTTAATCTTCAGGATATTGGCTAATTCCAAGCCTTGTCCAAAATGCAAGCGTCCAATTGAGAAGAACCAGGGGTGTATGCATATTACATGCACACCACCATGTAAATTTGAATTTTGCTGGTGAGCTTTTACCTCTGCATACATATGTGTTGCTTTTATTTTGATGAGATTCTGACATCACTACTTGATTTGGGTTATTTTGTTTTTCTGTTGAAAAACAAAATAAATAGTTCTCTTATTCATTTGTATCTTTTCTTATTGTTTGTTTAGCGTTATTCTGTACTGAGCAAGAGTTAATACTTCGTAAATGAAGGCTGGACCAAATTGAACCTTTTCTTTCATATGTGTAGTGTGTTCTTTCTCCTTTTTCTATGAGAATTGCTGTCAATTGACCATAGATATGTGCAGGCTTTGCCATGGTGCATGGTCAGAACATGGTGAGAGAACTGGTGGGTTTTATGCTTGCAACCGTTATGAGACAGCAAAGCAAGATGGTGTGGTAGGGAACTAGTTCTTTCCTCTGGCATTCAGCATTCCCTTGGGCTTGTCATTAGTCAGTTTGCGTCATTATTTAACTGCCCACTTTGAGTTTCTGATCCATAGTATTTATTTACAGTATGATGAGGCCGAGAAACGAAGAGAGATGGCTAAAAATTCTCTGGAGAGATATACTCATTATTATGAACGATGGGCAACGAACCAATCGGTATGTATTACTTATGAGATTTCTAGTGAAAATGAGATTATGCTTGTCACTGTACTAAATTTTGAATAACCAGTTGGTATTATAAATATTCTTTTATGTAGGATGTTATATATTTTTAGCTATACTATTCTAAAAGCCCTGTAGGATGTGCTAGGACTCGGTTGATCTTTTGTGTCCAAGGAGGGTGCTTTGTGTTGAAAGTCATATTGGTAAAAATAGAATGAGTAAGTGCAGAGAAATGTTAGTGGTTTCCTTGTCATGGAATTGAGGACGCTTTCAGAAGTAATTTGGAAGGATTTAAGATAGAAATAGTTATTAAAATGATAAAATATGTGATGGGTTGAAGAAAATCTTACAATCAGCTTGAACGTGATAGTTTTCTCATGTATGACCTGTTGATAATCATGCTGCATACTTTTTTAGAACTTTTACAGATCAGCTCGAGCAAAAGGTTTGAGAGAGCACGTGCATCATTGTGCCCATACAGGAATATTTATTTGAACTCATTTGTTCAGTTCGCTAAACTATTTTTGAAGTATGATTAATGCTTGCTGGTTACCTGATTAATTAGCCCTTTGCATGAACAACCATGTATATATATATATATATATATTTTATAGGAATTGAAGGCCTTGTTAAAAACCCCCTTCTTGATTAAAGGAGCTTGTAGAGAAGCTCCTTAATCAGCGGAAGGAGGAAAAGAGTGCCTAAAGATTTCATTAACCAAAAGAAATTACATAAGATACAACCAGATAAACACCCCCAACATAACCAAAAAACCAAAAAAGAACTGAAGACAACCCTATACAACAGAACTAGCTCAGCCTAAACCAACTAAGCTACTAACACAGTATAAATTTTGGCTGAGTTGTTAACCAATTTAGCAACAACAATGAAGACTTAACGGCTAAACATTTCCTGGAATACAACAGAAAACAGTACAACCAAATGCCTGAAACAATCAACCAATCCCCTCCTTAACTAACTTGTCTGCCTCCATATTACAAGACCTAGGAAAAAGCTCCAGCAAAGTTGGAGGGCCTGGATCTGTAGATACTATGAAAGAATCCATCATCTTGCCAGCCTCAATATCAACTGACTCATTCCAAAAAAGCCAAATTCTAACACAAAAGCCATGAGCTTCCACAGTATAAGAGTAAAAAAATCTAGCTTCGAAATCACTCTATCCGCCTTTCTACCACTTATTGCTCGTCTTGTCATCGGAGACCATCCGAACCTCCAACTTCATTCAATAATCAAATGCGAATCACCTGAAGCTTCCAATTCTTCCACTGCTATAGTTTTCCGAAATCAAAAATACTTGTGAGCCTTCAAGTTCAGTCCATTCTTCCTCGCGATGCACCTTCTTCTGATTAATCTTGCTTCGGCAGAGTCTAGTCTTCCTACGGGGAGTCGAATATTTCTCTTCAATTATTTGGAGAGAGCTATATTTATTGTTAATCCCCTCCTTAGCTCTCTGGATCTGCCTGGAATTGAGTGAGAAAGAAACGTCCCTCAATTGTGTTGACAAGCTAAGACTCTGGTCCAAATCCTCACATACTATCCCTGATTTGGGTTTTCCAATCACCCGTTCAACCACAAACCCCATCATGTTGGACTTCCTCTCCCTTGGATCTTATGATAGCACAATTATTTGTAAGGCCCATATTAATCACATCCTCTAAACGACCATCCAAGATGGGCAAATCTATTAAATTATCCTTCATCCCCTCATTAACACGTGTAGTCTTATCAAATTTCCTGTTGTCATCTTCTGCCCCTCTCAGCACGTGATCCAGCACTACCTCGTGTTCCACCGCTTCCAGCACTTCCTCATGTTCCACCGCTTCCTCGATTTGCATTTGAACCTTCCCCTGACCAGCAACATTATTCCTCAGACCCATAATTATTTCCTCCCCTATGTTCCTTTCCTCCTCATCCTCACCAGACAAGTTGCTACCTTCAGCTCTGATCCCCATACACAATAATTAACTGTCTTCTTCCTCAGAACACCTCTAGGAATTCTTCTCCTCCGATGAGTCCACGCTTCTTCCTGCCGGAGAATCAGAATCGACTACAACCGCACCATCTTTTTCTTCCCGCTTTCGAAACAAAGAATCACTTCTAACTGTGGGAACTTCCACTACTCTAATTCGAAATAAATCTCTACCTACTTCCAAGTCTACCACTTCAATTAATTCCTTCCTAGTAGTTGCTATCAGAATAGTCATCTCCTCGCAGCCCAATTCTTGAAGTGTGTTTTCCCCTAGTGCTAAGCATTCTCCCCATTGTGTGCAATCCTCTTAAAGGTGCTATGATTCCAGCAGTGAAGCAGCATTCCAAACAATTTAATCCATGTAACTCTTTCCGAAGCTCTGTAAGATTCTGACCAAGGTTGAACTTCCTGGAAAACTTCATTTAAAATCGACCAGTTTTGTTCCTTCAAGGTTCTGTATAACTCTTCCTCAGCTATTTGCAATAAGAAATCTCTCCCTCCCAGGAACTTGGTCTTAATTTCTCCTAGACCACCAGCTTGTAATTTGTCATCCACCTGACTCGAAAAGCATACCGTCGCCATCGTTTCCACGAGGCACTTCTGGAGCTTTTGAACAACTTCCTCATCTACATCCCCCTGAATTAACCTAGTCCTCCTTGCAAGTTCCTCCGGACTTTCTCCACTAACGCTTGTTCCTTGTTCTACCCTGTTTGTAGCACTGGAAGTTGAAGGATATTTCAGTTTCCAGATTTGATTCTTGGCTCCATACCGAGCTTCTTTGACTGATAACCGATATCCAAATAACCAGAATCCATTTAATCTTTGGACTGCTCTAACTGAGTCACCTCTGTTGGAAAATCTAACAAAGCCAAAGCGCTTTCCTGTTCTATCATTTTTCCTTGCTATATAAGAACTAATCACATCACCATGCCTCCCGAATAGATGTCTCAACCCACTCCAGTGATATGTAGGCGGTATGTTTTGCACAAACAGTTACTATCTCACCTTCCTTCCCTGAGCTTTGAGCCATCCGTCCTAACTTTTGTTCCTCAAAAGAGCAATCCGGAAATGCTCTCAATAAATTAACAGCAGAAAACAGTAATCTGAAATAACACCAGTTGAGCCCAAACGGACAGATTTAGAGCAATTGTTGGATAATCTGTAGCACCCCCGGTAATGTCAAAGAACCTAGTAACGTCGGAACAACCTGGTCGACGCAGAACGACGGCAGTAGAAGGCAGAACAGTAACAGTTTCTGGAAATTACGAAACAGTAAAAATCGAATCCCGGAGAACAGCAACGGTTCTCAACTCAAGGAGAGGTGGGTTTTGGTCGCCAAATGACGCAGAGCTTGGTGGTGAGGCTTTGTCGAAACGGACGGCGGTTGGCGGCGAAAATCGGCAGTGAAGAAAGTATAGATCTACACCGATTGGAAGACTTCATCGCAAATCTAAGCCCATATTTGGAATCTCCATAAGCAGACGAGCTTCCCTGAGAAAAATGGCGTCGAACGGAGATCGAATTGCAGCGGCGGCCGGCGGTCTGCGGCAGCGGACGGTGGTCGGCGAACAGTGATGGTGGACGAAGAACGGTGGAAAGTGGATAGTTGACGACTGATGGCAGTGGTCAAGGTTGTGGAAGGGTTGAGTGTTCAGTCATACCCACGTGACTTTTTAAAAAAAAACTGGAATCTAGAGAGAAGAGGGACATTCTCTCACTAAAAGCCCGCCCTCTATGTATATATTCTTGGATGCATGCAATACATTATTGACTTCTTTCTTTTGACTGCTTAAGTCTATTTTCTGGAAACACTTTCTGGGTGAATAGCCACCTTATTCTTCAATTAGAAGCATTTGTTGGTTCTTCTAAAACTTTCTTTACTCGATGCAGTCTAGGCAAAAGGCAGTGGCAGATCTACAGCAAATGCAATCTGTGCATGTAAGCCAAACTTTGTATAATTTTTTACCAAATATGGTTATGCTGGTCAAGACAATTATTTTATTACCCTTTATCATGGTTGTCATGAATATAGTTATTGAAAGGCTATCAAAAACATTGAAGAGTGCTGATAATCATGTGTCGATTGCAGCTTGAGAAGCTGAGTGACATACAGTGCCAACCCGAGTCACAGCTGAAGTTCATCACTGAGGCATGGCTACAGGTAATTTCCAAATTTCTGCCGGGCTCACTCTCTAGATGTTACTTTAGCTCATCACTGCTACTTAAATTGTGCAGATAGTAGAATGTAGGAGAGTTCTCAAATGGACATATGCCTATGGATATTATTTACCAGAACACGAACATGCTAAAAGACAGTTCTTTGAATACTTACAAGGTAATGTCTCTCCATCTATAAGCTATGGCTAATATTGGACCACTCTTCGGAGTTTGTTATTATATTTATATATCTTAAGCTTATTTCTTTTGTTTACGGATAGACACACAAAATACACATATTTCACCTTTCTTCACTTAAGCGGGTGCTTTTTTAGCGCCTTTCACCTCAGGCAATATAACACCTAAACTGCCCCTCGTGCCCTTAACGTCAGTGGTTTGCACTCTCATGCCCTCTATTGTCTTGCAGGTGAAGCCGAGTCTGGGTTAGAACGACTTCATCAATGTGCAGAGAAGGAGCTGCAGGTTTACCTCAATGCAGAAGGCCCATCAAAAGATTTTAACGAGTTTCGGACAAAACTTGCTGGATTGACTAGGTAACTTTTTGTTTATATATATATATATATATATATATATATATACCATTTAGATTCCTTTTGAAACTCATTATGGAGTAGAATTTGATAATCTTAGCATCAAGTCTTATTGAAAAGATTCAGTTCAAAAGCTTGGTTTTGTGGAAAAATCTATTATGTTGGGAAAAGATGATTTATATTTTACTTGAACCTCTTTAGAAAGCGTTTTCTCATACCCTTCTCCTTCTTTCATCTATAAATTAATTACTTGCAAAAACTTCGTGACAACAGTGTGACACGGAATTACTTTGAGAATTTAGTTCGAGCTCTAGAAAATGGTCTATCAGATGTGGACTCCCGTGGAGCCTGCAGCAGGATGGGCAGCTCAAAGGGCATGGTAGGTGGTAGCAGTAGGGGAAGAAGTGGGAAGGGCAAAGGTTCAACCTCTAGACCCAGTTGCTCCAACAGAAATATTGACGACTCCGGCCATTGGTCCTGCGAATACTGTACATTCGCAAATGTCAAGTCAGCCACCTTTTGCGTAATGTGCCAGCAGCGTCGATAAATATCATTGGCTGTACCAGATCCTATCTGGCTTCGCCTCTTGATTCATGTCTCCAATGGCATAGGACTTTAGAGGATTGCCAAAGGGAGAGCAAAAAAAAAAGGTTTTTCCACTTCTCTTTCCATCTCTTAAATCGAATTTGCCGTGATGCAGCACTGTGGAACTGATATCGGGAGAAGGGGTGTGTTTATCTTACGTGAATTGTATATATATAGTTATACCGTGTAGTTACGAAAACCCTTCAACTTGGCTTTTCTTCATATGGCAGGCGTCTGTCCAATGTATTCTTAAGTTATTTCTAGGGTCAATGGATTTCGGGTTTCAAGCAGACTGCAATGAAATGCGACGATAGGCTGCACTGTGACCGTCTGTGATGATAAATAATTTGTTGTTGTAACCATTTTAATCATATGGGGGGCACTAAATTTCCGACGTGCATGTGTTGTATGTATAATTTCGTCATATTACTTGTAGATTGGTTTCCGATGGTGTCGAACGTTAGAAATTGAGTGGTGTTTCCGTTTATTTTCCGGTGCCGTTTTTTTAATAATGTCATGCATGGGTATAATGTTAGACAGAGTAGAGAAAGCAACACATTCTGTTGTGTTGTTATCTGGGCTGTTTGAATTCAATGCTGAAATGAACATAAAAATTTCTTCCTCTGTTTATTACAGTATGATTGAATCTTATCGCTTATGTGCCCAATTTTATTAGTGCTGTTTATACGTTCAAAGATATTATCCCCCCTTTCAATCGTCAATTTAATGCATCCAACCTAGGTTTTGGACCCTATTTCGCTATTTTTGCGAGAATGAGTATTTGATCGAATTAAGTGGAAAAAAATAGTTGAATTTGTAATTATTATTTTATTGTTCAAATTTTATTCCGTTTTGAGAATAACCTATTAATGAGTGTATGAAAGAAAAAACTTGATTCGATTACTCTAATTTTGATAATAAAACGATTTGATATATAAAACTGAAATAACCAAATCCAAACTCTATGAAGTAAGATTTTATATTAAGAAAAAATGATATAGGGAGAGTTTTACTCTCGTTTAAAAGTTTAACTTACATCGAACCGAACTGAAATCGATATTTTTATATAACTATTTAAAAAATGATAGTGGGAGGGTTTGAAAATTGAAAGCCTATTAAGAGAGAGAAAATAGTATTAAAAATAAATACACACTGGCAATGTATTGAATGGAAAAGGCATCATTGCAAAAGTACGTCATCATTATCATGCATGCAAATGCAATGCAATGCAAGGCAAAGGCAAAGGCAGTGTGTTTCTTTTCCATCGTCAATGGCATAGTGAATGCTTTGGGTTTAGAGATGAATGGCAAATAGCATTTAGCATTGTCTCTTAAATGCATTTTGATGGGATTTGACAATCCACGCTTCCTCTGCGGATGCCTTCGTTTTTGTGAGCTTTAAATTCCCCACCCTCCCCTTTGTCTCTTTCACTTGTCTTCTCCCATTTAATGCTCATTTCTATGCCTCTATCTTTCCAAATTTTCATTCTATTTACATCCATCTATTTGTATTCGATTAATTTAAATCTAAAATATGATCCATGTGATCAATACGACGGCCAGGTTATTAAAATATTAATCACAGTTATAAAATTATATACAAGTAATAAAATTTTACATTATATAAGTGAATATTTAACAGTATATATATGTACACTTACACACACCCAAAGGGGGGAGGAGAGAACTGCCGAAGGAGAAAGATTAAAAAGAACGGAAACAAAAACCAAAGCATGGATGGGAAGAGTTTATACTTTAGTGCATTGTTTTAAGCTCAAATATATAATATTATGATTACAACGATGATGAATATTAAATTTAAAACTAAAGAAAATAATTTATATTATGTCTACCAAAAGCAAAACAGAAACAGAGAAGAAGCCCTATTTTAATCATTCTTTAATAATTAAAATAAAAAAAGGCAGTCTCTAAATGCTGAATCTTTGGTTTGAAATCTACCACCACTTTGCCTGCATTATAAGCAAAACGATAAGTTAATCCAATATCTCCCCCATGAATATTACCATCAAGTTCGTAGTTTAATATTATACGATTATACAACACGAAACGTAATATATATAAAGATTCTAAAATATACGAAAATCAAATACTAATGGAACACTATTCAAACATATAAACACAATTACCTAACCTAAGTACAAAAGTTGATAATTATGGATGCATGATCAAAGTCTCACCTTTTACGTCAATTATACTGCATCTTATATATATATAGGGATATAATCCTATTACACAATATAAAACTCTTTTAGTTTTACATAAATTTAGTGTCGTTGGATGAGTGAGATTAACAGTAGAAAATGATAAGATATTCACTAAAAAAATAAAAAATTAATATAAGTAATCTATTTTCACTCATTTAATGATCTTAAATCTGTATAAAATTAAAATAGTTTTATATTATAGAAGTAAATCTTAACCCCTCTCTCTCTCTATATATATATATAAAAGGTTGTTTGGTCAACCACAATTGGAAACTGTCTTAACATCCATTTAAAAACTTTTATTTTTATTTTGATACTGTAAAGATACGACCACGACAATACCATGCATTTCATTCTGCCAACCAATTAAAATTTTTCAAAATATGCTAAATTATTTTTACTATTTACAGTAAACCTTTTATGGTGAAACTAAAAACTAGGGTTTCACTTCATTCTGCCAACCAATTAAAATTTTTCAAAATATGCTAAATTATTTTTACTATTTGCAGTAAACCTTTTTATGGTGAAACTAAAAACTAGGGTTTCACAGTGACCTGGTCAGGAATGTTTTAGGTTCCCTTGAAAGAAGCTAGTTTACAAAGCTTTAAAGAGTGTTCAAGGTTTATTTAATATCTATTTAAATGACAACTTAAAGAGTGCCTACTTAACAAAGTTTTTAGGTTAATTAAACTAGTATTTCTTGATGAACCGATTTTTAATTTATTTATCAACTAATCTCAATCGGGTACTACAAAAAACTCATTATAAGGAAAATTCTCCTAATTCAATATGTTTCATTCACAACATCATAATTCATGTAATACCCCAAACATCGGGTCAATGACTAATATGTAAGGAGTTAAAATTGGTGGTTTAATTGAATAAATTGAAAAGTTCAAGGACTAATTTTTGTAAATTGTGTCTAGAACTTATTACCAAAGATGGAAAAATGGAAGGGCATTATAGTCTTTTAGTATGAAATGAATTTAATATTAATTTCTTTAAAGATATTTAACATGTGTTGGATAAAGGGGAAATAAGGAAAAGTCTGGAACTTGGTTCACTTCTCTTCTTCTTCTCTTTCCGTGACTCCATTGTTAAGGTAAGTTGATTTTAAGTTGGTTGTTTCTTTAAATTTTGGTTTGGTTTTGAAGCCTTGAGTGGTATAGAAACTTAAGGAAAGCTTAAGGATGAATAAAACTAAGAGTTTCGTGAATTAATGATAAATTGGTGAAATTGGTTTTTAAGGGATTTGATGAGATGGATTAGTAATTGGATTTATAATGATATATTTAATTTGTCAATTGTCTAATTAAGAAGTTAGAAGTATTAGAAAGGATTACGAACATGTTTGAATATTTGGTGTGTTTTTTAGTTCTAAGTGTCTATGGAGAAATTTAGATGTTATAAGGGGATTTATGGAGGTAAGTTAGCTAGGATAAGTATAATAAGTTTGAGGGTATGAATAGAGTTAAAAACTTAAGATTTAGGTGAAGTGTGAGAAATTTTCAAAGTGAAAGAGGTAAAATCTAGGTTCGGGTATCTGTACTAGAAGAACAATATCGGTACTATAAGGGTAAATTGAAGGAAAAATGTTTGAATCAGATGAACAATATCGATATCGATTGAAGTATTATCAATACTGATGAGGAGGTTTCGATACCAAGAGGAAGGTATCTATACTGTAATTGAAATGAAATTCCAGAATGCTGAAATGGTATCAGTACTGAAGTGGGTATCGGTACCATAGAGGAGAAGTATTGGTACTGTATGAGGGGTACTGATACTATTCAGTTTGAGACTTTAAATTGGATGGTTTATTTTGTTTATGTAAATCCGTATTGGTTAATCGTTAATCGAGATTCAAAATTTATCTTGAATACGTTGATGCGTAGATTTGGATCAAAAGCTTACTAACGAAGCAATAAAGTACGAGATTGAATGAAAGGAAAGGGACTTTGTTTAGAACTTACGTGAGACAAAGGTGAGTGCAACTAATTTATTTTACATTAGATATGAGGACGGCTTGCGATAAGTCAATCTCAAAGTTTTTGATCGGAAATGGTTTTTTTATTTTATGCAATTATTTTTATGATGTTCTATTTAAAGTGTACCCTCAAATTATTTTTTTGATTTTATTGGTATGTGATAATGTGCTAAGTGAAAAATGTTCTACGTGAAAATAACCTATGTGAATGTACTCTACGTGAATAAAACACACTTTGAATAATGAAATGAAACATAATTATATGGTTAAAGCCCAAGGTATATGTATGAGAACTAGAGGTATAGTTGGCATGCCAAGAGTCTAGGGTTCTACGCGGTTTTTCGGGACAATTCTACGTGGTCTTTCGGGACAAATTCTACGTGGCACTTCGGTACAAATTATATGAACAGTGGTGACTACATTAGTGCACAACCTCAATGTACTCAAATACTTGAGTTCTCAGTAATATGCATTGGGCATAAAATAATAAAGTGATATAAATCGAATAATGAGTACAATATATGTATTTTCATGAAATGTATCTTGATTTCAATATGAAATGTTTTATGTGGATTGAATAAGCAAGTGTTTTTAAATGGTTTATTATACTCATTATTGCCTCACTAAGTCAACGACTTAACGTGTGATTGTTTCACACGTAGGTTCAAAGAGATCAGGAGATTAAAGCTAGGGAGGGACAACATACGCCTGAAGAAGATCAGATCAAAACCATTTGAATTGTAGGTTCTTGTTATTTTGTAAATTTGTTGGAATGTATTACAAAGTATTAAATGAAAATGCTTTGATCAGTTTTGTAATTATACTATTTTAAGTTTATGAAATTTATATATAAACTGTTGTATGATGGTTTCACCACAAAATATAAAGAAAAAGTTTTAAATTTTCAAACAATTTTATAAGAGTCAGTTTTGAAAAAGTCAATGTAACACATCATATTCGTATCCGGGTCGGGTACGGGTTGAGGTGTTACAATTCAAATCTCTAATTTTGTTTAATAGATACAATGTCTTATCCCACTCAGGAACTGACACAATATGTCAAGGCGTGAGAACTTAATAAGTTATAATATAAACTTATGGGATACTAAATGATAAAATTTTAAGAGTACGAAATTATATAATTAATATAAAATACAAATAGATTACTTAAATTATAGAAAAATTTAAATTTCCAGAAATACAACCCCATCCAACACCCCTATAATCTATCCCTAATCGGCTAATCCTACTAGATCGGATGATTGATTGTATAATCCTATGTTACTTAAAGCTTCTTTTAGTAAGGAAATAAATATGTATAATAAGGAGGATGATTTATTCAGATTATCTAAAGAAAAATATTTTTTATATATTTAAAAATATTTTTAAAAAATAAATAATAAGAATTTTCTTGATTAAATGATATTTTGAAAGTAGTTTTGAAATTTTAAGATTATATATGATTTTTTTAGATTAAAACCCTAATTTTAAAATTTTATTTAGCAGCAAGCAAATTGCATAAAAACCCTAGTTTTTGTGATCATGGCATGTGAGTCAACTCGATCGTTCATGGTTTTCAACAGAAAAAATAAATAAAAACAGAGAAGGGCGGAGTATATCTTTAGGTGGCTGTGATGATTGTAGGGTTAAAATAAACCCTAACCTAAGATGGATGAATGGTACGGCGTTCATCTCCGGCAGCCGCTCTAGGTGGTTGGAACTGATTGAGTTGACCGATCCCCGACGAGACATTCATAGCGAGAAGGTTTGAATCATAATTACTGCTGGCGTCTAAGCTCATTATCATCTGTTGTTGATGGTGATGATGATCTCTAGGGAAGAACTGATGGTGGTGGTAATGATGTTCCCGCCCTCCGCCACCTCCACCGCTCCCGATCAGATTGATCCCCAAGTTCTGGTGTGTTGTAGCAGTGGCGGCAGCTGCCGCCGCAATGAGCCCGGCGTGTCCGGTGATGCCCAAGCTCTGGTACTTGGACAGCTCGGACTTTGCGCAGCTGAGATCCAACTGCAGCTGGCGGAGCTGGTGCTGGAGGAGCGATATGACCCCGACGCAGCCGTAGACGGGGTCACGGAGGCGCATATCTGCCTCGTACGCCAACGAATTCACCGCATCCTCCCGCTGCGACGGGTGCAACTCGTTGAGCAGCTTAGTGATGTTGCTGGCGCCGAACACCTTGTGGACGTTGACGAACTTCTGCGGCTGGTCCGGCGGGAAGTAAGGCGCGAAAACACACTCCGGCTGACATTTCCGCCGCAAAAACTTGCACGCCGCGCACGGAGAATTCGACGACGATGACGCCATGTTGTTCCACCCTTTTCTCTGCAACACCAAAAAACAACCATAAAAAAAACAAAGAATCAAATCTATGCTTATAAATCCATATTTTAATTCCCAGTAGTGTACCATATAAAAAGAAATGGAAATTTCACAGATTTGCACAAAATTTACGTCTATAAACAAAACACTTAAAACCGGAAAGAAACCTCTCTTATTTATGGAAAAATGATAACAAAATCTTGAAATGATACTTTCTAGAAAGAAAGAAAAACCGGAAAGACTGTAAAATTTTAGGGTTATATGAGAAGAGAGGAGGAAGAAGAAGAAGAAGAAAGGAGCAATTCATGGTGGCTGATAAATTACCAGTAGGCTAGTGGGAGTGATTGGATCTCGCGAAAAAGACCTTTTACTACACAAATTTCGATGGAAAAGCTTCTGGGGAACAGATCTTGCTTGAATTTCATAGAA
This sequence comes from Hibiscus syriacus, assembly GCF_006381635.1. Taxonomy (NCBI): domain Eukaryota; kingdom Viridiplantae; phylum Streptophyta; class Magnoliopsida; order Malvales; family Malvaceae; genus Hibiscus; species Hibiscus syriacus. The sequence goes on along the minus strand of NW_024063047.1, from coordinate 126,721 downwards.
AATACTATATTCTCACCAGCTGCTTCATTTTGCTGCAAAAGGTGTAAAAGAAAATGTAATAAAGAAACTTTATTACAAGAAAAAAATATAAAAAATAATTCGATCAAACAGTAAGAAATTAGATCCTTTAAATAAAGTTAAAAAAGAAAAGAGACGTCTGGCTCTGACAATGGGGAGATATTGGGATGAAGAATTAACCTATTGTTCTTATTCTTTTTGTCTTGGGAGTTTAATACAATAAAAAGAATAAAGTAGAGAAGAGAAAAATAGTGATATCACTACCAGTACTAGATGAGCGTGGCCTCGGTTTCTTCAGTCAAACCATTATAAAAATTATTTTCATTAGCTCTCTATTGATTACTTTCCTGGCCTGCAGACTCCTTTTACTACAGTAGAATGGGGCAGATGGTCTGGGAGCTATAACTTTGGGAGGAAAACCCCCAAGAAAGTTGCATGAAGATGATGATGGAGTATATATGAAGAACCCTAGCTACTTATATAGAAAGACCGAGATAAAGAAGCATAAAGATAGAGAGAAAGAGAATGGAAGGGGGACGTTGTTTTTGTTCCCCCCCCCCCAGTAGCAGAGGCAAAGGGGACGGGGAGAAAGCAAACGAGTGAGTGGTTTGAGGATGGTGAAGGTGAAGTGACTGATTTTGTGGGAGAAAAGGGATGACTCTTTGTGTTGACTCTTTTTGGGTAAAGTACTACACGTATCTAAATTACTTTTATTCCATTTTAGTACACAAACTTTATTTGTTTTCAATATCATACCTAACATTTAGTTTATGTTTCATTTTGATATCCCACCGTTAAAAACTTAACGGTGATGTTGATGTGCCATCATAAAATAATACCATATCATCATTGAAAAAAATCTAACGTCAACAGTTCTACTAATTTTTTAACGGTAAGATACCAAATTGAAATCTAAACTAAACGTTAAGTATAATTTAAAAAAATAAAATTTAGGTATAAAAATGGAATAAAAATAATAGTTTAGGTATTAATATGTAGTTTAACCTTTCTTATTCTGTCTTTCTTTTATTATTGATGGGTAGTTTTTTTTTCTGGTTATTATTAGTCAGACTTATCAGAGATCTTTGGGGCATGTTGGTGTTGCTGTGACATGACCCTTCCTCCTTTTTCTCTGCACATACTGTTGCATTGTTTGTACCATCTCTCTCTGTTTTCTTTCTTTTAGGGTTTCAGGTTTGCATGTGGTCCCATTCTGTGGGTTTACCCACCCACCTACTTTCTGTAGTTTTGTTAATTTCAATGGATCAAATGATATTTATTAGCCAGGCAGGTATGAATAAGGGTTGTTTTGGTACCATCATATTTTTTATAATTTTTTAAATATTATAAATTAATTATATGATAGTATATGTTTAAAATTATTTTTAAATATTCATAATGTATATACATCTTACAAACGTAACTGTTTGAATTCGATATATCAAGGGAGAATAATATTCTCTTTGACCACTAAAGTCGTCTAATGGGTTTTATCTCCTAAAAAGTTTAAATTCACATATAATTTAAATATTTTTTAATACTTTTTGTTAATGATCTAATTTCGCACTCCTGTAATTTTGTAATATCACACTCTCAAGATTGTAATATTATTTTTTAAGTTTGCATCCCTTGGTATAACTTATTGCATCTGTCCATGTAACCAAGTTCCTCATTTATATTCAAGGATGGACCGAGGAATGTTGATAGTAGATCATAACTCATAATATATTTTAAAATTTAATATATATTTTTTAAAATTACACTTTGAAGTTTGAACATAAACTCCTGTATTCATCTATATTTATATCCCAACTTAAACAATATATTCAAACTTTCCTACAACTTAAGAATAAAACATATCTAAATATATTTGAATTCATGTTCTTTAAATAATAAATTACTTCATAAAATTATATCTTAAGTACTTTTTTTTATAAAAAAAAGGTCTAAAAAAAAGTAGACCGAAATATTGGTTTATAGTTCTAATTGATCTTCATTCATATGACAGGAACATTCAAACAATTAGAACTTGTTATGGAGTCGGGACGGAATCAAAATATTAGTTCAATAAGATAAAGTACTATAATCAACAATAGCAAATAGAAAATGAAATCAAAATAATTAAAATTACAAGGTCTGAATAAGTATATATCTCTATATATTTGTTAACGATAGAAAAAGTAAGAGCAGTGACCCCTAGGGAAAAGCATAGCTTCGTCTATGTATGTAGCATAAAAGTCATATATATATATATAAAAGGATGAAGTTAGGATCAAACACTGGGAGAAAATAATTTACTTTACAATAAAGGAACATGAATTTACTAAATATTTAAATTTAAAAATTATAAGAAAACAATACCTTATTTGATTAATTTTAAACTAAAAAGAACCTAAAATACTACTATACTTAAATGGCTTGATCCCAACATCTATACATTATCATGTGTAGTTTAATTATCGACTCAGATTATTATTAATCACTGTTAATTTAGCTTAAATATGATGTACCAATCAGCTAGTACATAGTGAGAGAAGCTCCTCCTTCTCTCTAAAAATCAGGTGTTTTAGATAAGTTTTTCTATTTTCATTCCTTATCATTTCTCTTAATGGCGAGTAAGGTGAGAGTTCCGGTTGGGAAAAACTGTGTCACTGTGATCATTTTCAACATTCCAGAGAGTTTTCATTACAAAGGTCTTTGGTTATTTTTCGATAAATATGGCGAGGTGGTGGATTCTTTCATCCCCAATAAAAGAAGCAAGGGAGGAAGTAGGTTTGGTTTTGTTCGTTTCACCAGACTGGAGGACGCGAGGAAGGCTATCAACTGTGTTGATAGATCTTGGATTCAAGGCAACAAAATTAGAGTATTCATGGCGAGATATCTTCCTCGTGATGTTTTCTGGAGGAAGAAGTTCTCTGGTCCTTATTCAGTCGAGGGAAACAATGTAAGGAAGGATGTTAGTCACATGGTGGCTCCATTGATGGTTCTGTTGACGACAGTAAATTCTCAACTCTCAAAGACAGCTTGTTAGGATGGTGCAGAATTTTTATTAAGTGGGTAGAGTCGTCTTCTTTTGAAGAGGCAGTCGTATCCCCGTTATCCAAGGTGAGGGAGCTCGTTGGTGCCTTTTCAGTTAAGTTTCCTGAGCTGGAAGAGGGTTCTGAAGAAGCTGGAAGTTCCATTCACTCTTCGGAGGTGCAGTCGACCGTGAGGTGTTCTGAGAATGAAGAAAATGTTTTCTGTTGTTTGGGGACTAGTGCTAGAGGCAACATCCTGTCGGGTGAGGGCGTGGAGGACAGGAACATAGGAGAGGCTTTGATGATGGGTCCGAGGAGCGACGTTGGGGGTCAAAGGATGGTTCTTTCCCAAATGGAGGGAGTGGGGGAACACAAGACATTGCTGGTGCATGCGGAGAGAGAAGCAGTGGATGTCTTTAAGGACACTTGTTTGCCTGCACGTGGTTTTGTGGAGAGTAAGGATTTTTTAATTAATTCTCCCATCCAGGATGGTCTCTTAGTGTCAAAGGAATTGGAAGATGTGAGCCTAAAGGATAAAGTGGATCTGTTGGTTCACGTGGAGAGGGATAATGAAGTTGCCTTTAGGAAAAATAATGAGTCTGCATGTGCTTTTGTAGGCTCAAAGGATTATTTTAATGATTTCCCCATGTTGGATGATCGGGTTGAGATAAGGGAGGTGGAGGAAGGGATTCACGAGGGTTGTTCTTACAACTACGCTTTCGTAAATCCAAAGGGTATCGCAAGGAAGTACATGAGACCTAAGGTGGGTTCTGGCAACAAATTTAGATCTAAATAATTTTTTCAAGGGAATTTTACAGCTCCTAAAAGAAAGTATAGGGGTTCCCGAAGCAAGAGCTATCAGAGTAAGGTGTATTGGGAGGAAGAGGTGTATGTTTTTGATGGCAGATTCACTTATGAATCTGATTTTCCAGTATTGGGGCATTCTCAACAGAAGGATATGTTCAATTCCTTCCCTTTTGGGAAAGATTTGGGTTGTGAGTCTAATGGCGCAGTAGTGTATCTATTGTCGGAAGACGATGGCGGGGGAAGGAGTAAAAGGTTCAGGTGATCTACACCATGTTTTTTGTCTGGAACTGGAAGTTCGGATAGTCTTTAGCCAACAAGACGTGGTGATGTGGTGGAAAGGCGGCTATATGCGTGTTTTTTTTGTTTTCTTATCATGTGAAAGCTCCGTGGCCTTTGAGTTAGAAGTTGGCTTTTATGGTTTTAGTTAGCTGTCACCCTTGGCTTTTTTCTAGTTGTTTTGTTTGATTGAGTGTTATCGGGCCTCGTTTAGGTTTTTTGTTTGGCCAGTCTTTTTTAGGCTGTTGTTGTTGCTTTGTTGGATTAGGCTGGTTCTGGTAGGATTGTTGGTGGCTGTTTTTGGTGTTTTGTTCATATTGGGGGTGGCTCCCTGGTTGTATCGTGTTCTTTCTATGGTTAATAAAATCTTAAGGCACTCTTTTCTCCTTCCGGAAGGAGGTTTTTAACGAGACCTGCAATTCCTATAATATATATATATATATATATATATATATATAAATAATATAACTAATCAATGAAGATTAATTCAAGTAGTAAGTAAATTAATGTTGTTTAAGTACATATTGAATTCAAAACCATGTAAATGCGAAAAATTCCATTAAAATACTTATTTATTGAAATTAAATGTACGACATGAATAGATATTAATTAATCAAAGTAAAACTCCGAAAAACTAATAGTATAATCAAAATATAATAATAATAATAATAAAATTTTAATCATAGATCCGTTCGTGCTATATGGTTCAAAGTATGAAACTCTTGATTAGCCTCTACTTTCTTCCGTTGGGGGAGAAAGCTTTCAATGGCAAAAGAGTGGTGTTTGCGGGGTAATTATTATGCCAGATTTGGTGACATTTGGAAAGACATGCTTGACTGCTTATTGCTACAAGGAGTGGTCAAACCGTGAGCAGTTGAAGTGAAATCCTTGTTTTCTGATTCTTATCATCAAACCCTACTTTTAGGTGTGCAGAACCCATCTTGTTTCTGCCCCCCCCCCCCTTTACTTCTATATATATATTTTTATCGATCGATTTTAATAGTTAAAAGATTTATAGTTCCTTGCTTAGAGTAGATGTGAATTAAAGGATTTGTGTTTTAAAACGTGTTTAGATGTGATTGTTTATGTTCTTTAAGTTTTGGATGCGACAAGTATTTTATATTTATCTTTAAATAAATACCGTTAAGATTAAAGTATTAAAACAAATTAAAACAATTATTTAATTAAATATTATCTTTATGCATGCATCAATTCAAAAAACCCAGTTCAGACAGATAAGGAGATAAAAACCTAAATTCAACCCTTTTTGAGATGCTATTATTAGGAAGGATAAGTAAATAATCATGAACATCCATTTTCATGTACCTTAAAACCATATAAAAAACACTCCTATGCGTGTGCAAAGCGCAAAGTGCCTAAAAGCTTAAGTATTAAATTACACCTTGAAGCCAGTTCATGTAGTAAAATGTATATTTCCCCAAAGCATAGGGACTAAAATTCAGAATTTTAAAGCGTACAGGGACTGGAATAAAAGTTACCATTCGAATGATATCCGAAATGTTAGATGCGATCATGCAATTAAACCATGTTAAAGGAGAAAGAATTTGAGAGGGCGGAAGAAGCAGTTCGTATGTAGAATCTGCAGGAAGACCTTCACAATTCTTCGCACGATCTCTCTTTCTTTCTTTGATCTCATTGATTCACAAATGAATCCTTCAATCCTATTGAAGATTCCTTCAGATCCATTACCCTTTTCCCAGATCTCTCTCCTTTGATTCAATTTTCAAAGTTTTTCTTAAAAATTTAATCTTCCGATTAAATCTCAAGATCCCTCGATTCTCTCTCAAAACCCAGTTTTTTTCGTCATGGGTTCCACTTCCATTCGCTTTCTCTTCATTGCTTCCTTTGTCTTCTTCGCTGTGTCTTCCATTTCATTTGCTCAGGTACTATTCATCTCTCTCTGTGTATTTTTTTATACTTTTTGAAAGCTTATTCTTCCATATTAATGTAAATAACAAAATGGGGTTTTCCCTATTTGTGTAATTTCTCAGGATTCAGAAGTTCAAGCTGAAAGGGAGGAATCTGGTGGGTCAATCAAAGATTTGGGCCGGCGGGGCATGGTCTGCTTTCTCTTTTTTTTCCGGTTTTTTTTTCCATCTGTTTGATTGTTGATAAACTTGGAAATTATAGAGTTCACATGGTTTAGTTAGTTTCTATTTTGAATATTGATTAATTGCTTAGTTATTAGCTGTTGGGAAGTTGGTTTTCTTTTTCGATTTTTGTTTTGCTTTCGTGCAGCTGTTTAGGTAATAGAGTTAAGTAGTAAAACAGGGTGTTAGTTATTCACCTGAAAGTGCTGATCAAAAGGTTTATGTTTACCTTGTAATTTACACTGTTATTCAACTTTTTAATCCATGTAATTGAAGATGTAATTTGTGTTTGCATTTGGATTATCCGATTATGTTGATTAATCGATTTATGCAATACAGATTGCTGCGAAGAACCTTAAGAATGGTGTACTAGACGATCCGGTGGGTACTGCTCTTGGTTTTGATTCTGGTCTCGGCATCTTGGATGCATTCTTTGCAAGTTTTTCCATGATAATTGTCAGTGAGGTTTGTGTATTCAGATCTCTCTCTCTCTCTCTCTCTATATATATATATATATATGTGCGCTCGCGCGCTCGCTCTTTTGCAAATTTATGTTGCAAATTACGTGCTTTCAAAGGAAGGTCTTTTGCTGAGAAACATGTCCATTCATTACATTTTTTTATAAGTAATACCATTTGGAGCAAATGCTGAATTGGGTATGCTGTGGATACAATGTCAGATTGGAGATGAAACTTTTATAATAGCAGCTCTTATGGCTATGCGGCACCCAAAGTCAATTGTTTTATCTGGTGCGCTAGCTGCCCTCTTTGTAATGACAGTACGCGGCCATTTTCTCTCTCGCTCTTTTCATCTTTTGACTTTGATTGACCTATATATGTTTTAGTTCCCTTCCCTTTTGGCTTCATAGAAATGATTTTTTTCATCATGTACTGCGAAAATCATTTTTGCTAAATTCTTAATGTTATCAGTGTTTATTTTTTTCTTCTCAACTAGATACTTTCCACTGGACTAGGTAGGATTGTGCCGAATCTGATATCAAGGAAGCACACAAATAGTGCAGCTACAGGTATATATAATGACTTCGTCTTTTAATGTTCCTATTTATTTCTTCTGATGATTTAATTTTATGGTCATTTTGTTATAACCATTTCTCCCTATATGCAGTTCTCTATGCATTTTTTGGGCTTCGGTTACTTTACATTGCTTGGAGATCAGACACAAAGGGATCTCAGAAAAAGGAAATGGAAGAAGTGTGTCTCTCTAACTTTAAATTTGATTTTTTTCTTTAATACGTCCATTTAATCATATTTGGTTACTATAGATGTTTCTCACAATAAAAGAACTGGAATAAGGTGACAGATATAATTTCGAGGCCGACCGAATGGTTATACTTGTAATTTAGTTAGTTGGGTTACCAAAGTGTTTCCTTTATCTGTTTTCTATATTATAGAAGGTTGGATAAATGCATGTTCGTTTTCAGTAAGTGAACAAGTTCTTCAAGAGGATCTTGAATTTCTCTCATCCACGTGTAATGTGTGCATATTCTTGCATATATATATGTATATATCTATGTTATATACACGTACATATTGTTTGAATTTTAACCTATCCAGCATCAACGATATGTACTATATTTAAAGATTGCATCATATAGCATCTGAAATCTTTTTCTCTTTGTTGTCAACTTTCATATCACCTTCATATTGAATTTGGTCTCTGATTATCTCGCATGTTTAGGTGGAAGAAAAACTTGAGACTGGCCAAGGGAAAACATATTATCGACGCTTCCTCTCCAGATTTTGTACACCAATATTCTTGGAGGTTTTGTTTCCACATTACCATTTGTCTTAAATATTTAGATTTAGTCTATTTTCATACATCAATTTAATCATCTATGATTACTGAATTCTTCTTTTTCTCTTTCCACACAGTCATTTATTCTAACGTTTCTAGCAGAATGGGGGGATCGAAGCCAAATTGCCACAATTGCTGTAAGATAAATCCTATCCTTGACCTTAAGTCATTACTGTGATCTGATGGTTACTCATATTTTTCGGTTCTTTTACTGTAGAAGTTTGTAAGGAACAATAGCTGGCATGTGCTCTTCTTAAAAATTGGCAATCCATCTCTATTGGTATATACCTGCTCATCACACTTGGGGGGAAAAGTGCTTCATGCTAGTTTAAAATGATGCGGGAGATTTTAGGGTTTAAATCTAGGACAACGATAAACTTTTTCCCTTATGTCATTGGTTCGTAATTAGGTAAAAGCTCATATCAACCTTAAAATGCTATACGAGTTTTGTACGACTCTTATCTGGGATCATTGTATTTGATGACTCTTGTCAATCCTTTAGAAGGCTACCATGGTTTCGGTTGAAAACCCCTTGATAACAGTTCTTATCTGGTAAAAAGGAGGTTCGAACAAGTTTACATCACTATTTTTTGAACTTGTGCATGGATAAATCCTTATCTATGTGGTTAAAAAAATAAAACAGTGCAGTTGTGATGGTGTTTGTAATTTCTGAAAGGAATCGCATACTGTCATCTAAATGAAGCCCTTTCTATTTCTGCAGCTGGCAACGCATAAAAACGCGGTGGGTGTAGCAGTAGGAGCTGTGATAGGGCACACCATCTGTACATCACTGGCCGTGGTGGGAGGAAGCATGCTAGCAGCCAAGATCTCGCAGCGCACTGTTGCCATGGTCGGAGGCTTGCTCTTCCTTGGCTTCTCTCTCTCATCATATTTCTACCCTCCCCTATGATTTGTAGGTTAACATGATTCTTTTGGAAGAACCCAATTTCCTTTGCTCTTCAAATGTTCCTAGTGTTTTATCTCTAGTTCATGTGCAACACTGAAATGTTTTTATACTAACTGGCATAAAAACCAGACCAATGTCCTTATTCTTTTTGTATACATACATATATAATATGTTAAAATATATGTTATATTTTAAGCTCAAAACTTTCTAACAAAATAATAAGCAAAAACAGTGTAGGATGCTGATAGGTGAGTATTGATACTCATTTTGTAATATCGATATCTAAACTTTTCCTTCAGTATTTAAAATTTTTGTTTAAAAATTATATATCAAATCAGTATTGATATTATCCTTAAGATTAGTAAAATATTCTTTTACGGCTCATTAATTGTTTTAGAAAAATTACATGTTATATCCAAAGAAAGTAGCAAGTTGTTACAAGTCAAAAGAACCTATCAACTCAATCCACAATATCTTAAGTTATACGTAATTGATTGTTCACCACATTAGCCATATCTATACATTTTCCAGCAGATCAAATCTGTAGGGTATCCCGGATAATATTAAAAACTACATCCCACCCCCTTCACAGCCTTCCAATAAAAACACCCTATACAATCTTTAAGAGTAAGAAACTGTCTACTTTTAAGGAAGGTAGACGCTCAATTCACCTCATAAGTCTAAAATGCTCCTTCAAATGCTTATTGAAAACGAACAACCAAATCAAATATGATCTCTTGTTTCATTACCAGCACCACAAAACGCATAAAAACTGTCCACATTTTCCCCCATACGAGCCATTCTCTCCTTTATCTTTAGCCTACCCAAAATAGTCAACCACACAATAATCGCATGCTTAGGTGGTGTACGAAGGAAACCATACCAATCTATACTAACTCTCCCCCTTTTAACTCTAATCTCCTCTCAAATTATATGGGAAAAGATTCGTCTAATATCCACATCAGCCACAAAAATAATATCCTCAACCGCTTTGAGGGAAAGGATTTTCTGCAAACTCCAACTCAAGGACATAGGAAATTCCATGGTCCAAAAATCTCTGACGCGAATAGCTTAATCTTTTACCCACACAACCCAAAGATATTCCTCACTAGTAAGGATCTTCCTCATCAAACGGTGAAGACACACTTTGTTCCAGCAAGCAAGATCTCTAAGCCCGAGTCCTCCTCAATTTTACGCTCAACACTTTTTAAAAGATTGGTTGCATGCACCAATAATTCGTAATACTACACATACCGAACGAATCAACTGAAGTCGCCCCGCATAACTAAGGTTTCGGCTTGTCCACTGGCTAAACTTGCCTTGTATATTTTCTAACAACAGCTGACAGTCTTTCTATACAAACTTTTTAGTGACCAATGGCACACCCAAGTACTGCACCAAAAGCTGACCCAACTTAAATCTCATGCACACCTGAATTCCCTCTAACTCTTCCTTGGAAACTCTCGAGAAAAAATAATTTACTCTAAGCCTCGTTGAGTTATAATCCCAAAAATTTATGGAAACTATTCAAAACACATTTAGCACCACGTATGGAATCAAAAGTACCTCTTAAAAAAATGAGCAAATCATCCCACAATGTTTTTTATCCGACTTGTATTTTAAGATCTATTTTATTATCATCTATTTATATATGAGATAGGATTCAATTATACAGTGTAAAACTAAAAAAAAATTACATCTTTTTAGGATTGTTGGAAAATTAAAGGTTGAGATTAACATTAGAAAATGATAAGATATTTATTGGAAAAAATAAGGAATTAACCGCAACTTTTGTTTTTCCCTCATCAAACTGTCCCAAAAAGGTGTAAAGCTCTTAATTTTACATTAGATGTAAGTGGATCCTAACTCTTTTTTTTTTGTTGGTAAAATGGTATGGATTAATAGATGAAAACATACACAGGGAAGTATTATCACATGACTCGTTAAAAACCCCTCTAATTCTTCGGAAGAAAAGAGTACATGTGATAATACCGGTTACAACAAACAATAAACAGCCATTAACCATCAAAACAACTTAGGTGAAAGAAAAACAAAACACTCTACATCCAGGTCCTACACGCATAAATTGTCAACTTGTAAGAGAGGATCCACCAAGGCAGGCACAGTATGGAGCAAACAGGATCAAAATAATTAGGATTTGCATACTATGCAAGAGCATCGGCCACTTTATTCCCTTCACGACACACATGTTTAATCTCAACGATCCAATGATGGTGACGATGATCGGCACGGTGCTTAATCAAAGGATGATGGCCATGGTAATCATTCCGAAGCATCCGAAGAGCTTCAAGACTATCAAGCTCGAGAACAGTGTGTTTGAATCCCGCATCCCAAGCCAACGATAATCTGACATATGCGCCCCAAATTTCCGCATCAATAGCCGAACAAATAGCGATGAACTTATAAAAAACCGAACCGCCAAGAGCCAGAATTATCCCAAGCTACGCCACCACAGGAAGCGTAGCAATCCGAACCACGCCAAGCGCTATCGGTATTAAGCTTAATCCAGTGTTCAGGCGGTGGAGACCAATGACAAGGACTGGACCTGCAGCGTGAGTACCCGGAGGTTTCGCTGACTCTCCTCCATCGCCTGCAGCGTCATACTCACCATTTGTTTACTACGGTCACTGCCATTAACGAGAGGAGAATCAAAGACCTTAGCATTTCGGCCTAACCAAAGGTTCCATAGTATCGCCCCGAATAAAATATCCCAATTATCATTAGGATTAACAGAATAATCTGATTTTGTGAGGTTAGTAGATATCCACTCTGTCAAATCAAGAGCCAAAAAAAAGCTGAAATTTTATCTGGTTTAATCAATTCGTTCCAAACAAGAATAGTTGGGGGACATGAGCGAAGAACATAATTAATATTCTCCACAGCAGCTCCACAAATTCGACAGTTACTATCCGACGTGAAATGCCGACGGACACGTTCCTCATTGGTCATAACTTTATTCTAACAACTAACCACATAAAAATTCTTATGCGTGGCAGCCCCCTGAACTTGTGAATAATCTTCCAAACGCTGCTAGACGAGCTGAAGCAGTATTACAACGAAGGTTATAAGCCGATTTAATTGAGAAAGTCAAATCACTATTACCTCGCCACCCAATTATTGGTAATGCTCAATTTGTAACAGTCTTTTAATGGTTTTTAATTCTATTTAATAGAATTAAATTGTGATTTGGAAGTGACTATTTTACCCTCATTATTTAACTTATAAATAGAGGGTAATTTCATTCACTTTGAGATATCCCAAGTAATCATTTGCTTTGAAACTCTCTCTCTTTTGAGTGTTGTTTGAGTTGAGAGAAGAGCAATACAACCAAGTTCACTCCAGTTTTCGGGTGTACGAATTATTGGAGAGCCGTGTTAACCTCAGGGGGCTGTTCGTTTATTGTAGCGATTACACACATCGGGGCGAATTTGCTTCTAAGGCAGTGGATTACCACGACACGGTTATCATTCTGATTGATTATTTTATTTAATATTTTCCAGTCAGTGCTAACGCCTCGTTTTGCAGCAGTCTATTTTACCAACAATTTAGAAGCAAATTCTTACTGCTGCTAAATACGACAATAATTACTATTATTCGTGTTGTGAAGAAAGATGGATTCTATGATCACTGAAAAATTATCGGTAAGAAACTCAAATTGTTCCTGTTACTAATATTGAGGTAATATTAAAACACACTTTTGAATAAGTGTGTTAATCTAAAACATTTTTCGGAACGGTTCCTGTTTATAAGATGATCATACGTTAGAAATGTTTAAAAGCAGAATATTTTAGCTTAAATCAAATTCTGCACGTTAGACACATCATTTTAACAACTGTTTTTAATGTTTTGTTAAAAGCCTTTATGCATGAGGTCTAAAATCAGGTGAACGTTATCTATTAAAAAATTTTAACATTGGTTTTAAAGGTGAATAAAAAGGCATTTGTGATAAAGCTATGTGATAAAGCCATTGGGTGGTATATTAAATGGTTTTAATTTATATTATTACCTTTGATTAGAAAGGTTTGTAATAAAAAAATAGAGGTAATAATTAGCGTTTAAATGTCAAACGTTTTACCTTTGAATGTGTTGGAGATTAAAGTTATAAATGACTTTAAATTTCTCTTAAATGAAAATTCTTTAAAGATGTTTGATTAATTTTTGTAACATCATAATCAAGGAGAAATGATTTTTAGAATTCATGGTTGTTTAAACGTTTAAAATATTTTTGAATATATATCTATATTTTATTGCTATAGTTTAGAATATAGTAAAATAGGTATTTGGGAAAAAAGATGCTTTCAATGCTAAGATGCTTTAGATGCTATAATGATATGAGTTATAACTACCGTTAGCATAATGAGAATTTATATATTTATTAATATGCTATAACGGTTTCACTAATGTGATTTTTGTAACTCATTATGTTGTTATATTAAAAGGAGCATGTAGAAAGGTGTTGTTACATGAGTTAAAGGTGAGTAACATCTTTATTTACTAATACATTTGGGTTGAAACAATTCTATGCATTTATTATAGCTTTAAATATTGGATTTATATTACTTTGTAAATAAATTTGAATTGAAACGTTGAATAATTTTAATTGGCCATTAATTGTGCAAATTATAGCTTTAACGGTGTTTATTTACAAAGTAATATACAGATTGAAGTATTAGCCGATGGTGATTTCACTCGTTCTTGTTTGGGTCTTGGTTCATGAGAATGTTGAAATTGGTTAATTTATTATTATTTTTATAATAAATTTTGAATTGTTATTGAAGTGCCCATTTGTTATATGCATGGTGAAAGAAACCTTTAATGTGCATTAAGGTTAATCATTTAAATGCAATAGAGCTTTGCATTAATTTTTACATGAAACTCATGTTTACACATTTAGTGTTGCAGTTTCATGATTTTTAATCTTAAGTATGAATGTTAATTATAATCATTATATTTAAATGATTTTTAAGGAGGTTGAACGGTTTATTAAATAACTATATAAATGTTGGTATTTAGTAAATGTTCAATTTTGAAACTTATATGCTATAATCAAGAAGTGACATGATTATAAAGTTGATTAACATTTTTGTGTGAGATAATGCATGTATGATTGGTTAATATGTGAAAAAAGTAACTATTTATTTTCATGTGGGGGGAAGATTATTCAGTTTCTGAATATTAAGTTGAAAACAAATATCAACTATTTTATCATACTAATAATTTCTTTTGAGAAATTTATAAAGATAACATAACGGTTGTAATTTTGGAGAATCATGAAGATGATGATGTTGGACAAGAAGATTCTTCATTTGAATTCAGAAGATTCAAAAGAGATGATGGTTCAGATGAAGTGATTGTCATGATAGATTTTGGGTCCTAATGCAAAGGCCGAAGTAGCATGCATGGTGAGGATGAACAAGTCTATTTGAAAATTGTGATTCTACCTGCGAGGTCAGACTATTTAGACTTGTTACTTATTAATTTATGCTTATAATGATGCATGAATTAGTATAGATGTGCCTTTGAGTTAGTCTTTAAAACTTAGTGGAAATACTACGAAATGAGATAAACCACTAGTAAAGACTAAGGTAGTGCTACTAAGGATAACGTAGTAGTGCAAGCCCGAAATATATGTGCTTAATAAGATACTATTGTGAGTAATATTATCAAGCATAATTCTTTAAAGAGATCTTATTTAAATAAAGAGAAAATTCAAAAATGATTTATTGGAAAGAAGTGTGATGAGTATGAAAGTGCATGTCTATGATTGGTTCTATGAAGACTTGGTACTTAAGCGTGCCTAGTGCACCACCTCTCTTTCATAGAAACCTACATGGTGCATTGTTCATTACTATGCTCACTATTCCAATTTATAAAATACTATGACAAGATAAAAACTCTTAAAACTTAGTGCAGAAGTTAAAAGAGTAGAGATTAATTTGGTTGAATGAATACCAAATTTTGTCATAGTAAATAAAATATATGATGATCTCTTTAAGGCTAATATGTTGAATATCATGAATGAGTATATGATATAATCTATTGCTACTAAAAGTGTGTTGTAGCTATTAAATCTCTTTAAGTGATTTTCCCAAGTAGAGGAAAGAAAAGAGATTATCTATTTCAGTTGTGCTAAAATCTCTTGTTTTAAACTTGAGAACATTTTTTCCTGATGTTAGGAAAAAATCGAAATTCATTTTGAATGAGGAAAAGTCATAAAGAATTTCATATTGGTTTATGCATTTTAATCTTAATGATTTGTAACTTCTCAAAACTTTGAGAATATAATTATGTGTAAACAAAACTTGAGTTTGTTAAAATATAGTTTATGGCTAAAACTCATAACAAACTTTACTCTAGTATGATTGAGTATTTGTTTACACGTTTTACAAGATGCTTATGGATATCCTAAAATGTTAGAAATGTGGGGGTGTCTTAAAATGTAGATTAAATGCATAAACTCAAATAGAAAATATTCTATCAACTTCTTCTAGTATTCCTGCTAGGTCTTCGCAAGAAATTAATTTCGAGACTAGAAGAAGTAAAAGGTTATTTGGACCAAATTTTATCACTTCCTTTATTTCTGAGATAAATGATTTAGAATTTCTTTCTGATCATATAGCTTAAATATTATATGAGGATCCTAAAAAAGCTATAAGATCTATCGATGCTAGTTTCTAGAAAAACGCGCTATTAATGATGAACTAGAATCGATAATGTCTAATCATACTTGGGATTAGTTGACAAGGCAAGGCTAGTTGTCAAAGGGTTCACTCAAAAGTTTATTTTAGACTACTTTGATTCTTACTCTCACGTCATGAACATCTCAACGATCCGTGCATTATTTGCACTAGCCTCTATTCATAAGTTGCAAGTACATCAAATGGATGTTAAGACTGCATTTTTGAATGGAGATCTAGATGAGGAGATCTATATGGGAACAATGGTACAAGAAATTTAAAAAAACTATACTTAGTTTTGGTTTTGTTGTGAATGGTTCGGATGCTTGTGTGTATTCGAGGATGTTTGGTACTGATTACGTCATCATAAGTTTTGTATGTTGATGACATGTTGATTTTCAGTTCTAACATTGAGTCCATTAACAAAACAAACAATTTCTTGTCTACTAAATGTGAGATGACAGATCTGGGTGAAGTTGATGTAATCTTAGGAGTCAAAATTACTGGAAAGG
This sequence comes from Hibiscus syriacus, assembly GCF_006381635.1. Taxonomy (NCBI): domain Eukaryota; kingdom Viridiplantae; phylum Streptophyta; class Magnoliopsida; order Malvales; family Malvaceae; genus Hibiscus; species Hibiscus syriacus. The sequence goes on along the minus strand of NW_024063047.1, from coordinate 110,560 downwards.
GATTTTCTTTATGTCAAGCACACTATCTTGAGAAAGTGTTAAAGAAATTTGACAGTTTTGATGTCGTCCCTGTTCGAACCCTTGTGACACTAACATATATCTCTTTAGAGTATGTGAAGTCGGAAAGGAACCTAGCAGATCTGTGGTCCTAGATTCATCGAGGGGGATGGGTCTAAAGCCCATTGGTTGAGGAATTCATGGTGCATACCCAACTTAGTTATCTAAGTTCCATGTGGTCAAACGAAATCATGGAAAGACTCATAGTGCACATTCTTATTGCCTATCCCTATGATGAATAATGTGCATGCCCAGGATGAGCTTAATTGCTCTTAATAAATTCATAGCCAGGATTTAGGTGGTCTTAGTGAGAAAGACTTGATGAATTTACCGATTTTGGCTGAATATCTATTCTTAATAGGTTCATAACCCAGAGTAAGTGGGTATTCCTAAATGAGAAGGAAACAATGAACTTACCGACAGAAATGTTGAGTTTGTTAAACTCTTAATAAATTCAAATCCAAGTATTTGGATGGTTCTAGTGAGAAGACTTATTTAATTTACCGATAAATGAAGTTAAATATTTATTCTTAATGACTTCTTAGCCCAGAGTTTGGGTGGTTCATTAATAATGAACTTGAAGAAAGTTACCATACCCTTTGTGAGGTTGAGCTATTATAAAAGCTCTTAATTATTTCATATCCCTTTTAAGGGTGGTTTATGTCGAGATAAACTTGATGAAATAACCTATGTAAGTGATAAGGGTTAGCCGCCTTCTATGAAAAATGTTGGGCCATTTTTCTAGCACACTTACTAGAATCCTGAGGTAAGATGGCCAAATATATACTTTTGTATATATATATCTTACACATCGAGGACTCAGGTGGATGAAGGGGTTAGTTGTGTGTTATGAGTTTACCCCAATCTTAGAAAGTTCCAGACTAGTTTTACTTATCTAAGAGAAGGATTGCTCATCATCACTATGTACTAGTTCCAGATACGTTCACTAGTGCTTAAGCAACTAATCTCGCTATTGCTCTTCTCGTGTTTTAACTTCATTGCTCTCATCTTTACGAAAGAATTCTTTCGCATTAGTGGGGGAATGTTGGTAATGCTCAATTTGTAACAGTCTTTTAATGGTTTTTAATTCTATGTTTAATAGAATTAAATTGTTATTTGGAAGTGACTATTTTGCCCTCATTATTTAGCTTATAAATAGAGGGTAATTTCATTCACTTTGAGATATCCCAAGCAATCATTTGCTTTGAAACACTCTCTCTTTTGAGTGTTGTTTGAGTTGAGAGAAGAGCAATACCACCAAGTTCACTCCAGTTTTCGGGTGTACGAATTCTTGGAGAGCCGTGTTAACCTCAGGGGGTTGTTCGTTCATTGTAGCGATTACACATATCGGGGCGAATTTGCTTCTAAGGCAGTGGATTACCACGACACGGTTATTATTCTGATTGATTATTTTATTTAATATTTTTCAGTCAGTGCTAACGCCTCGTTTTGCAGCAGTCTATTTTACCAACAATAATAATATCATTGGCAGTCGAAGAAGATGGACCCTTAGTGGCAGCAATCCGCAGGAGCACATCTTGAGGAAGCAAGTGTTCCATTTCCAATCCCCATTAGAATTGGCCATTGCAGCAACAGGAATATTTCCAAGATGAGCTACATAGTTTGTATCAACAACATGAGCAAGTAGACCAAAATCACCTAGCCATGAATCATGCTAAAAATCCACATTATTCCCTGATCCAACAGACCAAACAATATTATTACGAACATCGTTCAAATGACGCTCAGACATTTCCAAAGAAGAGAGCAGTTCGAACTCCTAAGCATCGTCTGAACACCATCACTGCATTTATATTTCGCCCATATGAACTTGACCCAAAGGTCGTTCTTACGGGTTAAAAGGTTGAACGCAAGTTTCATAAGAAAAGCTTCGTTCTGTATAGCAATTTTGCGGAAGCCTAAACCCCCTTCAGGAACCGAGCGACGAACATCATCCCATTTAACTAATGGGATGCCGTTTTTGGAGTTATAGTTGCCCCAAACAAACTGACGAATCAACCGTTCGAAATCCAAACAAATATGCTTCGGGATAACTGCAGTTTGCATTATATATGAAGGAATAACGAAAAGAACAGCTCTAACAAGGGTAATACGGCCCGCCAAAGATAAACAACTCGCTTTCCAGCCACTAAGCTTCCGTTGAACCATCTGAACCAAGTATTGATAAGAAGAAGAATCAACCCGACTATGCAAAAGCGGAACACCCAAATACTTACCAAGATCGTCCACCTCAGTGAAACCAAATCCCCCACTAATACTCTGACACAAAGCGCTGGAGACATTCTTAGAAAAGAATATTGTCGTTTTAGCTATGCTAACTTTATGCTAGAAGCCTGACAAAAGTCATCCAAGACCACTCGAACGATATTTAACTGATCGAGAGTAGCTTCAGTAAATAGGATCATATCGTCAACAAAAAAATAAGTGAGAAATCGACAGACTAGTCTTAGAAGTTCTGGATGATCGCCACCTATCGTGCGCAATTTCTGATTGAATGGATTGAGCAAGACGCTCTATACACAAAACAAATATGTAGGGGATAAAGGGTCATCTTAACGAATGCCTCGACCCTGGATAAAAGAATCAGTCATGGAACCATTCCACAAAATTTGAAAAGAAACAGTGGAAATACATTGCATAATCAAAAGACGCATAGAATCAGGAATACCGAAGTCAGATAGAGTGTCATCAATAAAGTCTCACCCATGCTTATCAGATTTTGTTTTACGCTTTCTCCATATTAATTTTAATCGTCATCCACCCATGCTTACCAGATTTTTTCTTCATCAAGTGCACCACTTCTTGGGTAATAACAATATTGTCGGTAATTGATTGCCCCGAAACAAAATTAGTTTGATTATCCGAGACCCAAGAAGGAATAAAAAGTTTTAGCCAATTAACTAAAGTTTTGGAAATGACCTTATAAATCACAGAACAAAGACTAATAGGCCGAAATTGATTCAGAGACTCAAGAACAGAAACTTTTGGCAAAAGTACCAAAAGAGAACGATTAATGCGAGCAGGAATTATCCCAGAACTAAACACCTGTTTAATGAACTTACAAACATACTCCCCAATTATATTCCAATTAGCTTGATAAAACCAGGCATTAGAGCCATCAACCCCAGGAGCTTTAGAGGCGCCCATATCAAAGAGTGCCCGGCGAATTTCATCATTAATAACAGGAAACAAAAACCCATTTTTAGCAGAGTCAGATAACTTGGGGGATTTATTCCGAATAGAGTAGCTAGGCCGGAATTAAGAGAGCTTGAGAATAAATTGCGAAAAAACTCCAGAGCCATAAATTCAAGCTCATCATTATCAGTGCATCAAGTACCATCATCTCTCCGAAGAGTCGATATAAAATTTGACCTACGTCTTGCCATAACCGAAGCATGAGGTATTTCGGTCACCATAAGAAACTCATCGAGAGTAAGCTTTTTACCCCCAAAAACTTTCTTCATGCTCCATAATATTCTCAAGTTCCGTTTTCAGCACAACCGATAACGTCAAAAGGGATTCAGAGTGGCGGATTAAAAGGGTTCTTTCAATGCCTCTTAAACGAGCACGGATTCGTTTCTTTTTAGAGCCAATATGACCAAAAGTTTCATTGTTCCAATTTTCAATATTCTTCTGGAATTGATTAATATTGTTCTCGAAACGGACTATTCCTCCGATGAGATTGCCAAGCATTAATGAAACGACACGGACTATTCCTCCGATGACAAGATCGCCATCAGGAGAAACTAACAGCAGGAGATGGTCTGATCTGAGTCTATCCAGATGAGAAACATGAGAATTCATAAAGGTTGAATTCCACTTAGCATTAACAATACATTGGTCAACCCTTTGATGAAGATTACTACGAGACCAAGTAAAAGGCGACCCCCAAAAACCCAGATCAGAAAGACCTATATTATGGATAAAATCCGCAAAAAGACGACTACCATCAACACGTTCATCAACAGAGAGGATGACGTTAAAATCGCCTCCAAGAATCCAAGGAATATTTTCACAAGGGTAAAGATTTTCAAGTTGTCTCCAGATATGTCAACGCTTAGAATTTTGCGGACTGGCATAAACAGTTGTGAGCTGGAATTTAGAATGCCCATTCTTAACATGCACCATACTGTTAATATACTGATTAGAGATCTGCCTAATATCCACCACGATCATATCGTTCCAAAGTAACCACAACCCACCGCTAAAACCGTGAGCTTCAACTCGGAAGGAATTAACAAACCCAAGCTTTAGAGATTACTTTATCCGCAATCTGGCCACTCACACGAGTTTTAAACAATGCAACAAAGTTCAATTTGTGTTCATTCACAAACATTTTGAGGTATCTCCTGAAGGTCGGGCTAGCAACACCCTGACAATTCCAAAGCAGAAACTTAATCATAAAAAAATGGAAAAACAAGGAAGAAACCTTACTGATCATTAGCAGGATGACCAAACTCTTGCTCCATCCCAATGTCATTGTCCACAACGTGAGAGTCATTAAGCTCCATAGCCTCAATAGCCACCTCATGAATTAATGAAGAATCTGGATTAGAGACTATTGACGAGTACGAGGCAAAGAAATCTCTCCAGGGCTGACCTGCCCAAGTTGATCAGAAATGTGCTGCGCTAATTCGAAAGGAGTCATATGGTGAGCAGTACGAGAATCATGAGACTTTCGATTTTTAAAACCATGACGAGGCTTATCGGTTTGACCCCTGATGATAATATGACGACTTCGGTTCTTTATAGAGGTAGAAGTTGAAACCCCATTGTCCTTTTCCCAATTAAAATAGCCGCTTTGTGAGAACCCCCAGTAACCGACGAGTTATGTTTCACAACCTGGACACCTTGGCTTTCTATTAAGGGAATAGCTTCCGTTGTTTGGGTGGCAGGTCTAGCAGACTTATTCTTCCTTTCTGGATTAGAAGCCATATAAGCAGCATTTCGAACCACATCCGGGGCTTTACCTTTCGTGGTGTTACTAGCTTGGTCTTTCTTTGGTAAATCTTTTTGAACAGCAGAATGCTTAACATTTGAACGATTCAATTTTTTCAGATTAGTCTTTATTAGCATTGTTCTCAAGGATAGAGAAACGAGACCCACTATTACTGGGATCATTAAATATTTTTGAAGAATTGCTAGTCGACCCCGACCGACGACGCCTATTATCCACCACCATCCAAGGTCCAAATAAACTGGATTCGGATATATCCTCATCAATCTGTTTTTTTGTTTCAGCTTTAGCACCCTCCCCGTTATTAGATGCGGTAGACGAATACTGCGAAGATCCACAATTGTCCTTAGTGTGCCCATAAACTCCACAATTAAAACAAACCTGCTGTATTCATATTCAAGTTTCTGAATGGAACCATCAATACGGATGCAAGATAAGAGCGATTTATTAAGGTCGACGAGTACCGCCAGTCTAGCAAATTTACCTCTCCCCACCATCAGTATTGTAGTGAATTTTAACAACTCTGCCAATAAATGAAGCAATATATCAAAAGAGAGCCTTGGTATAGTAACGATACGGCAAACCTGGTAAGCGTATCCAGACAATAACCTGCTATGGGTGTTTTTCCGAAGTCCTGAAAGATCTACTCCAAGGTTGGATAGTTAAATAACTTCCGAAAATCATTCATGTGTTGCGGAAGACGGCTATCGGATAGAGTAAAATCGTAACTGATAATTTGAGAAAATAAAAATGAAGATAAAGAAGACACAAAATTTACGTGGAAAACCCCTATATAATATAAGGTAAAAACCACGGGCAACGGTAGAAGAATTTCACTATGAGAAAATAGAAATTACAACCTCTCTCGATCTACCAATGAGAAAACAATGATAATTCTCGCTTGATAAAAAGGAGAAAACAACTCTCAAGAAACTCTCTAAATTCTCTCTAGTATTGGAAGAAAGCTAAAATGTTTTGGGATGGTTTTGAAGCTAAATGAGCTAGGGTATTTATAGTTGAAGCTTTAAGGACTAATTTGTAAATATCCTAAATTATAATGGCTAAAATTGAGGTTCTACCATTTCCAAAATTCAGCAATAACTGCTACCCTCTTTTTTTCCAAGCAGCACCGAAAGTTGCATTTATTATGCACACTTTCGATGCATAGTCAACAATCTCCCACTTGAAGATTTGATTGAAACAATCATATCTTCACACCATTCTTTCTACCTTATACCATCATGTTGCTTACGTCTCTGACAGGCCACAAGAGGATCGACACCAGGTAAATTTATCAGCATTGATCGCCTTCGTCATGAAATCTGCTATATTGTCTTTGGTATGGATCTTCTGCATATCTACCGTCCTTCTTCCACCTTTTCACGAATGAAATGGTATTAAACTCGTATGTGTTTTGTCCTTGAATGAAATGCTGGATTCCTTGCTAGATGCAAGGCGCTTTGACTGTCACAAAACAGAGAGACATACTATTGATTGTGCCCAAGCTCCTCCAATAACATCTTCAACCAAATTGCTTCTTTACTGGCTTGTGTAGCTGCTACATATTCTGCTTCTGTTGTGGATGTAGCCACAACTGACTGCAATTTTGAAACCCAGCTTACAGCTCCACCAGCAACTTTAAACACATATCCTGAAGTAGATTTGCTTTTATCCAAATCCCCTACATAGTCAGAATCAACATACCCATTGATAAGTAAATTTGATCCTCCGTAACATAATGCAACATTTGAGGTCCATTTGATGTATCTCAGGATCCTCTTTACTGTATTTCAATTCTCTTTGCCTGGATTCACCATGTACCGACTAACCACTCCCACTACTTGTGCAATGTCTGGTCTTGTGCATATCATAGCGAACATCAAACTTCCCACTGCTGATGCATACGGTACTCGAGACATCTCCATCCTCTCTTCTTCACTGCTAGGACTCATACTGGAGGATAATTTGAAGTTAATAGGAAGAGGGGTAGAAATTAGCTTACAATCTTGCATGCTAAATCGTGACAATATTTTCTTCAAGTAATTCTTTTGTGAAAGCCAAATCTTCATATTACTTCTGTCTCGGTGAATTTGCATCCCTAGAATCTTGTTTGCTGATCCCAAGTCCTTCATTTCAAATTCCCTAGCCAATTGTGCCTTCAATTCTTCAATATGATCTTTGTTGGGTCCTGCAACCAACATGTCATCCACATACAACAACAATATAACAAAATCGTTATCACCATACCTCTTGAAATAAGCACAAGGGTCTGCATTAAGTTTGTTGTATCCAAGGCACATAATGAAGGAATCAAATCTCTTATACCAACACCTCGGCGCCTGCTTTAGACCGTACAGAGATTTGTTCAACCTGCAAACCAAGTTATTCTTTTCTTTTTCTTCAAAACCTTCAGGCTGGAGCATATAAATTTCTTCTTCAAGATTTCCATGAAGAAAAGCTGTTTTAACATCTAGCTGCTCTAGATGTAAGTCCAATGTAGCACACATTGCCAAAACTACTCGAACTGTTGTTAGTCGAACCACATGAGAAAATATTTCATTAAAATCAATACCTTCTTTTTGAGCATATCCTTTAACCACCAGTCTTGCACGATACCTCTCCACTTGATCGTCACCATTTCGCTTGATTTTGAAAACCCATTTGTTACCAATTGGCTTCCTTCCTTGTGGTAGTGGCATAAGGTCCCATGTATTATTTTTATGAAGGGCTTCAATTTCTTCTTGCATCGCCATTACCCACAGTGAAACATCTGAGTTGTTTATTGCCTCCTGGTATGTTGATGGCTCACCGTCCTCTGTTAAAAGGCAATATGCAATATTACCTTCTATAACATAATCTGAGTGCCAATTGGGACGTCTTCTTACACGATATGATTGACGAGTTGTTGGTGCTTCAGAACTCTCTGGTTATTGTTCATCATGTGCTGGTTCTGCTTCTGAAGAATCTCCTTGTTCAAACTTCTTTTCCACATTTATCTGTGTAGTCTCTGACTTTTCAGTGCTATCATTGTCTTCTTTTCTTTGTAGTTTATCCTCTACAAAGATAACATCCCTGCTGATGATCACTTTGCGGGCAGTGGGATCCCACAAGCGATACCCCTTGACTCCATCAGCATACCCCAAGAATTTGCATTTCCTGGATTTTGGATCCAGCTTTGAGATTTCTTGGGAGTTGTACATCACGTACACAATACTTCCAAATATATGGAGGTTTGAATAATCAGATGGTTTACCAGTCCACATCTCCATTGATGTCTTCAGCTCTATTGCAATTGATGGAGCTCGATTCACCAAATAACAAGCGGTATTGACTGCTTCTGCCCAGAATGATTTTTCTAGGCCTGCATCCCTCAACATTTCTCTTGTTATTTCTAACAAGGTTCTGTTCATCCGCTCTGCCACTCCATTTTGTTGAGGAGTGTTTTCCACTGTGAACTATCTTTTGATGCATTCTTTCCTGCAAAAGTCATCAAATTCTTCGCTTGTGTATTCTCCTCTATTATCTGTTCTGAAACACTTGATCTTATTTCCAGAATCAAGTTCCACCTGCGCTTTGAAGATTTTGAAAGTTGAAAACACATCTGACTTCTTCTTAATAGGATACACCCAACATCTCCTAGAGTAGTCATCAATAAATGAGACAAAGTATTTTGCTCCACCTAGGGATGTAATTGGTGCTTGCCATACATCAGAATGAACCAATTCTAGAACATTTTTGCCTCTAGAATTTGACATGTTGAATTTCAACCGGTGCTGCTTACTTGTTATACAATGCTCACACAAAGAAAGTAATATCTTTGTTAAGCCGGGAAGTAGCTTTTGCTCCACAAGGACTTTCATTCCTTGTTCTGACATGCGTCCAAGTTTCTGATGCCATAGCATTGCAGAATCTGAACTACATGAGGCAATAGAGGCTTCTGCTTCTAGCAAAGTCTCTCCTTCAGTATGTACAAGTTTGCCGCTATCTTTTCACCTTTAAACACCACAAGCGCTCCACGGAACACCTTCATGATTCCTTTCAGTGTTTTAATCTTGCTTGCATTATTATCCAACAATCCGTAGGATAATAAATTTTTCTTTAGGCCTTTCACGTGCCGCACATCTCGAACAACTTTAATTATTCCATCATACATCTTCAATTTGATGGTTCTCATGCCAATGATCTCTAAGGCATGATCATTGCAACTATACACAGATCCTCCTGAGTCAGGTTCATACTGATGGAACCATTCTCTTCTTGAGGTCATGTGATATGTTGCTCCTAAATCAATGAGCCATATATCTGCAAATTGTTTTCTTCCTTCCACGGTGGTTGACGTTTCACAGTATAGAGCATCTCCATCATCTGAAGTGTTTGCGGTATTGCCTTGTGGATTGGAGTTTTTATTTAGACTCCAACAATCCTTCTTCAAGTGACCCTTCTTTCCACAGTTGTAACACTTTAAATTCTTCTTGCTTCTCGACTTCGATCTACCATGTTTGTGACTGCTGCTTTGGCCACGTTCTGTTGATCTCCCTCTCATCGTTGTCAACGCTTCTGCTTGTTGTAGATTTACTTGTCTGTCTTCCTTGTTCTTGCACCGATTTTCTTCTTGTAGAACAGCAGCTGCAACGTCATCGAAGACTAGAATGGTGACATTACTGTTTGTCAAGTTGATGATGAGTTGATCATATGAATCCGGTAGACTTTGAAGTAGAAGTTCAGCACGTTCTTGTTCTCCTATTTTACAGCTTAAGGATGTAAGCTGAGAAAATAAGGTGTTCAGTGTATTTAAGTGCTCCGTCACTGAAGTAGATTCTGACATACGGAGAGTGTACAATTTTCTCTTAAGGAAAATTTTATTGTGCAGCGATGTGGCCTCGTACAATTTGGTAAGATGATCCCATATCTCCTTAGCTGTCTTCTTCTCCTCGATGCTTGACAATACTTCATCTGCTAATGCTAGATGAAAGTTTGTCATAGCATTCCCGTCCATCTCGTTCCATTTAATGTCATCTGCGAAATCCACAGGCCTTTCATTGATAGCCGCTAAACACCCGTCTTTCCTTAGGATGGCCTTCATCTTCAATTTCCATAATGAGAAATTTCTCTCATTGAATTTTTCAATATCAAATTTCGTTGCCATAACTTCTTTTACGGATAGCTCCCACTATTTCACTATCGTGAATAGTTCTCTGGAACCTTCAAAGAATGGGTAATAACTTCTTATTTTCTTATGTTGGAGGATCCACCTTTTGGTGGCAAGCACAAAGACAATAAGCAGATATTACACACTCTAATCTAGCTCTGATACCAATTGTTGTGGAAGACGGCTATCAGATAGAGCAAAATCGCAACTGATAATTTGAGAAAATAAAAATGAAGATAAAGAAGACACAAAATTTACGTGGAAAACCCCTATATAATATAGGGTAAAAACCACGGGCAACGGTAGAAGAATTTCACTATGAGAAAATAGGAATTACAACCTTTCTCGATCTACAAATAAGAAAACAATGATAATTCTCGCTTGATAAAAATGAGAAAACAACTCTCAAGAAACTCTCTAAATTCTCTCTAGTATTGGAAGAAAGCTAAAATGCTGTGGGATGGTTTTGAAGCTAAATGAGCTAGGGTATTTATAGTTGAAGCTTTAAGGACTAATTTGTAAATATCCTAAATTATAATGGCTAAAATTGAGGTTTTACCATTTCTAAAATTCAGCAATAACTGCTGCCCCTTTTTTTCCAAGCAGCACCGAAAGTTGCATTTATTATGCACACTTTCGGTGCATAGTCAACACCATGGGTCGTCAGTAAGAACCTTTGAGAAGTCCCTTTCATCTACAAATCTAACCAAAAAATAGTTATTATCGATATCAATAAGTTGATATTCACCAATCGGTTTCCACAAAGCATGGATACGATTCAACATGGTTTTGAACCCAATCTTGCGCCCAAGGAGACGGATAATAATAGTATTACTCATATTCCTATTGATCTGGTCGTGCACCCGATCAGAGAAACGTATCGACGGGATTAACCCCGAACGATCCATAACGACATCTTCCTCCAATATGATCACCTCATCGTCTACTAAGCCCGACACCCTACCAACACCAATATTCGATTGCTTTCCATCAGAAACCACGCTAGCATACGAACTATTGTTCTTATTTTGATGGCTTCCATCTCAATAGTAGTTCATTCTTTAGCAACATTGGATTCAGAAATGTTGACTTCAGGGATTACATTGTCCCCATCAGTATCCATCGCTTGGATAGACTCATGGTCACCTTCTTCTTCCTCTGCCCGACCCTTCTTGGACAAGTGAGTGGCATCCAACAGCGTTGGGGAAGCTGGACGTTCCCTCGGAGGCACGAAAGGTATAACTGGTGTGTTCTCCGACGGCCGGTGACGCCAGACAGAATAGTGATTATCCTGTAGGCTAGCTCCGACAGACGATTCACAAGAGAAAATTCGCCCAAAACCAGAGAAAAAAGTCTCTAGGGTTTAATAAAATATTATAAAATCAATAACTATCAAAAGCAGTCCACAAGCCGGACTGTTATAGCAAAAAAAATCGTCTTTATTCGAATTTTGCCAAAAATAGCAAAAATCGTATTTATTCGAATTTTGCCAAAATTAGCAAAATCCCGAAAATCACTCTAAATTGAAATTCGAAATAAAATAAACAATCTCCCAAAAATCCGGTCTAAATCGGATTTAAATTGACTTCCTAATTAACAATCGAAATATTACCATAAATAGTAAAAAATAACTAAATCTAGTGATTCGGAGGGGAAAACGGCAGAATTTGAGGTTGAAAAAAAGGCCACATGGAGCATAGCTCATGTGGAGAGCGTGCGCGTCGAAAAGAGCTTTCGGATTGGGGTCTTATGCGCGATTCTGACACCTGTAGCCAAAGTTATGGCCAAAAGACTGAAACATACTCAAAACGACCCCAATAAGGAACATGTCACAATCAATTCCCGCCTTTGCGCTGATCTGCCAACTCATGGTATCTCAGCGCCATCAACGTGCAATCTGACAGCTCAGCATCATCTGTCTCGGATCCCCCTGCATCAGCCGGCCACCGGGGTAGTCATAAGTATTGGAACCTAGGGCTCCTCTAGGGCTACCTTGCGTAGAGAGCATGATCGTTGACTTCAATTGATTAATAATACTAACAGTTTTTAAAAGAATGATAATTATGTTTAAATGTAGTTATAAAAGATCAATTATTATTGAAAAATAAATTGTTAAAAACAGACCCGGTCTGATTCTAAACTTAAACAAGAACCCTTAAAAGAGACTGGGCCGTATCCGGTCCGAATGGGAAACACCTTTACTCATCAGTAGCTATCAATTTATTATTTATTAGTATTTCAATTCCAAATTTCACTGAGCTAAACTAACGCGATCTACAAATCCATGAAGAACACGAAATCACTGCAAAAGAATTAGTGAAAATTCGGTTACAGAATTTGTTAATATTCATATAGAACAATTATTTTGATTTTTTATTTTATTTTAATTTTTTTGCAGTGTGAAATGGCACTGAGCAATCTGACGTTGTCTCCAACGATTCCTCCACCTTCTTCTTCTTCTTCTTCTTCTTTGTTCTTCTTCACTAGAAGCTCTACTTCTGTGAAATTTCAGGCTTTGAAACCCTAATCAAATCCAACGGCTGCTTTCGTTTTCACACCGCGAGGAACCGCTGGCAATCCGGTGCAATCGACACTCGCGGCTGCGTCGCTGGCATTGTCGAGAACAACGCGCAGGTTTCGTCTTCTTCTTCTTCTTCCTCGCGCGGAGCCACCGTCCCCGGAAACGCCGTTGTTGAGATTCCGGTTAGTTGTTACCAGCTGATCGGCGTTTCGAGTCAGGCTGAGAAAGATGAGATTGTGAAGTCGGTGATGAATTTGAAGAGTGCTGAGGTTGATGATGGTTACACTAGTGATGTTGTCGTTTCTCGTCAGGTGAAATGATCGAAGAGGTCGTTTTTTGTATTTTTTTTTTCGGAATTATTTTTTGTTATTTCCTTCTTTTTTATTCCTCTTCGCAGGAAGTTTTGATGGATGTGAGGGATAAGCTACTTTTCGAAACGGAATACGCCGGAAATGTGAAAGAGAAGATTCCGCCGAAATCATCTCTTCGAATTCCATGGCGTTGGTTGCCTGCTGCTGTTTGCCTTCTTCAAGAGGTGCAATTCTGCACTGTTTATCCCTCAATTTGTAGGTTTTTATTTTTTATTTTTTTATTTATTATGATAGGATATATTGTTAAACATTTAGAGAAATAATATTTGTGTCGCATTTGAATCAAGAAGCTTTCTTTTTAATGTTTGAATTTAAAAGCAAGTGCTAGCAGTTCTTCAAATTAATAAAATAGTGTTCATGGTTATTCATTATGTTTGAATTGGTGTTATATTTCAGCCATTTGCTCTTGTAAAACAAGTACTACAATTTCAAATTTTATTATGTGCTTTTGCTTTAAAATTTTGAGGAAGCATTTCAAAAGGTAAATGAAACCCGGGACTTCTTCGGAACTTGTTAATGTATAAGTAAATTTTAGAAGGCGATTTGTATATGATAGAACATGGGCAAATGTCTAAAAGAGTATAACTGATATTCAAACATTGTTGTTGCATATCAAATTAAATTTTTCGTAAAACCTCATCTGCTTTGGCATCCAAATTTTCATTTTTATGCATTTATGTATCTGCATTTGGAAGCAAACAGTAAGTAGAGATAGCATCCACGAAAGAAAGCCTTAAAAAATGAAGTACTTTTTTAGCTCGGAAAGAACTGATATGGTATGGATTCCTTGTGAATCAGGTTGGAGAAGAAGAGCTTGTCCTTCAAATTGGGAGGGCAGCTAGTCAGCGTCCAGATGCTAAGCCATATATTCATGATTTACTTTTATCAATGGCACTTGCTGAGGTGAGGCAAATAGGTGAAGAGCTTAGCATCTTTTACCAGCTTTAACATCAACTTTGCTATGCCCACTTTTCTTATAATAGGTGTTTTCTTGAAGTGTTCAATCGCAAAGATAGGTTTCTTAAAGAACAAGGTCTCTGAAGGATTTGAAGCTCTTGCTCGTGCTCAGTCTCTTCTCAGAAGTACAAAGTCTCTTAAACAGATGGCATTGTTATCTCAGGTAATTTTTGTTGTTATTTTATGCTTTTGCCTCCATATTATTCAAGGATTTCCAGAACATATTTTGCTTCAGTCAGTAATAGGCACCTTCACCGTATCTTGATTAATAGCATGCTGTTCGTAACCAAAAAAAGGTAAAGAGATTCAAAACAATGCAAAACTTCTAATGAATTGATCTGATGGTTAAGAACTTAATATATTCTGCATGCTGATGACTGCAACCCTTGTTTCTCAAAAAATTATGAGCTACCCTTGTTTCTCAAGGTTTAGTCACAGCCTTTCTATTTACCTTAATTATTTGTCATGGTTCTTAGATAGAAGAATCTTTGGAGGAACTTGCACCTGCATGTGCATTGGAGTTATTAGGCTTGCCTCGATCACCTGAAAATGCCGACAGGCGACGCGGAGCGATTGCAGCCCTGCGTGAACTGCTCAGACAGGGGCTTGATGTGGAAGCATCTTGCCAGGTCCAAGATTGGTCAAGCTTCTTGAGCCAAGCTCTTAATCGGCTGTTGGCCTCAGAAGTAGTTGATATTCTTCCCTGGGATAATTTAGCGATGGCAAGGAAGAATAAGAAATCAATTGAATCACAGAATCAAAGGGTTGTAATTGATTTTACCTGTTTCTATGTGGCATTGGCAGCTCATATTGCTCTTGGATTTTCAAGCAAGCAAACTGACTTGGTAAGCTCTCTATTCCGCTTGGTCTGTGAATAATATGTTGGGTGGGGAGACTGTTTTCCATCATTTCTTTTGTTATTATTGTCACTTTTTTAATATATTTCTGTAGATTATCAAAGCAAAAACTATATGCGAGTGTTTGATAACATCTGAGGGTGCTGATCTAAAGCTTGAGGAGGCTTTCTGTTTGTTCATTCTTGGACAGGTATAGATTTTATATCCTTGTACCTAGTGTTGCATTTAAATATCATAGAAGGTTTTGTTCCTTTGGAAGCTGGAGCTTTTTTTTTTCTCATCGAAATGCTTTTATAACTTGTATGTTGGTTATTAGGGAAGTGAGGTTGAGGTTATTGAAAAACTTCAACAACTTGATTCAACTTCAAATCGTGCACCTCAAAATTCTATTACAGGAAAAGAGATACTAGGCAGTTCTAAGACAAAATCATCATTGGTAAGTCTTAACCCGTCTTCTGCTTTGAAATATGCATCTAAGGTTGCAATGAACGGAATGTTTAACAGTTAGGAGATCAAATATGTTTAATTTACTTTTTTGACTGTGGATTGTCTATTGTGATTTTATGTTTGCCGAGGAACTTTAGGAGAATAAGGGGCCTGCGCGTCATTTCAGGTAATGAATGTTACATAGAATGGAGTACTGACTTGTTTAAAGACTACTAGAGGGGTGATGGAGCATTGCTCAATGGCAATAGTTTAAACCTTGGATCAGATTCGAGCCCTTATCTATTGGCCTTGGTGATTGTTGAATTTATTAGGTACATTCAAGATGCTATACTTTGGTGTATGCTTTTGCAGATAATATCAATCTGGTGGATCAGATGAGATGCTTGAGTTATGGTGGGAAAACATAGAATCAAAAGTCTTCGGTACCCCTAAAACAAAGTGTATGATATGAAAACTCTGTAGAGTTCTGGCAATGAAGCAAAGCGTAAAGTTGAAGAAAAAGATGTACTGCAAAGTGATTTGTTTTAGTATCTTGGCTCAATCATGCAAAAATAGGATCTGTAGAGTTCTGGCATTGAAGCAAAGCATAAAATTGAAGAAAAAGATATACTGCAAAGTGATTTGTTTTAGTATCTTGGCTCAATCATGCAAAAATAGGATCCTAGCATGATTGGTGAAATTGAGAAAATTTACTTGGGTCTTGACATGTGTGATAACAATTCAGCAAATACCTCTTAAGCTTATGGCATACTTCTGCATGATAGCAATAACACCATGATTGCTTAATGCTATTGAATTTTTGGTGGTCAAGCACAGATGAAAGTTGTTAAAATGAGGATGCTGCAAAGATATTTGAGCTAATAAGAAAAATATAAGGTTAGGATTTAAGAATACACACAAGCATTCAGGAAAATATGGAAATTGTAGTAAGCATCACACGAGACATATATATGGTGGTTTGGCTGTGTTTGACAGTGGTACATAAATGCTTCTATTGGAGTTTTTGTTGCTCGGACGCATTGTTTTTCTTGAAGTTCTGATGCCCTTAACATTCCTCCAATTACATGGAAGAACTCAGAAAAGACTAACCATACCCTTGTCAGATACATACTCATATCCAAAATTCACACCCGGGTCTAAGTAACATTGGTTGGAGTATGATTTAATAGAACTCTCGATTTAGTTCATATGATATTACTCTAGCTAGGTTTCTTAATAGAAAACAATGTTCCTTGTAGCTGACACCATCAGGTAGAACAATGTTGTCAAAGCACATGCCTAGGTTCTAAGTTGCAGTGCGAATCAATTAAACCTCCTACATCCTTCAGGCAAGGCACGTTTAGTAAGATGGATTCTTTTTGTGCTTGGGGACATTTGTCGTCTATTTATAGGAATAAAAAGATCAATGTTTCAGTCCTTGGTGAAAGACATTGCTGCCCTAGTCTTATAAAAAAAAAACATTGCTGCCCTAGTGGAGAGTAAAGATGTAATTGTTAGGCATATATTGAGAGCTGCTAATTGGGAATTGGATAAATTAGCTAAAGAAGGAATAGGATGATTATTAGGGTATTGTTTAGGTTGTTCTGCTTCTGAGTTGGTTTTATTTCTGTTGTTTGTCTGGTTTTTAAGTGTTATGTTGTAACAGAAGCTTGTTAGGATCTGGCTTTGTATTATTCTTATATTAATAAATTATTAGGCACTCTTTTCCTCCTTCCAATGACCTTCATGTTACTGTTGTAACGTGGAGGTTATGAAGGAGGTTTTTAATGAGGCCTACTCTATTTCTATCAAAAAAAAAAAAGATCAATGTTTTAACTGCTGTACAACTTGTTGAAAGATTGAATGGATATGCATGAAAATTGGCATTTTGTTTAATGACATTAGTTATGATAATTTGTCTTTGAAACACGTTAGGTATTGCCATAGTGCAAACTCTAATAGCTTTTTAACAAAATTATATATCTTAAACTTATTAGAGATAATAATAGAGAGAATTTTTTTCATGTAATTAATTTTCATTTAGAAATTAGTGCCTCCACTCAAGTAAACACCCCTATTGCACCTGCGGTGATGCAAGTGCTTAGAGCACGCAATGCTTTGACACACTAAGGCTTAAAGGAGCGTGATTCTTGCGTTTGTAGAGAGCATGAACTTAAGCCTGTTAAATGCATACAAATTCAAGCTATGGATCATGTTAATTCATGCTCTCTTTTTATTGCTTTTTTTTCCTTATTTTATGTTTTCAAGACTGGTAATTTGGCAAGGTAGTGCACTTGATAATAGTCATGATTAGGTTGCTAGTTGAACTGTGTCCACTTCCACGTATCCCCTTCAAATTCTTTGAAGTTCTTGTTTATCTTCAAGATTGATGCCTTCTCTGATATCAAACTGCCTGCCGACTTAAGCAGGAAATTTGGCTGAAGGGTGCTGTGCTCTCTCTCTTTCCTGATACAAGGGATTGTTCTCCTTCTTTGGTAAGAGCAAAATGACTGAGCTATTGGATTAACAGGGAAATACTAACATTTGTACTTGTCTGCAGGCCAACTATTTTGGTGGTGAAAGAAAAGTTCTTAGGAGCAAGAAAAGTAATGGTGCCCCTCAAACCATCCCTAGTCTAGGCCATAGATCACTTGCTTCTGGTCTTGCATCTGAGAGGAAAGATTTTGAGGATTCCCTTCCCCGTATGAAATCTTCTCTACATATTGTATCAACTGTTAAGCAATCACCGCCAACTGATTTGCAAAGCCCTTTTGTAACGGTTGACAATAGCAATGGAAACAATGTCAATTCGTCAGTTCAGTTGGAAAGAAAATTTGGAGGAAACCAGAATAAAGCTTGGGAAAGTTGGTTTTCCCAGAGTAATTTCACCGAAAGAGTAACTTTTGTTGCTGTATTAGGGTGCATTATTTTAACTGGCTTTAAGCTCTCAGGAATGAAATTGAGTGGGGTCAGGCGTATGTCAATATGGACCTCTGGTAAACCACGTATGAGTACAAGTTCCCTTACCCATAAAGGAGATTCTTTCTTGGATTACAACTCTGCTCATATCAAGGCAAGTGGTATTGGTGGTAGGATAAAGAAACTCTTGGAATTGGCTAAGGTTCAATTCATAAACCCTTCAGAAGCTATGAATTCAAAAGCTTCCCGCCTTCCTGCTAGCCTATCAACTTTGATCACGGCAGTGGAGAGGAAGCAAATGTCTGTGCAAGAAGCTGAAGCTCTTGTCAGGCATTGGCAAACAATTAAGGCTGAAGCTCTGGGACCTAACCATGAGGTTGATACCCTTTCCGAAGCCCTTGATGAGTCGATGTTAATTCAGGTAAAATCTATTGAAGGTTTCATTTGATTTCATGCTTTTGTTAACAGTAAGATAATGCATGAACCTTCCGTTGTCTCCTTGCCTAATCACCATAACCCCAAAAGGGAGGAGCTTGATCAGTGGAAGAAATTTAATGGATGCAGTATAAACATATACTTTTAGTTCTTATTGAAAAAAGACTAGCTTAAATTGAAATCAAGATTCAACCATTTATGAGATTTTTTTTTTAAATTTCAAAACTAAAACCTTTGCTAGGTACTAACTTTGAATTCATGACTGGAAAAGTTTTGCATGTTTATTTCAAGATTTCTATTCCTGGAGGTAGAAGTACCACTTCATGGCTATAACCTTCAGTTTGGATTTTCATTTTTTGTTGACATAATTGTGGTCTGCAGTGGCAAGCATTGGCTGATATGGCTAAAGCTAGATGTTGTTATTGGAGATTTGTTTTGCTGCAATTGACCATTCTTCGAGCGGACATTCTAATGGATGTAAACATGGGGGAGATGGCTGAAATAGAGGCTCTCCTTGAGGAAGCAGCAGAGCTTGTTGATGAGTCTCAGCTAAAGAATCCTAATTATTACAGGTGAGCAAATATAATATAGGCTTAGTGTTATTTTGGAGCCTAGATCTAGAACTTGAAACTGTTTAATCAGAATGCATGGACTAAGTTGTACTTATCGACTGATTGCTGCAGCACGTATAAAATTCGATATATTCTTCGGAGGCAAGACGACGGATCATGGAAATTCTGTGGAGGCGACATTGAAATGCCATCATAAGACGAAACAGCATTCATAACAAGCCACAGTCAGTTGACTGCTAATCTTTTCATAACGTAGTTTCTAGTTTCGAGCTGTGCTGTGATTGAAGCCGTAAAGTTGCAATAAGCCAGTAAGTTTATCGTTGAATTGCCTGATTCCTAAAGATAACAATTTTTAAGTGTCCACTTCAGAAACCTGTTAGAACCTAATTTATTTAATTTTTTCACTGTACACGTGTGCTTTACTTTCAAGTTTACACACTCTTGAGTTTTATATAATGGCTGTATGTTTCTGTAGTAGCACACATGAACTTAAGCTCGGTTTCAAGGTAGTTCATTCTTAGGAGGATTAGGATTTCATCTAAACCTAACAATTCGTGTATTCGTTTCGTGTTTCTGTTAGTTTTCGTGCCGTTATCATGTTTATCGAATTGTACACGTATTTTTCGACATGTTAATAAATTTTCAGTTTATATGCCAATCTCGAGACCAATCTAAACAGCTCCACTGCTTTTGCATGATTTTTCCATTGATCATAAACCAATCTAAATTGCTTTCTTTGACGCATGATAATGCATTTTGACAATTTATATAGTGATGCTTTCTTACTTTTTCATGAAATTTTCTGTTTTAAAAAAATAGCGCTGTTTTGGTGTAAATTCTCATTTCATCACACCGTTTCATCTTATTCTGAGTAATTCGAAAATTGAGTGATCACTTTGAGAAATTTTAAAGTTGAAAGACCAAAACTGGAATAAATATAAAGTGATGAAAAGGGCTTAGTTCAACCTTTAAATAATCCCAACAGCACAGTTGTCAGCATTATATCCTTCATTGTTTTCCCCGGCTTTAAATAAAGCTTTTTATCTATACATTGGGACTATATAGGAATACTTTTATTGAATTCGATATTAATTGAATTAGAAAAAATAAAATATACTTTTAAATGATAATTAATATTATTTTGGGAAATAAAATATCTGTGCTTAGTAAAAAAGGATGAAATAAATATTATTTTGATAAAATTACCGTAATGATGACCTATAATTCATATTTGATAGACTGATTTCCTTTTGTAAAATAATTAAATGGTAATAGGCAAGTTCATACAAGTTGGGTAAATCATATTAAAACAAAGAGTGGGTATAAGACGGGCTTTCTTGCCGTTTTGAGAAAAATGATTTTTTTCATATAAGACATTTACCATATTATTTTCTGAACTAAATTTTTTTATTGATTTGAGAAAAATAATTTTTTATATAAAACATTTACCATATTATTTTTTGAATTAAGACTTCTTATTGGTTTGAATATGTCGTGCACTCTTGGTGTCTTCTCCATTTGATTGAAGACACCAAGCAATCGTGAGATCTTCTTCATTTACCTGAAGACGCCATGCAATAATTGAGTCTTCATATTTAGCTTGAAGACGCGTGGAGTACCTGTCGTATTTAGATTGATACTGTGCAATTCACCCTAGATGAGTAAATAATCCCTAGGGTGGCTGGAATGTTTTTGAGGGAATTGGAATCTGTGAAGGAATTGGAATCTGAATGAATTAGAATCTGAATCTGAAACATGTTTGGTTGGCAGGAAATTGAATTGGAATCCAATTCCATATTCTGTATAGTTCGCAGACATGTCATATGAATTTGATTTCAGTAATGTAAAATGACAGAATTGCCCTTCTTGTTTTTTTGCTTAATTTTAGTTTGTTTTATAACTTACATGTAACAATATATTATAAAAATTTAAAAAATTTTAAATTTTCATTTTATTGATTGATTATTCATTTCAATAAATTATAAAAATATACTAATAAATATCATAAGTTAAAATCATCCAAATTAGGGATGGCCATGGGTCGGGTTGGGTCGAGTTTTTGGTCCACCTGACCCGATAACAAGGGAACCTCCACCCGAGATCCGACCCGACCCGACCAAAATAAAGTTTCACCCGACCCGAATATATGAATTAGAAACCCGACCCGAAATAATAAAAAAATTATTTTTATTCAATAAAAACAGTGATTTAATTGAAAAAAAAATTATATATAGAGGGGTATTATTGTAATTATTCCTAAATATATAAGGTAAAATTATATATTTTTTCGGGTCGGGACGGGTATTTTTCACCATGAACCCGACCCGAATATCACACTTAAAAAAATCCGACCCGACCCGAATATCAAACTTAAAAAAACACGACCCGACCCGAACCCGATTTTTTTTTAAAAAAATCTGACCCGATCCCAAATTTTTTTTATAAAAAATCCGATCCGAATACCAAAAGATTGATGAGGGTAATATGGTCAAATTTCACATTCCCTCCTCCAAAGGATTGTAATTCCATCATGTTATAGATGAAATTTACTTTCCCTCCCTTTATAGAATTTGATTCCAATTCCCCCTTTGAAAACTTGAACTAAACATGGAAAGTGGTGGAATTAAATTTCAATTCCCTTTAATTCCAAGGGATTCCAGCGAACTAAACGCCACCTAGGTGAATTACCCCCCCCCACCACATCATTTACTCAACCATTTTGTTTGTATAAGATGGATCAAGTTATATTTTTAGTCCATTCAAATTTGAATCGAACAATTTATTCTTTATTCATTATTTGGTCGGGTCTGATTCTAAAAAAAATTATATGGTTTAAAATTACTCTTCCGTCCTAATTTTAAGAAAGTTTTGTGTAATCTAAAATTTGACCCCGTTTTAAGGTAACGATTCACACCTATTCGACTTCACATATAGATAGTTAGTGTCGGAACCGTCTTTCGGTTGGGCCCGAAATTGGGCTTCGACGTGGATTGATTGGGTTAGAGTCGCCACCGATCATTTATTTAAAAATAAATGGGTTGATCAGATACCCTATTTCTTACTGATCTGCGTCTTACCGGAAATATGTCGGGCTCAGGAGTCGGTTATGGTCAAGGAAGGATTAGCACCCTTGAACCGCCCTTTCGGTACTACGTAATTTCCGGTTGTCTTAATTAATAAAAATAACAAGTTAAATTAAAAGGTAAATTTCGATCCTAATTACTTACCCTTGATTGATTTGAAAATATCCTTTTATTTATTTCTCTTTCGAAATTTACAAGAGATTTGCTAGTTTTTCCTGTGTTTTCTTGTGTACCCTCTCGTAATATTTGTGTATCTCGTGTGTGTGAAATTGTGTGAAAATTCTGTGTAAAAACAGTGTGTAAAAAAATCCCCCCATTTCTGTGTTGATTACATACGTTATTTATAGCCTAGGATTTGCTAAGCATTTGAGTCCTATTCTAACTTGGTTGTCTTCGTGGGTTGTTGGTGTTGTCGGACGTTTCGGGATCGTTGCGTGTGACCGTGAAACTCGGACATTGGTGAGGGTTATTGACCGAGGGATTCGGTCGTGGGACTCTTGGACGTGGACCGTTGACCATGCGATGCTGGGGTGAGACGGAAAGCTACTGAGACATCAGGAACCCTAATCTGCCTTAGGGTTTGTTACTGGGTCGAACACAAGTGGGCTGTTGTATACTTATTTGGTTCTGTAAAATAAAAAGAAAAGTATAAATATATATTTATAATATATCATTATATGATATGGTCAAAATCAAACGTCTACAGCTGCCCCTCTTTGTTCATTGTTGTGTAACGAAAATAGAGCAAAGATTAAGAGACGCAAATTTCGGCCATATCGAATACTCTCTGTCGTAGAGTTAAAATTCAATATTGAAACTGGTTTAAATCACAAAATGACTCCCTCGTCGTGAGGTTGAGTTGAACTGGAAACTTCTGAGCACGATATCCTTCGTCGTGAAGTTGAAATCGAACATAAAGCTTTTGGCAAGTGGCTCCTAGATCGTCTTCTGGCTCAAGATACTTTGTCATGATGGTGAAACTCGACTTGAAGACTTCGGTGTTGCTGTGTCACAGATGACTCATTCGTCTTGAAGCTAGGTCAACCCGTTAGGGTACGATACCCTTCGTTGTGAAGTTGTATATGTATATGTCCCCTCCGTTGTGAAGCTGAGCCTGAGAATTGGATATCCTTCGTCGTGAAGTTGGAATCCAAGTATTGTTCCGAGTCCAATATCCTTCGTTGTGAAGTTGAAATTGGCCCTGAAATTGAGAAATGTTTGTTGACAACCAGTGGTCCCTTCGTCGTGAAGTTGAACTTGCGTTGTCTGGAGTCCAATATCCTTCGTTGTGAAGTTGAAATTAGCTCTGAATTTGAGAAATGTTTGTTGACAACCAGCGGTCCCTTCGTCGTGAAGTTGAACTTGCGTTGTCTGGAGTCCAATATCATTCGTTGTGAAGTTGAAATTGGCTCTGAATTTGAGAAATGTTTGTTGACAACCAGCGGTCCCTTCGTCGTGAAGTTGAACTTGTGTTGTCTGGAGTCCAATATCCTTCGTTGTGAAGTTGAAATTGGCTCTGAATTTGAGAAATGTTTGTTGACAACCAGCGGTCCCTTCGTCGTGAAGTTGAACTTGTGTTGTCTGGAGTCCAATATCCTTCGTTGTGAAGTTGAAATTGGCTTGAGTTTGAGAAATGTTTGTTGACAACCAGCGGTCCCTTCATCGTGAAGTTGAACTTGCGTTGTCTGGAGTCCAATATCCTTCGTTGTGAAGTTGAAATTGGCTCTGAATTTGAGAAATGTTTGTTGACAACCAACGGTCCCTTCGTCGTGAAGTTGAACTTGCGTTGTCTGTAGTCCAATATCCTTCGTTGTGAAGTTGAAATTGGCTCTGAATTTGAGAAATGTTTGTTGACAACCAGCGGTCCCTTCGTCGTGAAGTTGAACTTGTGTTGTCTGGAGTCCAATATCCTTCGTTGTGAAGTTAAAATTGACTCTGGGTAAAACCTGCAAAAATATGCATATATGCGATGTTAAGGATGTCATGCTCTTAGGTATGCCTAAAATGTATAGGCAACATATGTTATTCTGGGCTCTGGAGAGAAATCTTGATCTCCGGTGGCCTGTCGTTATTGACTCTTGATTTTGAAAGCTTGAGGTTCCGATCTCTGATCTTGAATTCTTCAAATGTTTAAATCTGATGTGCACATTCTATTTTTTTCTTGATTTGGGAGATACTCCTCAACTAACTCAACTATGTGCATGAGCCTTGATCGGCTTTTAGGTACCTGTACTTTTCAATGAATCTTTGTACAGTAATATGCGATTATCTTTCATAATAAATAAATAAATCATTAGGTTTAAATCTAATTCAAGATGCTCAAAAGGAATTGGAGGAAAGATGGTCTTTATTCATAAGGGAGGAGAAGAACAAATAATACATGGCAAACATTCTAGAAAACGAATACACGATGATGTGTAAATGAACGTCTTAGATCTCGATAATGTGGGCACTTCTGAGCTGAAAAGTCGTTTAGTGACCTTGAATGCAGCCTTTGCCAAAGGATTTTTGAAAATGCGACAACGTTTGGGAGAGTGCGACATTTCTCCGATTTGTTGAGTTTGTAGAAGATCCTTGTGCCGGGATGTTTCCACTGTTAATATCCAAATCGCCTTCTCCGGGTTTTCAACTTGGACTCATCCTTGGTTGCAAGACGCCCTTTACGGGTTTTTATCTTGAACCCACCTTATTTTCTCTTATTTTATTCTTTTTTTCTCTTTTTCTTTTTTCTTTTCTCAATTTAGGGCGCCCTTTCGGGTTTTCACCCTAAACGTTCTTCTCTTTTTTTTTCAACTTAGGACGCCCTCTCGGGTTTTCATCCTAAGCGAAGTATTTCTTGACTGCGTCCGAGTTGATGGGATGTGGCAGTTCAGGTCCGTCCATTTCAGCCAGGATGAGGGCTCCTCCGGAGAAAGCCTTTTTCACGACATAAGGTCCTTCCTAATTTGGCGTCCATTTTCCTCGGAAATCTTTCTGGACTGGCCAAATTCTTTTTAGCACTAGATCTCCCTCGCGGAATATTCTTGGGCGCACCTTTTTGTCATGTGCTCGGATCATTCATTTCTGATAGATTTGACCATGATGAATGGCTTTCAGTCTTTTTTCATCTATCAGATTAAGCTGATCATATCTGGATTGTGCCCACTCTGCATCATCCAGTTTAACTTCTGGCAAGACCCTGAGAGACGGAATCTCGACTTCAATGGGTAGCACTGCTTTCATTCCATAGGCTAATGAAAATGGAGTTGCCCCAGTCGAAGTTCGTACCGAGGTTCGATAAGCGAACAAAGCAAAAGGCAACTTCTCATGCAAGTCTTTGTAAGTTTCAGTCATTTTCTCCACTATCTTCTTAATGTTTTTGTTTGCTGCTTCTACTGCTCCGTTCATCTTTGGTCTGTAAGCAGTGGAATTGTGATGTTTTATGTTGAACTGTTCGCAAGCAGCACTCATCATCTTGTTGTTCAAGTTTGTTGCGTTATCGGTGATAATCCTTTCAGGTAGACCATACCGACATATAATTTCTTTCTTCAGAAACTTGAAAATAGTGGATTGATTGACACTGGCATATGACGCAGCCTCTACCCATTTCGTGAAATAGTCAATTGCTACGAGAATGAAACGGTGACCATTCGAAGCCTTCGGATGGATTTGCCCAATAACGTCCATGCCCCACACAGAGAAAGGCCATGGTGACGTCATTACATGAAGCGGATGGGGTGGAACATTTATCTTGTCTCTATAAATCTGACATTTATGACAACTCCTAGCATAGTTGATGCAATCGCTTTCCAGCGAGGACAAAAAACATCCGCATCTCATTATCTGTCTTGACATCATATGCCCATTTGCATGTGCTCCACAAACTCCATCATGTACTTCTTCCACTATCATTTTTGCCTCTTCAGCATCGACGCACCTTAACAGAACTTGGTTATGGTTTTTCTTGTATAAAACCTCTCCGTCAAGGACGTATCCAGCTGCCAACCTTCTAAGGGTTCTCTTATCGGTTTCGGTGGCTTTTTCTGGATAACTCCGATGCTTGATATACTGCAGAATGTCGTGGTACCAAGGCTTAGTGTCTTTCACTTCTTCAATTTGGTAACAATGAGCTGGGTACTCATACGACTGCATGTTAATTGGCATCATTTCAGACTCCCCACCAGCCTTGAATGCGGCTGCCAATGTAGCTAAAGCGTCAGCCATCTGATTTTCTTCTCTAGGCACGTAGTGGAAGGTAACTTCGTCGAACTCTTCGAGTAGATCCAGCACTAGTATCCGGTATTCTAACAGTTTTATATCCTTAGTTTCCCATTCTCCTCGGAGCTGATAGATTACTAAAGCTGAGTCACCATATACCCGCAAAGTCTTTATATTTTGCCCCAATGCAGCCCGAATTCCCAAGACGCATACTTTATATTCAGCCATGTTATTCGTGCAATCAAAGTTTAGCCTGCTGGTAAATGGGTAATGACTCCCTTCCGGAGAGATCAGGATTGCCCCGATGCCATGTCCTAATGCATTTGATGCTCCATCGAAATGCATTCTCCAGGAGCTATCTGTTGAAGTATCTGCTTCTTCTAAAGATATGGCCATCAAGTTTTCATCTGGGAAATCAAAGTCCAACGGCTCATAGCTCTCATCAGTTCTGCTTGCCAAAAAATTAGATATGGCACTGCCTTTTACCGCTTTTGGCTCACGTATTCGATGTCGAATTCAGACAAAAGCATCTGCCATCGGGCTAACCTTCCGGATAGAGCAGGTACACCCATCATGTATTTTAATGGGTCTAACTTGGAAATCAGCCAAGTGGTGTGATACAACATGTATTTCGGAGTCTTTTTGTAGCCCAGACCAGAGCACAACAAACATTCTCCATAGGAGGATATCAGACCTCGCAATCGGTGAACTTCTTGCTTAAGTAGTAGATGGCTCTTTCCTTCTTCCCGGACTCGTCATGTTGACCTAGGACACATCCCATAGAGCTCTCGAATATGGAGAGATACAAGAACAGAGGTTTTTCGGGGATAGGGGACATCAGGATAGGAGCGTGGGACAGGTACTCTTTTACCTTCTCAAATGCAATCTGACAGTTTTCATCCCATGTTCCAGGGCTGTTTTTTCGGAGAAGGCGAAAGATTAGATCACACTTGTCAGTTAACTGAGATATAAACCGGGCTATGTAATTCAATCTTCCTAAAAAACCTCGGACCTCCCTTTGTGTTCGTGGAGGAGGTAGACTCTGGATAGCCTTAACCTTATCAGGATCAACCTCAATGCCTTTTCTGCTGACTATAAAGCCTAATAGTTTCCCGGATGTCACCCCGAAGGTACACTTGCTAGGGTTCAGTCGTAACCGAAATTTCCTCAATCTCTGGAAGAGCTTTCTCAGATTCTCGACATGTTCATTCTCGGTCTGTGCCTTGACAATCATGTCGTCGACATAAACCTCGATCTCTTGGTGCATCATGTCGTGGAACAGGGTTACCATAACTCTCTGATATGTTGCCCCAGCATTCTTTAATCCGAAAGGCATCACTTTGTAACAGAAAGTTCCCCACATTGTGACGAAAGTGGTCTTCTCCATGTCTTCGGGTTGCATCTTGATCTGATTGTACCCCGAAAATCCATCCATGAATGAAAAGTAGGCGTTCCCAGCCGTATTGTCCACCAGAGTGTCTATGTGTGGCAGAGGAAAGTTGTCCTTGGGACTTGCCTTGTTAAGGTCCCGATAATCGACACACATGCGTACTTTCCCGTCCTTCTTCGGTACAGGAACTATGTTGGCCACCCACTCCGGGTATTTGGCTACTTGGAGAAAACCGGCATCAAATTGCTTCTTGACTTCTTCCTTGATCTTAAGGAGCATTTCTGGTCGCATTCTTCTCAGTTTTTGCTGCACAGGTTTGAATTCTGGTTTGATTGGAAGTTTGTGATCTACCATATCTGTGTCTAGTCCCGGCATGTCTTGATACGACCAAGCGAACACATCTCCGTACTCCTGAAGTAAGACTATCAGGTTTTTTCTTGCTTCAGTCGAAAGAGTTGTGCCGATTTTAACCTCCTTTCGATCTTCCTCAGTGCCCAAATTTAAGATTTCGATCGCCTCCTCATGTGGCAGTATTTGCTTTTCTTCTCTTTCTATCATTCTCAACAATTCGGTAGGCAAGTTGTACTCCTCTTCATTATCGCATTCATCAAAATTCCCCAAGACAAATGGTTGATTCAAAATCCACCTCCGGATCAGGATCATCAGTGCCCACATTATCGTTATCTGGGAACCTGAAAGGAGGAAGATGTGCATGTGTGAGAGGATAATATCCCATACGGAACGGTCAAGAACTAACTTTGAGAGTAACTGGAAATGAAGTACTAGAATGAAGGAGATAGATAATGAATTCAAAAATAAAAGAAAATTTGTTTGCCATGGAAAAGAAAAATGCATCTTTTATTGAACTTAAACAAAATGTTTATTCACCCTTACAAAAGATCACCTATTGCCCCGGGTATAGGCAAATAGGGATAGTTCGAATATTACTCTGAAAGATTCTTGTAAACCACAGGTAGTTCTTCCGCCGACCAACTGCTAGGCACGAACCCATGTGGCAGAGGGCATATCCCGGATCTATCTCCGTTGTCAATATTTTCTGTGGTCACGACATTGATGTTCAGATCTTCTAGAGCCGTTTCTAACTCGGATATGGTGGTCTCAAACACATAACCACCTGACTTGAATGTTCTGAAAAGCGGCGGGAATGTCATAGGCTTCCATTGGAGTTCGTTTCCAGTCAATCTGGCCAATCTTCTCTCCCGGTTCTTTTGGATCTCCTTTCTCTTTTCATGATAACTGGGCTAAAAACCGAGCCCAAATTGGTCTAATTTTGAGATAGGAAGGACATGATTGATCATTCCTTGCAAATATTTCCCAAAACCTCTCCCGGTTCTGGCGCCTCGGCCCAGGGTTTGCTTGATCTCCATCCTTGTGCGTTTGGAGAGTCGAGGTCTTGGGATTCTCTTTCCTTCCGCCACGAATGTGGCATTCACAAACTCCAAGGAGCGGAATGAACATTCTACCGCTTCCTCGTCTACTTCGATGTATGGAGCCTCCGTGGTCACGCTTGCCACAATATCTTCCTCAGCGTTGATAATTACTAAGGCCCCGTCAATAACAAATTTAACTTTTTGGTGCAACGTGGAGGGTACTGCACCTGCTTGATGAATCCATGGCCTTCCCAAAAGACAGCTATAGGACGGCATGATATCCATCACAAGGAACTCAACATCATAGGTGGCTGGTCCGATGGTCAATGGTACCTCGATCTTTCCGATTACCTCTCTTTTGGTCCCATCAAATGCTCGGACCACATTCTGACAAGCTCTCATATGAGAGGTATCTATTGGTAGCCTCTTCAATGTAATCGAAGGCATCACGTTCAGGGCTGAACCATTATCGATTAAGACACTTGGTAAAGCGTGCCCCTTACAGTAGGTAGTAATGTGTAACGCCTTCGTTCGGCCTCTTCCTCCTGATGGAATCTCATCATCTGAAAACGAGATGAGATTATCAGCTTGAATATTGTTCACCAGTCGATCCATCTTGCTGACTGGTATGTCTTGTGGCACGAACGTTTGATTAAGGACATTCAACAGCGCTTCTCGGTGTGCTTCCGAGCTTAAAAATAATGCTAGCATTGAAGTACGTGTAGGTAAGTTGTGGAGCTGTTCTACAATGTTGTACTCGTTGTGCTTCAAGATCTTGAGGAACTCTTTAGCTTCTTCCTCCTTTATAGGTTCATTGACAACTAGCACATCTTCTTTGAACGGCTCAAGTGGTCTTTGCCCCACTTTACTATTACCTCCTCCGGAAGTACTCACCTGACATTCGTACTTCCATGGCACTTGCCGATTGTCCTTATATTGAAAAGGCCGAGGTGCTGAGATTACCACCTTGGCTGGTGTTGTCACTGTCATGCTTGTCTTAGGGGTAATTATCAAATGACTACCCCTACCAAATTTCTATCTGATGATTCTCCGGTGGCACAAACATCTGCTTCCAAAGAATCTTGAATTTCTTCGTAAAACTCCAGCTCTTTCTGGTTCATCATGAGTTGGACTAACGATCTGAACTCTGGGCAATCTTGTACTTTATGTCCTTCTTCGTTGTGGTAACAACAATGGTTACCATCTTCATTTTCTGTCGTATCTGGATATGGTGCAAGAAGCCATGCCTTCACCATTTGGCTCCATACCCAAGCCAAAGGAGATTTGATCTCTGAAACACTCGATTTAACTTTCCTGCCCCCTTCGGTAGTAACGACATTGATTCCTGTCTCCTGATGATTGGGCAAGGGATTCTGGGCGACGTTTGGTGCTCCGGAGTTGAAAGTGATCCAATTCTTGTTACACATTCGTTGCACAAGTCTCTTGAATGCGAGAAAACTTTCAATCGAATGCCCCTGCACACCGCCATGGTATTCGCAGTGAGCGCTCTCGTCATACCATTTCGGGTAAGGGGGCTTTATTGGATCCATAGGATAAGGCGATACTGCATGAGTGTCGAAAAGCTGTTGGTATAATTCTTTATACGTCAAGGGAATGGGGTCAAACTACTCCCTTTCTCTTTCCCTTCTTGGGTCCCTCTGGTTCTGTCTAGAAGTACCGGATGGTACAGCTGCTGTGGAATTTGAACTTGAGATCGTAACCCCCTTGTTGATGTTGTAGGTGTTCACATTGTTGATTTCTCGCTCTTTGTTTTTCATGGGAGGCTTTTTACTGGAGTCTCCTCCCTCAATCTTTCCTTGTTTAATGGCCAACTCGATCATTTCACCGGCCATGACTAAATCTGAAAAACTCCCCGACGTGATTGTTACCAAATGCCCGAAGTAAGGTGCCTTCAGGGTCTGTACAAATAGCTTTCTAGTTTCCTTTTCATCCAAGGGTGGATGAACTTGCACAGATAAATCCCTCCATCTCTGTGCGTACAGTCGGAAACTCTCATTGTATTTCTTCTCTAGGCTTTGTAACATGACCCGGTCTGGTCTCATATCATTGATATGCTTATACTGCTCCAAGAAAGACTTGTCTAAGTCTTTCCACGTCTTGATATGAGTCCGGCTAAGCTGGTTGTACCACCAAATAGCTGAACCGGACAGGCTCTCCTGAAAGAAATGGATCAGGAGTTGGTCATTCCCGCCATATCCTGTCATCTTTCGACAGAACATAGTGATATGGGCTGAATGGCAGCTGTTCCCGTCGAACTTCTCAAACTCAAGAACTTTAAACTTTGGTGGAAGCACCAAGTCTGGAACTAGGCTCAGCTCCATTGCGTCCACTCCATAATAATCATGGTCTCCCTGTACCATCTTTATTTGATCTTCTAATATTTTTATCTTTTCTTCCATCTTTTTGGCTTTATCTTCCTCATCAAAGTCTGGGACATGATAATCATCCGGATGATCGTCAGGGATGATCGTAGAAGTTTGTATCTTCAAAGCAGGTGCAACTTTCGCTTTGGTAACGAATGAGTCTCCGGGTAGTGCTGCTTTCCCTTTAGTAGCAGATGCGTCCCCGGGTAATATTCCGGGTGAGATAACCACTTGCGGGGTTGGTGGTATGGCCACCCCCTCGGAAGAAATGCCCCCTGATGCACTAGCTTGTTGTAGACCCGACAACTTGGCTACGATTTGGTCGACCAAGGACTCCTGATTTTTCTTTATGGAATCCAGAGTACTTTCACTGTTCTGAGCCATCTTATCTTCTAATTCCTTTTGAAGTCTTGTCATGTTCTCTTCGATCTTCTCCATTATGGCTTCCATTTGTCTCTTTTTTGCTCGAGTATTGTGCGGATGATGTGTATCTGATGCTTGCGGTGGTAAGCTCGATGTCTGAGACATGTTCTGTTAGTTAATACGAATATAAAAACATGGAAAATATAAAATAAACAGACATGAAATATAAAATGCAAGAAATACAATGCATGATGTATGCAATTGGAGGCATTGATCCAGAAAAGTGTTCATTATTATAAATAAACCCTTGTTCAGACAAAAATGTCTTATCTTTTAAGAGACATAAAAACAAATTAAAGGTACATTCGGACTAAATCCTCTAGACCCCGAACAACTTCCAGTAGGTTGACAAGTCTTCTGCCTTCATCTGTCACTTGTTGAATGCCTTGTCGAACCACACCAGCTTCCCTTGCTAGGCCGTGAAGATGACAGACTGCTTTTTGCACTTGGTCCAGGAAATCTCGGATGGTTGCGTCTCGGGCCCTCACCCTTCGCTGTGCTTGTTCCCAATGGAAACGCCATTGTAATCCTCCATCGAAGGGCACCATCTGAAGCTCGTTTGCTTGCCTCTTGAACCCATCTACAATAGCTTCTAACTCAGCTATTGTCTTGCCATCTTTCTCATGCTGTTTTTCTAAGTCAGCTACCCGAACTCTCAAGCGCTGGTTCTGATATTGACTATCTGCCAAGCGTCTTTGGGCAGTCTTCATCTGTTCCTTCCAAGCTTTCTCATCAGGCCCCTCAAATTTCCTTTTCAGGCTATGAGCTTCGTCTTTCCAGTATTCAGAGGTTACCTTCAATTTGGCGTTATCCTTGACCTTATCTTGATACCCCTTTCTCAAGTCTTCGAACTCAAAACATACTCTTTTCTGTTCTCTTTCCAGTTTATTTGCCCGGTCTTTCTGAGAGTCAGCATCTAGCTTCCACTGATAGTGCTCGGCTTCAAGTTCCTTTATCCTTTGCTTCAGCTCACTATTCACGGCTTCAAACTCGGTCTTGGCTATCTCGAGTTCAGAAGGGACATGCCTAAGATGTTCTTCCATGGTTTGGGTGTCATCACAGTCTGGCACAGAGATGTTGTCATTCTTTCTCAATCTTCGCCACTCCACATAATCCGGAGTGAGCATGCTTCTGGCAGCTACAACATCCATCCGGAATACTTTCCTCCACGAATCGGCTGCTTCTTTGATCATCTTCTTATAGCTGTCGCCGTGATACTCAAACTCTGACCTAGCCAACCCGCATGTTGCTGGGACAAACTGACGTGCTCCATACTGTCTAAGTGCTAATAACGGAGCATACCGACTGCTCCCCAAAGTCCAAGTAAGGTCACAGTGTCAGAGTCGCCACATCGGAAAAGAACGTCACTGAGAAATAGCCAGTGGGCTCTCCAGATAATATCCCGGTCCTGAAGATGCGTAAAGACCTTCATCCATTTTTCCTTCGAGGCGCCTTCATGCCATTTTAAGGTGATAAATTCACCTAGAGGTGAATAGGTGGTGCTGAAACGGCGGTAGGCAACCCTGTTAGTCTTCCAGAAGTGGCTGTGAATCCAGACCTGAAGAACTGAATGCACCCGGTGAATCTTCCTCCGCCAGTTCTTCGGCAATGGTTGAGAGATCGAAAGGTCTCGGCCAAGATGGCTGGTGCTGGGTTAACTCGTTTAGAAAGTTGCTCAAATAGTTCCACCACGGCAGCGTCAATGCACCCCAAAGCTTTCGGAAAGATGATCAAACCGTACAGACCCAGTGTAAAAAGGTCTATAGTCTTCCACTCATCAGGGTGGTTTTTCATTAGTTGCTTTATGTGGATCCATTCAATTCCTTCTCCACTGCCTCTACGCTGAGTCCGATCGATTACCCATTTCTCATCTACTCCTGCAACTTTGGCCAGTGCATTCTTGAAGGGCTGGCTTTTGATGTGTTTAATGTAGGCTCGCTCAAGCTTGATGCTTTCACAATGCAGCAGTGTAGTGTATTCTTCGATGGTGGGCACCATGTCCTCTTGGTTAAAAGTGAAGCAACTATATCCCGGGTTCCAGAATTGAACCATTGCTCTGATTAAGGGCTCATCAGTCTTAACATGAAGCAAGAGTGCAATGTCACCGTACCGTTGGCTGAACTTCTGTCTCCGATCATTCTTCCAACTGTCCCAGATATCTCGAAGCTCTTGTACATTGTTTTGTTTTAGGCTGATAGGGGTATAGCGAACCAACTCTGACACATAGCTTCTTTGAAGACTGTATCCCTTTTCACTTTGAGCCTTCTCGGACCATAGTCGTGCCTCAGCGTTTTCAATCTCTTGTATTACAACACCTTTGTCCATGAATTCAGATTATTTGAGTTTTAATAAACACCTTTTTAGGGATCAATGGCATCTTGTTATGATGCAAATGCTAAAAACAAACACAAAGGCAAAAAGGTTAGTAAAATAGAAAAAAAAAATGGTAAAGGAAAAAACATAAGGACACAAAAAAAAGGTTAGGAAAGAAATGTCCTAGGTTTTGGAATGTGGTTTTGGGGTAGGCTCTATTTATTCAAAGTCTCCCGGTTTAGGTTCTAAAAACGGTACTCGAGTTCTCCTTGCTGGCGCCCCCTTGGACCGACCAAACCCTTAGTCCGAAACCCATCACAGGCTTATGTAGACTAAGTTAAACTCGAGAGGACACATTCCCTTATGCCCATACGGAGAATAAATTCACACGAAGGCATAAGGTATATGAATCCCGAAGGTTACTTGCTAGGCCCATACGGAGAATAAATTCCCACGAAGGCGTCGCTTTCACCCCCACTTAAAACGGGTTCGGAGCTCGTGTTTAGAGCCTTAGATGAAAAATGTTTGGAAAGCTGAAATCATTAGAAAACGGTCAGTCCAACTATTTACTCGAAAAATATAATCAAAAATAAGTAATAAGGATCGAAATATTACCTTAATATTTAAACTTACCCTTTTCGTTAAAAAGACAACTGGAAATTACCTTAGCCTGACTCACTTACCTGTGTCCCCAGCAGAGTCGCCAAGCTGTCGGAACCGTCTTTCGGTTGGGCTCGAAATTGGGCTTCGACGTGGATTGATTGGGTTAGAGTCGCCACCGATCATTTATTTAAAAATAAATGGGTTGATCGGATACCCTATTTCTTACCTGATCTGCGTCTTACCGGAAATATGTCGGGCTCGGGAGTCGATTATGGTCAAGGAAGGATTAGCACCCTTGAACCGCCCTTTCGGTACTACGTAATTTCCAATTGTCTTAATTAATAAAAATAACAAGTTAAATTAAAAGGTAAATTTCGATCCTAATTACTTACCCTTGATTGATTTGAAAATATCCTTTTATTTATTTCTCTTTCGAAATTTACAATAGATTTGCTAGTTTTTCCTGTGTTTTCTTGTGTACCCTCTCGTAATATTTGTGTATCTCGTGTGTGTGAAATAGTGTGAAAATTCTGTGTAAAAACAGTGTGTAAAAAAAATCCCCCCATTTCTGTGTTGATTACATACGTTATTTATAGCCTAGGATTTGCTAAGCATTTGAGTCCTATTCTAACTTGGTTGTCTTCGTGGGTTGTTGGTGTTGTCGGACGTTTCGGGATCGTTGCGTGTGACCGTGAAACTCGGACATTGGTGAGGGTTATTGACCGAGGGATTCGGTCGTGGGACTCTTGGACGTGGACTGTTGACCATACGGTGCTGGGGTGAGATGGAAAGCTGCTGAGACATCAGGAACCCTAATCTGCCTTAGGGTTTGTTACTGGGTCGAACACAAGTGGGCTATTGTATACTTATTTGGTTCTGTAAAATAAAAAGAAAAATATAAATATATATATTATTATATAATATATTCATTATATGATATGGTCGAAATCAAACGTCTACAGTTAATATGTATATGATCCTATTTTTATTTAATGAAAATATAGATCTATTTTTATTTAAAATCACTAAATATATAAACATGTGCGTATCAAATTGAATAACATTAATTTTTTTTAACAAACTTTACATATGAGAGAGAGGAGTGAAATTTTGCTCCTAATAAATATTAAACCCATAATCTATGAGAAGGTTAAGTATTAAATGAGAGGTTTAACCACTTTTATATAGGTTGTTGACAATAGAATAACACTGTTAAGTTTATATTGATTATTCTAATTATTTATATTTGATTCATTAATCAATTAATTTCAATAATTTAATTTTTATTTAAAATTATAATTTAAATATTTAATTTTATTAAAAAAATTATATGTCCTCATTTAGGGATGGGCACATGACCTGAACTCGACGGGTTTTGATCTGACCCGATCCGATCGGGCTTTTTTTATAAAAAAATTGGGTTCGAGTCGTGTCAGATCAAATTTTTAGAGGAGAAATTCGGATCGAGTCTGATTCATATTTAAAGTGAAAATACCTGATCCGACAAAAAATAATATAATTATACCTTATATATTTAGAAAAAATTATAATAATATCTTTATTTATATTATTTATTTTCAATTAAATCTTTATTTTACTGAATACAATTAATACTTTTATATTATTTCAAGTTAAATTCGAGTTTTATCTCAAAAGTTAGGTTCGGGGTGAAATTATCATAAATTCAGGTCGGATTGGGTTTTGAGTGGGGCGTATAAAATTTTTGGGTTGGATCAAGTTGACCAGAAACTCGACTCAATCCAACCCATGTTCATATGTAGTCTCGTCTTATTAAATCATCATAAATACTATTAACAACAATTAATCCAATGGAATAAGAAATTAAATCTTTTAAATAAGGTTGAGATTTTATATTTTGACGTTTGTGAATATAATAAATTGAATTAGAAATGTGTTTACCTTTTACAAAATTCAATTTAAAATAATCAATAGACCGTAATACCGATATTTAAATAAAAAAATCAACATAAATTTTAAACACGAAGGTTCAAAGATTACCTACCACGTGTACTGACAGTAGTTACAGGTGTATATATATGGTAGTTTGAGTCCATTGAAGACGAAACGCAGAACAGAGAGTCCTCTCTCTGAGAGTTTAATCCATCTTTCCTATATAGAAAAAAAATGGGCTTGAAGGTATGATTTCCTTTATGTAGTTTTCCTTTTCATTCACAATCTGCGATTTTCCCTTTATTTTGGAAAAATTTTCTCACTCAAACCGATCTCTGATTATCTCCTTATGTCTCCTTAGGATTGTTATTAGGTTAAATTTTGTCATTAGTCTCTTTACGGGTTGCGGATTCAGTCCCTGTACTCTAATCCGGGTTTTGAACTTTCGGTATTGATCTGAATAGTACCGGAGAAATTTATGAATAAGATATAGAATTTGGAAATTACAGGGACTAATAAAGGAATTTGATCTCGTTATTATCAAGAAAAGTAGTCAATTCGAAGTGATTACCTCTATATCTAGAAGTTTTAAGGACTGCATTCATCTGGTTTTCTTTTAAGTCTGAAAACATCTTTGTTTTTTGCTACTATCTCTCATTCTCTCTATTATGCTGAGATCCGAGACTTGCTTTCTCAACTTTAATTTGGTATAATTTGATTCTTTAGTTTCATATGTTATTGGGAGAGTCCTGGTTGTTATCTATTCGGATTTATAATATTATAAAAGTAGAAAGATTAAATCTCAAAGGTCAGCCTGATAGGGGTGAACTCAAATCATATGATCAGATCATTGCGCATATGTTGTTGTTTCACTTTCAACGTATGGTCCTTTAAAAAACAAGTTAAAATTGCAGCATTCCGAGTTTTTAGTATATATGAGGTGTTTTAATCTTTGATTGTATAGGAGGAATTCGAGGAGCATGCCGAGAAAGTTAAGACCCTCCCAACCGCCCCTTCGAACGATGACATGCTCATTCTCTATGGACTCTACAAGCAAGCTACTGTTGGACCAGTGAACACCAGTTAGTATACATATATAACCCATTTCAACCTTTTTCATTAGTAACTTAATGTTGCTCGGACTTTTCATTCTTTTCGAAGTATTCCTGTTCGGCATCGTCTAACACATGGACCTGATTCCGAGTAACATATTTAATAAAAGGGACTAATGGGTTTTGTGTTTTTCTTCCTATGCAAAGGCCGTCCTGGAATGCTAGACCTGAAGGGAAAGGCCAAGTGGGATGCATGGAAGGCTGTTGAAGGTAAAGCTATGTTTGAAACAGTATTAGTTGGTTTCATTCGAAAACTGTTATTTACATATAGGAATGGCTTTATGTTTGAATCTGATTTCGGTTTTCGCTAGGGAAATCCAAGGACGAAGCAATGGGTGATTACATCACCAAAGTAAAACAGCTGCTGGAGGCTGCTGGAATGTCTTCTTGATGTGTGTGACAATGACAAAACATGGTATGATGTCAAGCCCTAGTTTGTTTACGTGGGTTTGAAACATGTTTTTAACCAGGAATAAACAATGTACTCTTTCTCTATTGCTACTTTTAAGTGATTTGACTTGTAGCGTGAACGAGTTCAAATGAATAAAATCTTTATGATGTTTGTGCTATTGGGAAATTGCCTTAAGTTCCGAATCTAATGCCGCACGGTTGCTTAACTAGAGTCTCGGCACGAGAGACACGTATTTGCCTAAATCACTACCTTTGTTCAACTATTTTGGCATGGGAGACCAGAGTTGCCTGTTTTGGCAACGTAAATCCAAGTGATTGGAGTCATATGCATACTGATTTGAAATGTGTGCTTGTTGTTTTCGTGTGTTCTTTTTTGCATACAATACCATAGGAAGACAAATGTGTTTTGAATTTGTTAAAAGGTATTAATCGAATTGATTTATGATTGAAGTAAATTGAATTAGACTTTTGGAAGGCAAGCCAACTTGTGGATGAAAATAAATGCATGTCAATTCTTTCAAAATGTCTTTAACTCTTTTCTTTTTTTAGGACTTTTTATAACAAAACAATTAAGTAGACATTTTCCCATAACTTTGTTTTTTAGAATATTATGGGAAATTATTCTAAAATTCATCTCTTATAAAGAAAGATACTCTGAGGTTTTTATCAGTTTTTAAATTACAAATAAAAGTATATACAATTACCTAACTTCAGAATCATAGATTTGAAGGTTTAAATTTGAAAATTTACCATTGGTGGGACATATCCCCGACTGATACCTATAATATAACTTACACAAAATAAGACTCGAATTCAATATCGTGAAACTTCCTAAGTTTCTTTTATATAAATGC
This sequence comes from Hibiscus syriacus, assembly GCF_006381635.1. Taxonomy (NCBI): domain Eukaryota; kingdom Viridiplantae; phylum Streptophyta; class Magnoliopsida; order Malvales; family Malvaceae; genus Hibiscus; species Hibiscus syriacus. The sequence goes on along the minus strand of NW_024063047.1, from coordinate 71,246 downwards.
ATAATGTCAAAAAATTTCCCCTAACTTTTGTTTGACTAAATATTATTTTTATTCCTATTATTCTTTCGGAGCATTTTAGCTTCTAATATTGTATTTTGAGATAAAAAGTCTTTTTATATATTAAAATTGTTAGTTATAAATGATTAACGCTTTGAAATAAGAAATTTTGTATCTTAAAATGAAAAGTCGAAAGTCAAAATAATCTAAAAAACAATAGACAAAGTGACTATTCAATTAAATGTAAAGAATTTTTTTACTCTAAAATGAAATGTCGAGAGTCAAAATATTCTCAAGGAAAAAAAAGAATAAGTGGTAAAATGACTATATAGACAAATGTTTATATTTTTTTACTCTAAAATAAAATATTTGGAATTAAAATAATAAAAAAAGTTAAAATGATTATTTTAATATACGAAATTACGACATAGTTTTTGCACTACATATTCATTCCAAAGCTAGAAAAGGATGAAGAGAAAAATATAGTTGGAATTGAATATAGCATTTTAGGATCTTATGCTGAATTATTGTTTCTAGATTCGCCATTGATGCTTGTGGTCCCATAAGGGCTAAAGCTAGATGCATTGAAGATATGGTGCGTATTTTATTGGTCAAAAACTTGTTGTCAGTCCTAATGTTTCGGTAAAATTTGTGATTTAGTCCTACTTAAAATAAAGTTAAAATCCAAATATCCATCCCTACTTTTTTCGATTTGAATATCTTAATTTGACCTTGGCTTGGGTCCACAAATGGGTTTATTTCTTACGAGTTGGGTTTAACTCGGTTATTTATAAATAAAAAAATCAAATATTTTCTCTAAAATTGCTACAAATGGGTTTTATTTGGAATTAAAACATACTATTCACTTATAAATATAAAACTCTTTAAACTTTATATAATTTTTTATGAAAAAGATAAATTACCTTAATTTAAAAATAATTAATACCAATCATTAAACTCAATTAAAAATAAAGTAAAATACACAAATGATCTCCCGATTATAAGGTTTGATTTATTAAGTTATTTGACTATTAAAAGTTATAAAATGATTCTTAAATCATAAGATGTTGCTTTGTTGAGTCCTCAAACTACTAAAAGTTACAAAATAGTCACTCGACTATTCATATGTTCCAATCTCGTTCTTTCCGATTAAGAAATTGATAGCCGTCTGAGTGGACGTTAACCTGCTCACTAAGATATAATAAAATCTAAATAAAAAATCGATTGAACTGTATTTTATAGATCAAATCTCTGTTTACATTATGCTATCGAGACAATGCTAGATACATTAGGTTATCGAGCCAATGCTTGAAAGTAACTACAGTACTGATAGATATCATTAAAATATAATTTTATCATATTCAAATCAATAAATTAATATCTAGTTCTGACGATTGTCAATTTTTAATAGGAAAAAATAAGTTTAGACCATATTAATAGTCAGGCAACCGTTTTTAACTTTTAACAGTCAAGGGACTCAACAAAACAATGTATTATAGTTTTATTAGTCAAGAGATTTAACAAAATAACACCTTATAATCGGGACTATTGATATGCTTTACCCTTAAAAATAAACCACATTATCACCAACATTAATGATCGGAGATATCAATTTTTATAACGATTGGGAAGAAATTAATTTTTTAATCAAATGACCAAAATTTAAACAACTCAATAACTGGGTGACTAAACGTGAAGTTCTCCCAAAGTTTTTTTCTCTGAAAAGAAAATACCATAGGAAATCAAACATCCGAACAGTAAGTATATTTATTCATTTCAACTCATTGATGCTACAAGTAAAATAAACCATCTAATAACTTAGTTTCTTTTTGAGTTCATCTTAATCCCAGATACCAAGGGCCTTGAAATCACATCATTTTCATCTTTGTCACACATCAAGAAGATGCACCAGCAGCCTGCTGCAGCTGTTTCACCTTGGTGATGTAGTCGTTCATCGCGTCCTCCGAAGATTTCCCTATCGGAAACACATACGCCGATTCAAAACATACTCGATTCATAGTTCATACATGCTAAACACTTTTCGAAGCAAACCAAATAATGATCTATATTGATTTAACATAGCTTTATACCTTCAACAGCCTTCCATGCATCCCACTTGGCCTTTTCCTTCAGGTTGAACATTCCGGGACGACCTTCGATTCGGAAAATTATACCCATTAGTCCCTTTATTATATGGAGACTAACAAGATGGTTACATATGAGTTATAAGTATATATGTACACTAACTGGTATTCACTGGTCCAACAGTCGCTTGCTTGTAGAGTCCGTAGAGAATGAGTTTGTCATCGTTCGTAGTGCTCGCCGGGAGGGTCTTAGCTTTCTCGGTATACTCCTCAAATTCCTCCTACAGTCAAGAACCAAGGTACAACATTATCATACTCAAACTGAACTCGATTCGATCTAAACATAAACGATCAATATCTGATTTCTCGGCAAACTCGTATTCCTCTACACAGTCAAGAACCGGGGTACAACATTATCAAGATCTGAACTCGATTCGATTTGAACATAAACAATCAAGATCTGAACTCGAAATAAGTAGAAAAATTTAATACCCGAATTGACAGACTCAAAACTTATCATATCCATCCAATAGACAAGTCTAAAACAGAGTACTTGTAGCCAGGGGTGAATCCAGGGGCTGCCTGCCCCCCTAGCAAAAATTGGATAAGTTACTTATTTGGTCCCTTTAGAAAATATAACATTCAACCTAAGCCTTTATACGAAATTTCTGGTTTCACCCTGATTATAGTACTAGTAGCAGAGACAATAGATGTTTCGCAGAAAGTTTTAATCTTTTGATGAAATCCAAGGAGATACCCATAGATTTGTTGATTAAAAAGCTTCAGTGGAATAAGTTGAACACAGAGCCTAAAATTTCCAGATATTGGTGTAATCACCTTCAGCATCTTTTATAACATTGATTGACATTTGCATGAAGAAAAGCCAAAAGAACGATGAAGGGAAGCAATTAATCATATGGAAAAATCATAAGAACGATCAACGGAAGCAATTATTCAGTGAGAAACAAGAGAAAAAAATCCAGAAAATAAAACAATAAAATGGAGTAGGGGTTGAATTGAAAGGAAATTATACCTTCAAACCCATTTTCCTTGTTCAAACAAATTTCTTGAATTTTGCTTGTGATTTTCTTTCTTCAACCTCGAGACTACCGTTTATTTATAAGCGCTGCCCAGTAGCGTGCAGGGGCATCTTCTCTTATCTTACACAAATATAAAGACAAGAGACAAATTTATTATAATCATCGTAGGTCAAATTAGTTGTTAGTCCCTTTACTATGTTAAAATTATGAATTTAAATATGCTCTAGTTTATCTATTCTAGTTCTTATAGCTTTTGAATTTTGAGATTTCGGTCCTGATGCAAATAATACATGAATAATAGGATTTAAAACGATCAATTGAAATTTGAAAAGCGATTTTAGTTATATGTTATATTATAGTCAATAAATGCGTGAAAAGATATGTTTGATCAGTCTTGTCTTTCAACGATTTGAAATATATATATATATATATATATATAATTGAATGATACATTTTAAAAAATAAATCATGTTTTTGTTTGAACTATAAATATATTGTAAGACTTTGAAATGTCATAATTTTATACTCAAATTGAAGTGACTTTTTAAACATATATAACTTTTCGAGATTTGCGCCCAAACAATAAACTAAAAACGTCTTATCATTATATATTTTGGTCTTTAATTTTTTTTAATTTTTTATTGATAATTTTAACCGAATAAATTTATAAATTTATTCTTTTAAAAAATTTATTATTTATAAAATTTGTTATGTATAATTATATTTTAAAATTTTTACTTTGATTCTTATACTTTTAATCTTTTTAATTTAATTCTTATAATACAAAAAATAATAAAAAAAAATCAAAAAGGCTGACAATTGCCTTTGAGAAAGGAAATGCTAACGGTAGCATGCAAAGACTTACTCAATTTCCCACAACTCCATCTTCTTTACATCGTTCCCTTCCTGCATTCTTTCTTTCTTCTGCCAAAAAACCATAGCTTCATCCAATGTTAGAAATTTCTTATTCCCTCGTTTAAATTCTCTCAAATTATAATACCTACAAATTTCTCCACAAAAAACAATGTTCTTTGAAATGCTAAAAAAAAAAAGAACAATGTTCTTTGAATGATTCCTTGAAACTGAGAGGGGAAAGGAAAAAAGAAATGAGTTTGATCGGAAAGTTTAAGGAAAAGAACAACGACTTCTCCGATTTCTCGCTTTCGTCGCCGGCTACCAAAATTTATCGTCTTGATGCTTATTTGCCCCCATAATCGAAGAAGACTCCTTCCCTGAGAATAACGAAAGAGCCATCATTCTCTTTAACCCAAACCCACTTCATCATTGTAACCCTATCGTTTTAATATTGTTTATGAAAATAAAATTTTTATGTGTATTAAATAATTATTCATATATATTATATTATAATACATTAAATTATGCCACATGAACTCTATAGGTGAAAATAAAAAAAAAGATGAATTAATACGAAAATTACTTATACATTTTTTATTTTTTTATCCATAAGTCACAACATAAGTACAATCAGAAAAATTATAAATAATATTCGTATAATTTTATTTTTGATAAATGATGTGATATAAGTTGAATGAGTATTATGGTATTGTAAATGTTAGAAAGGTTGTCATTAAGACCCATTGGTTTTAAATTTCTCTGTGAAATGGGAAAACTATAAAACTAACGTTTCCACGTTAATTTGGTTGGGCATATGATTCTATACAATTTTTTTTTTATTCTTTCATGTAAAGAATCTAACAGCTAATGCTCAAAAACTTTAGAAGCAAAGCTGGATTTGAAAGAATACGAATCAGATGCTTATATATATATATATATATTGACTGTATCTTTTCATTCAAGAAAAGGGCAATTACAAAAGCAGACGATGGAACTAAAATGAAGAGGTTAGAATAGAATAAAAAGAGGTGGAGTTAGGGAATTCAATGATGCATTTCCGAGCGAAGCTCCGTGTTCGATCGAGATCCGGGCACCAAAGAAGTAGGTTGTTTGCTGACTGCAGCCAAAATGTCGGTATAACCCACCACCCCAACAAGAACATCAACATCATCATCTTCGCCTTCGGTCACCCAAACATGGGTTGCCCTATGAGACAGGATTTGAGCCATGACTGCAGCCAACGAACTCGTAGTTTTACACGTCAACGGCGCACTTCTGCCCCTATATGTGCTCCGGCCGACTCCGAAATTCGGTCCTGATGGATTGAACCCACATTTTGTACTAATGTGTTTCCTTGGCTTTGAACTATCACAAACATCGTTGAGCCATCTTGAACTCACGTTATCCTCGATCCCCATTACGAATTGTCCGGCCGAGAGGTTGGCTAAAGCCCATGCTGCAGCTAAATAATCACATTTCCATAGTTTAGAGACCGAGATCTCTCCTAAAATTCTATGGTGACCTTCTGGTGTGCTCTCCATAATGGCAAATGCACTCGGATCACAGGGATGTTTTTGCATAGCTTCGGAAGCGGGGAGGGAGGCATCGATAGAGCAATAGTTTTGGTTAATAGCTCCGAGCGAGGAAATAGAAGTCAGGGGGAGTGGAGCTAAAGCACCGAGGCAAACAAGGAGGAAACGGATTATGTCTTCTCTCGACAGACAGCAAAAGTTGTTGTTGCGCATGTAGGCAGAGGTTGATGAAGCGGAAGATGACGACGAAGGGCAACAGGTATTAAGACCGAGGTTACCGCAGCTACCCTCCATGTTCTTGAGCCACTTCCCGTGATAAAGGATCGAGAATCTCTTGCTCATTCCTTTCCATACGGTGCCCTTCGGAACAAGAAGTCGCCTCACACCCTGCTTCATCATCTCCAGTGCATCTATTAGTCTAGTTCAACAACAACGGATAAGCAATGCCATCAGAGAGAGTAACAATTCTACTTAAACAGGCAGTAAACAAAAAAACCATTTCAATCAGCTACCGAATAGTCCTAAACAAGATTCATCAACTCTAAACCATACTTTGAGAGGAAGAACGAGATCAATATCGAACATAAATTTAGTTCAACAACAACGAATTAGCAATGCCATCAGAGAGAGCAACAATTCCGCTTAACAGGCAGTAGACAAAACCATTTCAATCAGCTACCGAAATAGTCCTAAACAGGATTCATTGACTCTACATCATACTTCGGTCTTCGAGGGGAAGAATGAGATCAATATTGAACATAAATTTAGTTCAACAACTATGAATTAGAAATGCCATCAAGAGAGTAACAATTCTACTTAAACAGGCAGCAAACACTAAACAGAACCATTTCAATCAGCTACCAAATTAGTCTTAAACAAGATTCATAAACTCTACATCATACTTGGAGGGGAAGAATGAGATTGATATTGAACACAAATTTCAACCCCGAACAGAAAAATCAAATCGTTATGATCATTAAGCAAGGATACACCTAGAACAAATGCAGTTCAGCCAAATTGAAGTCACATTTTTCAAATGAGCAAACCTGGTGCCAGGTTCAACAATCTTTAAGAGACCATTGTTTGGGACAACAACATCAGAGACTAGTGTTTTGATAGCCTTGACATGATCATCCAAGCATTGAGGTTTGGCTAAAAAGGAGACGACATCGAGTGATGTAAGAATTCCAACAAATCTCTGTTGTGTCATTTCATTGTTTTCAATCATTCCCGGATGTGCTCTTCTCTTCCAAACTGGTATCCCACACTCTGTTGATTCTCGTATTACTCTTATGGCCGATGCCACCGTCTCCGTTTCGGTGAATTCTTCCAACTCTGGCTTACCAACCGTCAAATCTCCCACCACATGGTACAGAAAGACCGATGCCATTCCTTCAAAGTTTATGTTTGTTTCCCGAGAAACCTGGGGGAAAAAACAAAAGAAACTAGTTTCGGTAAAGGGTCACTTCAATTTTCAATTATCTCAACTAGGTTTTGGTTTATTCAATCCAAAGTTCAATTTTTTCCTTCAAAAACATCTAGGGTTTTCTATAGAACTTACGAAAATTCAATATTCAAGCTAAATGAACGCCAAAAATTGTTCTTAATTCACTTGTGATACGAAGGGAAAAACTTGGTTTTTCTAGAAACCGAGAAACCCGGTGAGGATGAAGCGTTATAAGAGGGATTGAAACGTAGTTATTGAAAGTAAAAGCCATTGCGGTGATCTCTCGGAAAATTCTTGACTGGATCGGTGTCGGAAAAAGCATGAATTTTGGAGGGAAAGGAGAAATGTTCTTCTACTTTTGGATTAATTTAAATATAGCTAAACTATGGTGTTAGTCATTTTATTATGAGTATGTTTATAGTTGGGTCATAATATTACAAAAAAATCACTGGTCATTCTATTTATTGATTTTTAACTGTCATAATACTTTTTCGTTAAATCTGTAATGGGAGTTAATCTTTTAATTTTGTTTGAATAAACAAATATAAACTTACTCATAATTGAGTGACTAAAATATAACTAAAAAAAGTTAAAGTGACATGATTGTTATAATCTATAAATGGAGTGGTTTAATTATAAATTTTAAAAACACAGTGATTTAGTTATAAACTGACTAATAGTAATATGACTTATAATGTAATTTATCCCTGATTATTTGTCCAAATTTTGAAGCTCATTCGCCATTAACAAGGTTTTTCTTACAAAAATAATGAAGTAAAAAGATGGTTTGATACTGAATTTTATTCGAAATTATATATTTTTCCAGTTAGATAATTAATTTCTCTTTCACTATTTTAATAGCTATCATTCGATCTATTAACAAAATTAATTATCAACATCAGTTCATAATAACGTGATATATAACATATGATATAATCTACAATATAAATAAGATAGATACACTCTTTGTTATAGGTTAACATTGTCATTTTCTTTAAATTAATAAAAAAGGCTAATTTTATATACAAAAAATTACAAGAAATATTCTAAATGATTAATTTATATTTAATTATAAACCTTCATTATAAATTTAAATATTTTTGATAAAACTGATAACCTATATTTACATAAAAAATATAATATAAAAACTTTCGTTAAGCTAATTGCTATGGTCTTCCATTACGTTTCCTTTGGCTCGCACTGGTTCCGCCGCCACAATTATTTTTTCTTGCCAACATCAAACTTATCTTGATATATAAGATTGTTCGAACGAGAAGGAGAATCGATATGACTTAAATGGCCTTTGTGACCCATCATCCATTATCGTCTCAGTCCATTGGTCTCCTCGGAACACCCTCAATATCCCCGACCCCCTCGGACTTTCCCAATGAAGACCCTAGTTGGTCACGACAACGACGACTGCTCCACCGCTTGTTCATAAACTTAATTTGATCTTCTTAAAATAAAGCTTGAATGGTAAAAAAATATTCGTCAACTCGAATCTTTTCACTCGATCGATTCGACTCGATACTCACCCCTAAATATATTAGATAATTTATTATCAATATGATGTGCCCATGAATATCATAAATTCAAACACGAGATATTCACTTGTTCAGACGTATGTAGTGTAATTGTACTTTTTGAAGTGGGAAACAAAAGGAAGAAAAGATTATACACAATGATGAATATTGACAATACAGTTGTACATGGAATATATACAACACTAAGTTAATCAATGTTACATGAATATATATTTGTACATGTAACTGAATCAATGTTATGGGATAAAAAGATGTATTAAGTTGGAAGATGAATTTGGAAAAGAAAGGTTCAACATTGAAATAAATGAATAGTTTGTTTGACCATCCTTTAATAAAACAATGTCCACTCAATTCTCCATCTTTTTCTCCGACAACTTTGAGGACAAAAAACCTAAAATATTTTTGTTTGCCTTTTTTTTTTGGTTTTTTGGTTTTATAATTTGTCATTTCCAAAACCATGGCTTCTCATGATCTTTTCTTCTTCTCCTTGGTTGCAAACCCCCCTGCACCCAAGAGGGGCCCTTCAATCTCTTGAAGGCTTCCCCTCCCCTACACCTACAATCGATGTCTCCGGCTCGTTTGATTCGATTTGATCGTTTTCGCGCTTAACGAGCTGAGATTAATTCGACATCGTTCTCTCGGTGTTTCGGACTTTGTAATCTCTCTTCTCTTTCCGGTTTGGAGCAATTTCCGATTGACATTCCGATAAAACAAATAAAATGAATTGCTTCCCTTGTTTCTCCTCGCAAAAGAACAAGAAGGAGGGAGGCAGCAAAAAGGACCATGATGTTTCTGGCGTTGAACAACTGCAACCTCAACAACAATATGTACCTGGTACGCTTTGAGATCGAAAATGATTCAATATTATTTTTTGAAAATGATAGCATGAACGTCAACAAAAATGAACACGACCTCGATTATGTTAGATATCAATTTTGACGTACACATGGCATTATAAGGATAGAATAATCAAATTAGGGCAACATAATTTAGGAGTAAATCTTATTTTTCATCATAGTAGAGGGACTAAACCAATAATTTATGAAATCTTGAAACAGAAAAGAAAGAGGCACCTACTACAGTTCCAGCTGACTATGACAACAATAGTTCAATTAAAGCATTCAACTTCCGTGAGTTAGCCTCCGCCACCAAGAATTTCCGTCAAGAGTGCTTGTTGGGTGAAGGTAGTCTCGGCAAAGTTTACAAGGGAACTATTCAGGCTACCGGCCAGGTCCGCTTTACGTCCGAGCCTTTCATATACTCGAATGATCATATATATATATAATGTCGGGTCGGATTTGTTTACTAATGCTTTGTTTATTTTGATTGGGAAAAAATAGGAGGTTGCTGTGAAACAACTTGATAGGAATGCAATGGAAGGAGGCAATGAGTTCTTTGTGGAAGTTGGGCAGCTAAGTCTCCTACAGCATCCAAATCTGGTCAGTCTTGTTGGATATTGTGCTGATGGAGATCAGAGGCTTTTGGTTTTTGAATTTATGCCAGGGGGTTCCTTAGAAGATCATCTGCATGGTACATGCAATTCAATCTTTGTTTTTCTCTCTCTCTCCCATTTACATGCTAACGTTTTCGGGTTAATTTCTTCAAATTTCCCTGAATAATTGTCTAGATTTCGAATTGATCCCTATACTTCAAAACATCCTGTTTGATCCTTCTCAATATTGCTTCAATTAGTTCCTTCCATCAATTTAGTCGTCAAGTTTAGGTGTTAAATACCAATTGAATAAGACGTCTGTACCAACCATATTGATTTGCCTCGTGTGTTTTTGTTGCATTTCTTTCGGATCTCTTCCACAAGTCACATCTCTGCTTATCAAAGCCTTTGAAATAAGAAGTCCTCGGAGGATCTCCTCCGCTGAGCATAGCCCCTGGGATTTCACATCTTTTGACTAGTGATTTTCTTTTTGACATGACCTATGATAGACTCACGTAATCTGACAGAATCAAATCTATTGTTAGATGATAATATCTATTTGCCTTGTCAACCTACAAGAGTCATTATGACCTTTCATCTGACATCAACACCAAAGATCATTATATAAACCCCATACAAGACTGAGGTGATCTCTCAGACTCTTCTCCTTACCTAGTCAATGACGACCACTATCTTGGTCACACTACTCTTTCTAAAATTATCGTTTGTGATTCTCTATCTAAATCATAAAAGTTGAACCATCTATAACCTTCGCACTCCAAATGTTACATATGCTTCACCCTATACTTGAGTTGGCACCCGATACTCAAACTAATAACAAAGTTGATGGAAGGGTTTGACTGATAAAATATCCTTACTTTAAGGACTCAATTAGAAAGATCAATTTAGATGTAGGATATAATTAACCCGATATTTTAAACATGTGTGCTTTAATATTTTTCAAAGTGTAATTAATATAGATATCAAAGCAGGAGGGAAGCCATTAGATTGGGTTACAAGAATGAAAATAGCACAAGGGACGGCTCAAGGTCTACAATACCTGCATGAGAAGGCTAAACCTCCAATAATATATCGTGATCTCAAGTCCTCAAAAGTGTTGTTGGACGACGAATTCAACCCGAAGCTGTCAAACATCGGGATCGACAAGCTCGGGTCGTCGGCCGACAGCAAGATGCCGATGCAGTCGAAGATAATGGATAACAATGGTTACAATGCTCCAGAGTGTATGCAATCGGGTACCATCAATGCACAGACCGATGTCTATAGTTTTGGAGTTGTGCTGTTGGAGCTTATCTCCGGAAGAAAAGCCCTCGACCCTTCCAAACCCCAGGAAGAGCAAAATTTAGTTGCTTGGGTAAGTCCGTAGCTAGGGCTTGTTTGTTCGAATTTTAATAAAAAAGGTCGAGTTAATTCAGCTTTTATATTTTTCGAGTTATTTCGAGTTCACATCATTTCATATTAGGTTATTTCAAATTTATTATTTTTAGATTTTTCGTTTGAGTTTTTATTAAATTAATTTATTTCGTATTCTAATCATTTCAGTTTTTATTGGTTTGAATTTGTTTTGATTATTTCTAGTTAAAATCATTTTGAGTTCTAGTCATTTGGGTTTCTGGTATTCATTTCAGGTTCAAATCACACTTGAGTTTAGATTATTTTGGGTTTCATGTGGAAAATGGGATAATTTCCATTTAGTCCCTTCAAAATCTATGAAATGCAATCAATATAAATGTAAAATTCCACTATGAACCCCTCAAATTTACTTAGGGTTGATTGTATGATTGGAACAGGCACAACCAATATTCAAGGAACCAAAAAATTTCCCACACATGGCAGATCCTTCACTCAACAACAAATTCCCAGAAAGAGGGTTGAATCAAGCTGTTGCAATGGCAGCCATGTGCGTGCAAGAAGAAGCGGCGGCACGGCCGTTGATCAGCGATTTATCTTCAATCTTAAGTTTCCTTTCGATGGCCAACGAAGCAAACAACATCCCTGAAGATCTCCCTCCTCCAATCTCAGGCAAATTGCGCTCCATGTCCAGAAATAGTGGATCATCGGACGATGAAGCTTCGGTGAAGCAGGATGAAGACGAGGAAACCGATAACGAATCCGGAAGCGACGACGCTTCCGCCTACGGAAACGGTGACCGTTCTCTCAGCCATAAGAGTAGCGGGAGGTCGTTGTCTTCATTCGGCAATAGGAGCGGGCGAGACAGTTCCTTGAGCCGCAAGAAATCGAGCAAATCAGGAAACTACTCGTCGTATGGCAGCGACGCATCCGAGGGTAATTCGGAAGACGACGAAGGCAACGTTTCTTCAAGCAACGAAAAGGACGACGAACATTCCGAAGACGACAAAGGCAACGTTTCTTCGAGCACCGAAAAGGCCGACGAAAGACGAAACGACAGCTTGAAATCGAATTCTTCAGCAACAAATACTAGAAAGAAAGAAAAAACATCAAAGGGTCATAAAAGCAGCAGCAAGAAGAAGAAACCTAAGGACGAAAATGATTCGTCGTGCCATAGGAGCAGTTCTACGAAAAAGGGTCGCCGGAAAGCTAAAAAACGCAGCGATAAAGACGACGACCACCACTGTTCAGCTGAAGGATCACAGCCTGAGAACTGAAGCAAAATTGTTGGAGGAACTTAAACACAAATAGTAAGCCTTTTTAACGAGAAAAAAACAAATTATATATACTTTTATGTTTTATTTTACTGATTTTAATTTTACTTTTAATTTGCATAAAAAATTACCAATTCCAAAAGTTTTACAAATTCATACATGGTAAAAATTTCATCTAAATTCACAATTGTATTCATTAAAGAATGTAATGTTTGTAAATTTCCTCAGTTTAATTCTCAATTTCATTCTTTTATTTCAAAGAAATTGAGAAGATAATCCCTTTACTGTAATTTGTCAGAATATGATCTTTATAATTTACGAAATTCGAAAAGTTTATCCGATTCGACGAATCTATTAGACCTTCTAATACATCATTGACCTAAAATTGATTGACCAACCATTTATATGAAAGAATTAACAAAAGCCAATGATTCAAGTTAACGTGTTTATTGAGATATGGACTTAAGTATTCGTTTTTCAAAATGTATGATGACTGAATTTTAATATATTAAAGTAGTGGATCTAAATTTTCACTTTTTGTAAGTTAGGGGATGAAATTTAGAATTAAATCTAACTTCTTCAACGAACGAAAACAACAAAGTTGATAAAAAACTGTTTTTCTATGGATAAATTGTATTCTGGGTCATTCAATTATTAGGTCGATTTATAAATAGATCATGTTTTGTTTTTTAAAAGTTATAATTACAACAACAACAACAACAACAAAACCCAATTCCCATATGTATGGGGTAAGGGGGAGGTAGGGTAGTAGGCTACCCCCAACGCCAGGTTGAGAGTAGCTTCCGTGGAAGACCTCCGGCAGTCAGAAAATTAAAAATTTAGATAAAATGCAATGCATGTATAAATAAATACATAAATACATAGCTAAACAATATTCATATGCAGTCATTAAAATCATATGTGCGTCTGTAACGGGAATTAATCCCTGCATAATAATCCCTGCGAAAGAATCTCTGCATATAGACAGAAACATAAGATCCGGCTAAATTTAAAAGAGGAAACATGAAGAGAATGATACCCAGAAGTCAACGTTAGCAAGCCCAGTTCTAATCCTTCATAAATACCAATAACAGAAACGTATAAAAAGTATAAGTCATGGAAAATACTACAAAGACATTAAAAGAAGACAGAGATGATACACCCTATAGATGTGACCTACACTACTCGACTACCCTAGTCTTTAGCCTCCATATTTTCCTATCAGAGGTCATGTCTTCGGTAAGGGCTAAATCCCTCAAATCAGATCTTAAGCAGTCTTCCCACTTTCGCCTTGGTCGTCCTTTCCTTCTGGCACCGTCGACTGTAATCGACTCTACCCTCCTTACCGCATCCGACGGTAGTCGCCTAAGGACATGCCCAAACCACCGTAGTCTTCCCTCCCTCAATTTTTCGAAAACAGACACCACCCCCAAGGACATCATAATAGCAGAGTTTGTCGTCATATCCCTCAGAGTCCTACCACATGTCCATCGAAGCATTCTCATTTCTGCGGCCTCAATCCTCCTTACGTGATCCTTTTTGGTTGCCCAACATTCTGATCCATACAACAGCGCTGGTCTTATTGCCATTCTATAAAATTTTCCCTTAAGTTTTAGAGGGACCTTCTTGTCACACAGAACTCCAGTAGCGGCCCTCCACTTTAGCCATCCCGCCTTTATACGGTGTGTAACGTCATCATCTACACCCCCATCTTTATGTATCATAGACCCTAGGTACTTGAAACAATCCTTTGAGGGGAGAACGTGTCCTTTTATGCATACTTCTACATCTTCATCGTTTTGGTTCCCATTGAAGTTTGAACATAAATACTCTGTCTTTTCAATATTGATCCTTAAACCTTTTTCTTCCAAAGCAGTCTTCCAGGTAGCCAGTCTACTATTCAACTCAGATTTTGTTTCAGCAACTAAGACAATGTCGTCAGCGAAAAGCATACACCATGGTACACCGTCTGGTGTCGCACAATAGATGTCGTCCATAATCAAGGCGAAGATGTAAGGGCTAAGAGCCGACCCCTGGTGGAGTCCGATTTCCACCGGGAATGCCTCGGTGTCACCAACTGTAGTCCTGACGTAAGTAGTAGATCTACAGTACATATCACGAATCGCCCGGATATAAGCAGTTGGGATCCGTCTCGTTTCCAAAGTCTTCCAGATCGTATCGCGGGGAACACTATCATAAGCCTTCTCAAGGTCAATGAACGCCATGTGAAGATCTCTAGACTTTTCCCTATATTTCTCCATAAGCCGTCGAAGTAGATGAATCGCCTCCGTGGTAGACCTGCCTGGCATAATATAGAACTGAAAATTTGGTTTGGTGTAATAATAATTTTAGTCTTTAAAACTTATATGTTATATCATCTTAGTTCTAATATGAAATAATTCAATAAATTTAAACTTTTATATTTGAAAATATGATCAATTTAGTCTTTTTTTTACGATACTGTCAAACCATGTGAGTCCATTAGATCAATCAACACTTGAATAATTATATTCTACCATAAAGTAGTAAGAAGTTCAATTATATGATTGAATAAGCTCAATTTATACTCTTATAAAATACATGTATAACAAAACTTATGATTCAAATATAAGATTGATCGATAATTAGTATTCACTTTTACCCACTAAATTCAAAGAAAATAATGTTTTAGTCCCTTGTTATTCATTTATGATTTTTTGGTCATCTATGTTATCAATTTATAACATTTTGGTCACTAGGACGTTAAATACCGTTAGTTTGATGACTTGATACATTAGTAAAATGGTTTAATTATTAATTTAATCATTGAATTTTAGATAAAATACTAATTTGACCACTAAACTTTAGATAAAATATTAATTTGAACCTTGAAATTTAGATAAAATAACAATTTAACCAATAAATTTGATCAAAATCCCTCGCTGCATGTCGTCGGTCACTGTCGGCCGCCATCGACTGTTGTCCTCAATGATCGTTGGATCTCAAAATTTTCCAATTCACTTCTTTCAACCCCATGAACACGAATCCAATTACAGTTTCATCGTAAAATATCTCTAACTCCACAAATCTAACATAAAACTCTTAAGTTCCTTTAAAACTAAACCATGATAATAAATTTATTGTTAATATTCTTTAAAAATAAGGATACTAAAAATCTAAAACTATATCATAATTGCATTCATAATTTTTTTAATAACGTAATATGTTTGATATTCAAACCGCAGAATTTGAGCTAAATGGAGGCGAATTAAGGGGAAATTACAAGAAAATCATGATTAGGGCAAGATTTTAGGTTTAATTACTTCCTTGAACTTTCCCTAAATTTTGTATATAAAGAAATAACGTAATAAATGCTAAAAATAACGGCATTTACATGTGGAAATGGATTTTTACTGCTTCCCTAAATTTCGCATTAAAACAACAAATACTAGTATTTTTGAAAGATCCCAAATCAGAGTTAGTGACTAAAAAGTAATTTTTGGAAACTTTGTGCTCAATTTTGAAACAAGGTAAAAGTTTAAGGACATAAATGGAAAATTTCGGTGTTATATTAAATGGTAATTATGGAAATTTTAAGGGTATAATAGTAATTTCATAAGAAATTTTTTTATTCCTCCTTATTATAGGAGATGGCACGTGGAAAAGGGAGAAAAGAAAATAGAAAAGTCTGGAGACTTTGGTTCAACCTTCTTCTTCTTCTTCTCTTCCCGTAAGCTCCATAGCAAAGGTAAGTTTAATTTCAACTGGTTAATTCATGAGTTTTAAGTTTAGTTTTGATTCTTGGGGTGATAAGAAAGATTATTTAAAGATTAAAGCATGTTGAAACTTCAAAATGGATGAGTTGTGAAGGAATAATTATGAAGAGTTTTTAAGTGAATTATTGGAATGGAGGGAGTTAGTATATTTTGAAGTTGAATTTGGTTTGTCAATGATTGAATTAAGAGATATGGGGTGTTAGAAGTAGATTTGGAACATGTTGAAAATTTAGTGTAATTATTGAATTACATATGGAGAATAGGATTTTGATGTTAAAAAGGTGATGAATGAATAGAGATGAGTTTGAATATGTGTATATGAGTTAAGAATATAAAAGGGAATAAATATGAAGAGTTGAGCTAAAAAGAAAGTGAATTTCGTGCTCTAGTTGGAATTTCTGGGTTGTGTGCATCGATGCACATTCATTGTGTACCGATGCACTCTCAAATAAATGAACATCGAATGCTGTGCGTGCATCGATGCATAGGGGGTGCATCGATGCACCCCTTAAAATGGAAACATCGAATATAAATTGTGTATCAATGCATGGGGTAGTGCATCGATGCACATGTTAAGGGATGCATTGTGCATCGATACACTGTATAATGTACCGATGCACTTCAAGGGAAAATAGAATTAGGTCTTTCTTTTGGTCTAGGAAATGATAGATTAGAATACATCAATTAGATACTATATGTATCAATGTATAAACATGTAGATATCGAGCACAGACAAGTTCCGGGATGACCATCAAGTTAAGATTCCATCGGAAGAAAGGAAATCATAAAATGGGATTGAAACTTAGTGATGCCAAGGTGAGTGCATACAAGTTAGCTCATGATGTTTAATGGAAATAAGACTTGCGACGAGTCTATTTCCTATATTAGAATGCATGAATTTATGATCATATGCATATGTTTGATTTGGGTATATGTGATATATATTACATTATGTATTAAATGATTTGTGTGAATACATGTATTGTGATAAGTTATAGGAATTAATATGAATGATCTATATGATTACATAAGGTATGTGAATATAGGTATATAAGATAAGCCACATGACTATGAATTAGTGAAATTAAATGGTGAGAATGATATGACAGAAAGTGATAAGAGAATATGTTATGAGAAGATATAAGAACAAGTATAAGCTATGTGATATGTGAATATTATGAAGATGTTCTACGTGCAAATGATCTACGTGTATGTGTGATTTATATGGAAATGAACTACTTGACTACGCGTGATCTTATAAAAATGTAATAATAAGACATGTGACAAGAGATGTGTGATTACATGAAGGTATGATATAAGCTATGTGAAAGGGTTCTATATGACTATTTGTCTATGTGAATACAAATATATGTGATATGATATATATGATAATGAGATATGAGACTCTACGAGAATATTACACGATCTACGTGACAAGAAGCTACGAGATTATATGCCTATTTGATACGAATGTGTGAATATGTGACAAACATAAATACTAATGCCCATGTTATGTGTCTTGAGAGCTAGAGGTTAGTTGGTATGCCAAGAGTCGAGGTTCTACGAGGTCCTTCAGGACATATATGTATTCTTTGGAACATGTATGAGGTCTTTTGATACACATATTTGGTCCTTAGCATATGTATATGATTCTTAAGGAAATTTCTACGTTGTCCTTATGGACATTTTATATGGCACTTCGGTGCAATTCTACGCGGCACTTCGGTGCAATTCTACGCGGCACTTCGGTGCATTTATACGAGTTGTGGTGACAACATTAGTGCACAACCTCTAGAGACTCACATATCAATAGTTCTCACATATGTACATGGGCTAATCAAGAGATAATAACAAATATATATTGTGATATGATAAATTTTATAGCAAGGACATGATGAGGTATAAGTATAGTATATGATTAAGCATGTTAAGTATATGTGCTATGTGATTAAATGATAAGTGACTAACGATGATTTATATGTATGCATGTATTTCTTATTAGATAATCTGATATGATTTATATGATGATGTTTATATTGCTTGGTTAATTAAATAATATGTTGAGTAAAAGAATAGATATAAGAGGATATAATTATAAGATATAAATGATAAAAATATTGATAGTGGAATAAGATTAGAGATTTAAAATAATGCATAATATGTATATGTGTATATTATGTTATATATAATGTTATATTGTTTTGATGTGGCATGATAAGATGATATGTTCATACATGTTTAAGTATTTAGAGTTTCTTTTATAAGTTTAATACCTCACTAAGTCATAGACTTAGCGTGTGATTGTTTCACACGTAGGTTACAGAAGCGAGAAGAAAAGCGAAGAAGAGCAAGACATGTCAACATCTCCCTTACAAAATTTCAGATCAAAAAATAGATAATTTAAATGTGTTTGGTTATTTTGAATATAGTTGACATGTACTAATTGATTGAGTTGAATATGCTCTGATCGATTTTGGTTATTTTGGTCGATTTATGTAAATAAACGCTTTTATTTTAATGAAAGTGTTAAATTTTCTTTGAATTTTGTCAAGAGTCAAAGTTTGAAAAGTCAATGTGACACCTCAGACTCGTATTCGGGTACGGGTTGGGGGTGTTACATTTAATGGTATCAGAGCTAAGGTTTAGCCGATTCTCAGCATAAAACGAAGTCCAAAGTGTCATAAAATGTGTACATGCCAACACATAGTGAAAAATTTATGATATAATAGTGTAAGGAGTATGTTGTATTACTAATAGAATAAGATTAGTTTAATATAGTAGAAATATGATTATGAGAATTTCAAAGAAAGCGAGAGGTGAACCTGATGGTAGTAGCAATTCACCTGCCCAGGCCAGGCAGGATGAAAAACAGACACCTCAGGAAATACCTCATAAGATCAAAGACTGATTTCAAAAAGTTGAAATCATATTAGAATAGTGATAGAAGGTTTTCACAGGTTTGAATCGGAAAAGTGATATGAAACATTCTTATTATTTCAAGGATAAGATAAAATATGGTGAATAAGTGTCACCATAAGAAAGTTAAATGATCTAATGATGTGGTTAGAATTTGTGGAGAGTTCGAGAATAAGTGCATCAGTGACAAGCGTATAAGATATATAAAGCCATAGTTGATGAGTTTGAAATAAAGGAATAGTACCGTGTATAAGCAAGAATGTGGATAGAATAAGGGTTTTTATTTTAGATGGAAAGAGTTAGCGTTGACTAACCAGATTATGTGATGGAAAAGGTATAGAAATTTAATATTTTGAGATGTTGTCAGGAAAAAACAACCAAAGATGAGGTGGATCGGGATACTGTTGTATATTTTGATCATAATAATGTGATGTAGTGAAGAAGGTGAGGATTCGTATGTTTGAGTAAAGCTAAGGATTAATAAGAAGAGTTTAAGAATATGTACATCAGTGATCAGTTTATAAGATAAAGGAAGTTAGAATGTTGAGTTGGAACAACGTAAATTACATGGTGTAGGAGAGTAAATGTGGATTTGATAAGTTAAGTAAACTATTGCTGAGATATTTCCGACTGAAAGGAATATATTTGAATAGTTCGATGAATATTTATGCTTTAGATTGAAATAATTGGTGCTGACTAACATAATTATGCGATGATAAGTGTATTAAAGTTAAAGGATCAAAAGATGGCATCAAGGTAAATTAACTAAGTATGGTGTGAATTGAGACATGATTATGTATTTTGATCACAGAAATGTAAGGTAATGGAAGAGACAAGAGAATAGTAATGTATATGAATAAGAGTGTGGGTTGAATAAGTGAGTAAATTACACTGGTTGGATTTCAACTGAGAAGATGAATATGAGTAGTCTGATTAGGGCTTATGCCCTAAATTGGAATTTTTTTTACTGATTAATTACAATAGTATGGATAATAAAGTTATAAGATTTGAAGAAAAGATAAAGTTAAGTTAATCAAGTATGATGTGGATTTGGATATGGTTTTGATCATATAGATACGATGTAGGCAACGAAATAAGTATTTATATGTTTAAAAAGGGAGCTTTGAGGAAGGAAATACAAGTACAAGAGATGGTAAAGAATGAGGTTCTGTATAAATAAAGCGGATCATCAAAGTTATGAAGATGCGATGAAGATCGGTAAGCAAAGCTAAGTATAAATGATAAGAAAATATATAATATGTGCATAAGAAGATTTTGATTTTGAAATAATAAAATAATAAAGGGATAGGAAAAGTCAAAGATGGAGTTTAAAAGATCAAGTATGCCAAGAGGTATATTGAGATATAAGTTATAAGTTTGATATTGAAATGATACAATTTTCAATTATTAGAAGAGCGAGAATGAATGATTATTCTTTGAACAAATACGTGAGGGTTATATGAAAAGATTTTGTGTATAGTAATACAGACAAGGATTAAGAAATGAACAAAAGCTTGATTTATGTACAAAACACATAGAGAATGATGAAAAAGATCAATTGATCCATAATATTGAGGAATAAGGATTGGGGTTACTGTCTATATAATGAATGATATTATATGGACTTATAAAGATGTGGACGTATATAAAGAACTGAGTATGAGGAAATGGTAAGTTTGCTAGCGGTAACATGAAATATTAAGAAAGGGAAGCAACATGAAAATATTATAAGGCATGATATTATAAAGGTATGCAGTGAAAATTCGAGGACGAATTTTCTTAAAAGGAGGGGAGATTTGTAACATCTCAAATCAGAGTTAGTGACTAAAAAGTAATTTTTGGAAACTTTGTGCTCAATTTTGAAACAAGTTAAAAGTTCAAGGACTTAAATGGAAAATTTCAGTGTTATATTAAATGGTAATTGTGGAAATTTTAAGGGTATAATAGTAATTTCATAAGAAATATTTTTATTCCTCCTTTATATAGGAGATGGCACGTGGAAAAGGGAGAAAATAAAATAGAAAAGTCTGGAGACTTTGGTTCAACCTTCTTCTTCTTCTTCTCTTTTCGTAAGCTCCATAGAAAAGGTAAGTTTAATTTCAACTGGTTAATTCCTGAGTTTTAAGATTAGTTTTGATTCTTGGGGTGATAAGAAAGATTATTTAGAGATTAAAGCATGTTGAAACTTCAAAATGGATGAGTTGTGAAGGATTAAATATGAAGAGTTTTTAAGTGAATTATTGGAATGGAGGGAGTTAATATATTTTGAAGTTGAATTTGGTTTGTCAATGATTGAATTAAGAGATATGAGGTGTTAGAAATAGATTTGGAACATGTTGAAAATTTAGTGTAATTCTTGAATTACATATGGAGAATAGGATTTTGATATTAAAAAGGTGATGAATGAATAGAAATGAGTTGGAATATGTGTATATGAGTTAAGAATATAAAAGGGAACGAAATATGAAGAGTTGAGCTAAAAAAAGTGAATTTCGTGCCCTAGTTGGAATTTCTGGGTTGTGTGCATCGATGCACATTCATTGTGTACGATGCACTCTCAAATAAATGAACATCGAATGCAGTGAGTGCATTGATGCATAGGGGGTGCATCGATACACCCCTTAAAATGGAAACATCGAATGTAAATTATGTATCGATGCATGGGGTAGTGCATCGATGCACATGTTAAGGGATGCATTGTGCATCGATACACTGTATAATGTACCGATGCACTTCAAGGGAAAATAGAATTAGGTCTTTCTTTTGGTCTACGAAATGATAGATTATAATACATCAATTAGATACTGATATGTATCAATGTATAAACATGTAGATATCGAGCACGAACAAGTTTCGGGATGACCATCAAGTTAAGATTCCATCGGAAGAAAGGAAATCATAAAAGGGGATTGGAACTTAGTGAGGCCAAGGTGAGTGCATACAAGTTAGCTCATGATGTTTAATGGAAATAAGACTTGCGATGAGTCTATTTCCTATATTAGAATGCATGAATTTATGATCATATGCATATGTTTGATTTGGGTATATGTGATATATATTACATTATGTATTAAATGATTTGTGTGAATACATGTATTGTGATAAGTTATAGGAATTAATATGAATGATCTATATGATTACATAATGTATGTGAATATATGTATATAAGATAAGCCACATGACTATGAATTAGGTGAAATTAAATGGTGAGAATGAAATGACAGAAAGTGATAAGAGAATATGTTATGAGAAGATATAAGAACAAGTATAAGCTATGTGATATGTGAGTATTATGAAGATGTTCTACGCGCAAATGATCTACGTGTATGTGTGATTTATATGGAAATGAACTACTTGACTACGTGTGATCTTATAAAAATGTAATAATAAGACATGTGACTAGAGATGAGTGATTACATGAAGGTATGATATAAGCTATGTGAAAGGGATCTATATGACTATTTATCTTTGTGAATACAAATATATGTGATATGATATATATGATAATGAGATATGAGACTCTACGAGAATATTACACGATCTACGTGACAATAAGCTATGAGATTATTTGATATGAATGTATGAATATTTGACAAACATAAATATTAATGCCCATGTTATGTGTCTTGAGAGCTAGAGGTATAGTTGGCATGCCAAGAGTCGAGGGTCTACGCGGTCCTTCAGGACATATATGTATTCTTTGGAACATGTATGAGGTCTTTTAAGACACATATTTAGTCCTTAGCATATGTATATGATTCTTAAGGAATTTTTTACGTGGTCCTTAGGGACATTTTATATGGAACTTCGGTGCAATTCTACATGGCACTTCGGTGCAATTCTACGTGGCACTTCGGTGCATTTATACGAGTTGTGGTGACAACATTAGTGCACAATCTCTAGAGACTCACATATCAATAGTTCTCACATATGTACATGGGCTAATCAAGAGATAATAACAAATATATATTGTGATATGATAAATTTTATAGCAAGGACATGATGAGGTATAAGTATAGTATATGATTAAGCATGTTAAGTATATGTGCTATGTGATTAAATGATAAGTGACTAACGATGATTTATATGTATGCATGTATTTCTTATTAGATAATCTGATATGATTTATATGATGATGTTTATATTGCTTGGTTAATTAAATAATATGTTGAGTAAAAGAATAGATATAAGAGGATATAATTATAAGATATAAATGATAAAAATATTGATAGTGGAATAAGATTAGAGATTTAATGTAACACCCCAATTATTGTAATTTTTAAGAGCACATGTATATTGGCCCGTAGCAATTATTATGGCCACCTGTTAATGCCATTATTATATGTAGGCACTGAGCCAACCACTCCTCAATTATGAAAAAGATGGAGAGTGTGTAATAATCCGTTATAATAAAAACACTCTCTGAACTTACGAACTTAGAGTGAAAATTTGTGATAAACATATCCCTATCTGTTCATCAGCAACCAAAGACAACTCCTTTTCTCTAATAACACCTCTCGTTTACACTTTTGTTTTCACTCCACTTTATCTATTTCTTCTCCATCTACGGCGAATCCCAGCAAAAAAACCATTTTTCTGGTTCCTTGTCAGAACATTTTTCAGGCATTTCCCAGTTGGGAGAAGGGGGAAATGACATAGATTTAGCACCCTCGACTCAATGGTAAATGAGATTACCGAAGACCTCGACCTTTGGAAGTCTCGTTGCGATGGAAATGTGGAGTCCTTTGATGTTGAAACAAAACAGAAAAGGAGCATCTAAGAGTTCTGGCAAATTTATAGTGCTCGCCTTGTCTGAGAACAGATTATCATCAAACGAGGAAAGGGTGTGACGGTGCATGGCTTTGGATCCGGGCTGCTCAATAAGTAGTGTTGCAGTTGGGTCTATTTCACACTTCTCCGGGACTGTGTGGTAGCAAGCAAGACGTGGGTTAAGGTAATTAAACTAGAACTCATGGGTGAGTTCATGCAACTCAACCTGGTTAGTTGGATCGAGCAAAACTTACGTGGTCGGTCGTGCTTTCCAGTCTTGCCGGTTGATTGGGATTATATTTTGGAAATGTTATTTGGTGTTTAAAGAAGATAAAGAATTATTTGATTTTCGATCCTGGTTTTTCCTCTTATGAAAGAGTGTTCCATGAAAGTTTCAGAATGACAACAGGGGTTGTGCGTGCTAGGGAGGCAAGGAGGGACGCCATCGTCGCTTATCGTCTATGCTTGGGTTGGTCTCACCGCTAGGAATCTCCACCGGCTTTCTCCTTGTCCTAGCTGGTTTAGTGCTTATCATTTGGCTATCTCAACCAAGGTTTGAGAGCTGGTAATGGAAAAAATAATAAATAAATGTAAATGGGTTCAGAAGCACGTGGATTTGAAAATGTTGATATAAAGAAAGGTCTAATCATAGCTTCAGTCATCTATTTTCGGTAAGATTCTAACTTTGTCACCTAGTTTTAGTATAATTTCAACCAAGCTTTAATAGTTTAGATTAGTTTGCTTTAGCCTTATTTTAGTAAATAAATATTCTAGTAGCATCATCAAATTTTAGATTTTAATAAGTTAATTTTTATAGTGAGGGAAATTTTTTTGGATTCAAATTCAAAATTGAGATGGTTTGGGATCGTGAGAGAAAGATTGGAAGCTCGAAAGTCAAAATTTTTGAAAAGTCATATTTTATGTTTTTCGATGTCTTGATTCCGATTTTGAAGTCTGTTTCGCCAAATTTGAACCCAGTAAGCTAGTTTTCATTGATTAATCACCCGATTCGATCCGTTTTTCGGAATTAAGCTCCGTTAATGATGTCATTGCTGTTGATATGCATCTGAGGAATTATTGGAAGTTGATTTCAAGATCGAGGGCGTTCAAATGGAATTTAATGGTTGATCAGTATGGCACAGAAATCGAGGTAATACATTACTACCTCTTTATGCTTTATTGAACATGTTGGTATTGGTAAATGCATGAATGAAAATGTTTCGTCTCATATATGTAATTAATGAAGTTCTACGCTCGATACGAATATGGTAGAAAATAAGTAACTGAATGTGACTCAGATGACTATTATAAGAATAGGAGGATAGTTGAAATTAAATTACAAGTTCTGGAATTAAGTGATAAAGGAATCAACCATGGATATGTAGATTATAATTTATCTCATTAAAGGTACTTGGATGATAAATTATGAGAATATTTCGATTATGTAAAATTACAAAAATACTCCTATATTTTAAAATGACAAGAATTATCCTTGGAAGTTGATTAATAACTCTAAAAAGACTTATTGATCTGATAAAACTAAAAATGTGTATAAGGAACATTAGTTTGCTTAGAAAATTTGGATAATCAATTTTTAACCCCAAGAGGGTTTGTGCAAGATACTAGAAGTCTGTTAAGGGAATCATTTCAAGATCAGAGAATGTTCAAGAAAGCAATTAATCATAGGATCTCTAAATTATATTATTTTTGTTAAGAATTAATATCGAAATTATTTGGTTAAGAAATTATAAAAATGCCCTTGAGAGGTAAAAATAGTCCGAGTTGACCCTGAATGAGAAAGTACTTTGAGGATTTATATTTAACTCGATAAATTACGTTTAATTGTTAAGATCCTATCTTTGTACAGAAAATTCCTGATAACCTGTTGGTAACTTCTGAGAAGACAATTGACCTAAAAATCTCTAAATTATATTATTTTTGTTAAGAGTTAATATCGAAATTATTTGATTAAGAAATTACAAAAATGCCCTTGAGAGGTAAAAATAGTCCGAATTGACCCTGAATGAGAAAGTGCTTTGAGGATTTATACTTAACTCGATAAATTACGTTTAATTGTTAAGATCCTATCTTTGTATAGAAAATTTCTGATAACCTGTTGGTAACTTCTGAGAAGACAATTGACCTAAAAATCTCTGAGTTAAGAATAAATTATCGAGAGTGCTCTTCTGTCATAATTATTCGAAAGGTCTGGAAAAGATGATACGTTTGAATTAAATAATAAGATCATATGGGAAGAAGGGATTGGAATACACCAGATCTGTAAAATGACCAAAATAACCCTAGAATAGAAATAACCCAAGAATATCACTAAGCTCATAAATGATTGGATATCTTTAAGCTCTGAAATGAATGGAATAAAATTGAGCACCATAATTACCAAAATACCCTTATGGCCTATACTAAGTTGATGTTTTGGATTAATTAAGGAATCCAAGTAAATATGGGTGTTGTATTACCCTTAAAAGTTATGGATCATAATTTAAATAAGTAGATCAACCCTAAAGCTATGTCAATACCTGAATGGCATAGATATTACTTAAATGTGTGTTCGTCTTCTCAAGTTTGGCTCGATGATAATTTTGGAAGTATTCAGTTCAGCTCAACTCTAGATCGCATTCAGTTCTAAGAATTGGACGTTTGTTCGACAAATCAACCAAGAAGACCAAATTGAATGGATCAGAAGTACAATATGTATCTGAAATTTAGAAACGTTTGAATTACTCTGGAAAATCTGGAAGTAACTGGAATGGACTTGAATGCTAAATGAACTAAGTAACCTCAATGACTGAGGATTAAGTAAGTGATTAGGATAAGGCTGGAAATTCATATAAACTTACATGATGTATCATCCCTATGGATTATAAACCATAAATCAAGTATGTCAGCATTTCATGGTATCTTGGAGGCATGAAAAGGAAATAAAGATCATTAGAATATATGTTCGTATCCTTAAGATATGTTCAGTGATGACTCAAAAGTTGATTTATGGACAGTAATTGTTGGTATTAAAGAGTGAATACCTGGTAGGATAACGAATGGACCGGTCAACATGCATTAGTTTTGGGAATTATTAAACTTGAGTTATTTCAATAATTCGATAAATCAACGCCGATTGTAAATGTTCTGAATCTTCATTTCTTCCTTATCAGCTCAAGTTATATTCTGAATAACTGATGATTTCGTTAGTTATTGAACTATTCCTATAGTGATTCTAAATCCTGACATTCTATCGGTAAATTGAAGATCCTTGTTCCTCTGCCCATCAAGATTATCCAGTATCTCTGAAGAATATCTGATAAATATTTTGATCCTCTAGTGGTTCCACATGTACTACATGAAAATTTTATATGTTTCAAATGAGTTTAACGAAAGTATTGATTTACTGGTTTATGAACCATGACAACATGGTATGTGATCTCTTATTACGGTTTTAATCGAAAAATATGAATTGTACATGATTTATGAAATTATGGAATTTACTGGTTTATGAATTATGTTATCTGGTTTCATGTTTTCAATGGAAAATATAAATTGTTCCTGATTTATGGAATCATGGAATTTAGTAGGAGTGTAGGTGGGTGTAAGGTTATGTGGAACCTACACATTATGGAGTGTTGGTTGGAGGGAATAATATGATTTTTGATAAACGTTTTATGGGAGGGTGTTGTTGAAGGAAGTTACCGTTACTGATGGCTCCTCTGCTTTGTTCTCAGGGTAAGTCCTTACTTGGTGTGTAGGTGGGTGTATGGTTCTGGGGAACCTACACATTATGAAGCGTTTGGTTAGAGGGATTAATATGGTTTTTGAATAAAAATATGTTTTTAAACTATTACTGTTTAAAAAGAAAAGATCTGTAATTTTTCACTGGTTTTATGGGAACACACTAGATAACCTATTCTGATCTCTTGAACTTAGTCTTTCGAAATACTTATATGAACTGAAAGCTCATTGTCCGTTACCCCTGAAATATCAGTAGGATCTCCGCTCAGCATAAAATCTGTAGATGTTCGAAACCAATAAGGAAATATAATGTGATTTGTATCTGCACGATCTTCAACATCATGTGGTAGTTCTGTATTACTGAGCTTTCTGAAGCTCACTCTATTACTCAACATTGCAGGTTAAAAGAATTGTACCAGTGCAGCTATCGACTTCAGTAAGGGAGTTCTTCTGGCGTTGTTTGCAGAGTATGGTACATGTGATTAGGGGGTATGTAATTGTATTTTG
Source organism: Hibiscus syriacus (assembly GCF_006381635.1). NCBI lineage: Eukaryota > Viridiplantae > Streptophyta > Magnoliopsida > Malvales > Malvaceae > Hibiscus > Hibiscus syriacus. The sequence goes on along the minus strand of NW_024063047.1, from coordinate 42,981 downwards.
TTTTATATATGAGTATGAAAATCTGTTTTAGTTCTATATACTGATAAATCATTTTATAAGTACATGTTTTATTAAAAGTTTTAAATTTTCTGCTATTTTTACAGTGGGTCGCTCCGGTGGCCCTAATGTGACACTCCAGATTGGATCGAGTTACCCAAATCGGTCTGAGGGGGTTACATTTAGTGGTATCAGAGCTATGGTTTGAGTTAAAATTTTCAAGATAGACCGGCCGGTCGAATTTCAAAAGATGTCTAATCAGTATATGCCCTAGACTATAATCGTACCTCTCTGAGCCGGAACTCCAGGGCTGAGCCCCTATCTGTAACGAGTAAACTGAAATTTCTATCCGTTAAGGTCATACTTGTACAAAAAGAAATACCAGTAATGTCTGTCTAAATTCTGTAAAGTACCTCACGAGTCATATGAGAGTTACTCATATGAGAAATTCTGATCCAACTTCAGAAATGAAATTGGGATATGTTATTGCTCTATGAGCCTATTCTCGTAACCAATGCTGAATTGATTCCACAAGGATAAATCTGTTCTGATTATTTTATTGGAATGAGGGAAAGTTCTGAAAAAAATGTATACTCAGGTGGTTAAGGATTAATAGAGTATCGGTACTTTTGTAAAAGCTATTGAAAGATATGAAAGAACTGATGAAAGTTTCATTTATGCAATTATGTGACATGAATAAATTTCGAAGACGAAATTCTTTTAAGGAGGGGAGAATTGTAACACCCCAATTATTGTAATTATTAAGAGCACATGTATATTGGCCCGTAGCAATTATTATGGCCACCTTTTAATGCCATTATTATATGTAGGCACTGAGCCAACAACTCCTCAATTATGAAAGAGATAGAGAGTGTGTAATAATCCATTATAATAAAAGAACTCTCTGAGCCTGCGAACTTAGAGTGAAAATTTGTGATAAACATATCCCTATCTGTTCATCATCAACAAAAGACAACTCATTTTCTCTAATAACACCTCTCGTTTACACTTTTGTTTTCACTCCACTTTATCTATTTATTCTCCATCTACGGCCAATCCCAGCAAAAAACCATTTTTCTGGTTCCTTGTCCATTTTTCAGGCACTTCCCAGTTGGGAGAAGGGGGAAATGGCACAGATTTAGCACCCTCGACTCAATGGTAAATGAGATTACCGAAGACCTCGACCTTTGGAAGTCCCATTACGATGGAAATGTGGAGTCCTTTGATGTTGAAACAGAATAGGAAAGGAGCAGCTAAGAGTTCTGGAAAATTTATAGTGCTCGCCTTGTCTGAGAACATATTGTCATCTAACGAGGAAAGGGTGCGACGGTGCATGGCTTTGGATCCGGGCTGCTCAATAAGTGGTGTTGCGGTTGGGTCTATTTCACACTTCTCCGGGACTGTGTGGTAGCAAGCAAGACGTGGGTTAAGGTAATTAAACCGGAACTCATGGGTGAGTTCATGCAACTCGACCTGGTTAGTTGGATCGAGCAAAACATACGTGGTCGGCCGCGCTTTCCAGTCTTACCGGTTGATTGGGATTATACTTTGCAAATGTTATTTGGTGTTTAAGGAAGATAAAGAATTATTTGATTTTCGATCCAGGTTTTTTCTCTTATGAAAGAGTGTTCCAGAGTGTTCCATAAAAGTTTCCTCTTATTTAGTGCTTATCATTTGGCTATCTCAACCAAGGTTTGAGAGCTGGTAATGGAAAAAAATAATAAATAAATATAAATGGGTTCAATAAGAACGTGGGTTTGAAAATATTGATATAAAGAAAGGGCTAATCATAGCTTCAGTCATCTATTTTCGGTAAGATTCTAACTTTGTCACCTAGTTTTAGTATAATTTCAACCAAGCTTTAATAGTTTAGATTAGTTTGTTTTAGCCTTAATTTAGTAAATAAATATTCTAGTAGCATCGTCAATTTTTAGATTTTAATAAGTTAATTTTTATGGTGAGGGAAATTTATTTGGATTCAAATTCAAAATTGAGATGGTTTGGGATCGTGCGAGAAAGATTGGAAGCTCGAAAGTCAAAATTTTCGAAAAGTCATATTTTATGTTTTTCGACGTCCTAATTTTGATTCTGAAGTATGTTTCACCAAATTCGAACCCGGTAAGCTAGTTTTCATTGATTAATCACCCGATTTGATCCGTTTTTCGGAATTAAGCTCCGTTTCTGATGTAATTTATGTTGATATGCATCTGAGGAATTATTGGAAGTTGATTTCAAGATCAAGGGCGTTCAAATGGAATTTAATGGTTGATCAATATGACATGGAAATCGAGGTAATACATTACTACCTCTTTATGCTTTATAGAACATGTTGGTATTGGTAAATGCATAGATGAAAATGTTTGGTCTCATATATGTAATTAATGAAGTTCTACGCTCGATACGAATGTGGTAGAAAGTAAGTAACTGAATGTGACTCAGATGACTATTATAAGAATTGGAGGATAGTTGAAATTAAATTACAAGTTCTGGAATTAAGTGATAAAGGAATCAACCATGGATATGTAGATTATAATTTATCTCATTAAAGGTACTTGGATGATAAATTATGAGAATATTTCGATTATATAAAATTACAAAAATACCCCTATGTTTTAAAATGACAAGAATTATCCCTGGAAGTTGATTAATAACTCTGAAAAGACTTATTGATCTGATAAAACTAAAAATGTGTATAAGGAACGCTAGTTTGCTTAGAAAATTTGGATAATCAGTTTTTAACCCCAAGAGGGTTTATGCAAGATACTAGAAGTCTGTTAAGGCAATCATTTCAAGATCAGAGAATGTTCAAGAAAGCAATTAATCATAGGATCTCTAAATTATATTATTTTTGTTAAGAGTTAATACCGAAATTATTTGGTTAAAAAATTAGGAAAATGCCCTTGAGAGGTAAAAATAGTCCGAGTTGACCCTGAATGAGAAAATACTTTGAAGATTTATACTTAACTCGATAAATTACGTTTTTAATTGTTAAGATCCTATCTTTGTACAGAAAATTTTTGATAACCTGTTGGTAACTTCTGAGAAGTCAATTGACCTAAAAATCTTTGAGTTAAGAATAAATTATCGAGAGTGCTCTTCTGTCAGAATTGTTCGAAAGGTCTGGAAAAGATGATACGTTTGAATTAAATAATAAGATCATATGGGAAGAATGTATTGAAATACACTAGATCTGTAAAATGACTAAAATACCCCTAGAATAGATATAACCCAAGAATATCACCAAGCTCATGAATGATTGGATATCTTCAAGCTCTGAAATGAATGGAATAAAATTGAGCACTAGAATTACCAAAATACCCTTATGGCCTAGACTAAGTTGATGTTTTGGATTAATTAAGGAATCCAAGTAAATATGGGTGTTGTATTACCATTAAAAGTTATGGATCATAATTTAAGTGAGTAGATCAACCCTAAAGCTATGTCAATACCTGAATGACATAGATATTACTTGAATGCGTGTTCGTCTTCTCAAGTTTGGCTCGATGATAATTTTGGAAGTATTCAACTCAGCTCAACTCTAGATCGCATTCAGTACTAAGAATTGCATGTTTGTTCGACAAATCAACCACGAAGACCAAATTGAATGGATCAGAAGTACAATATGTATCTAAAATTCAAGAACGTTTGAATTACTCTGGAAAATCCCGAAGTAACTGGAATGAACTTGAATGCTAAATGAACTAAGTAACCTCAATGACTGAGGATTAATTAAGTGATTAGGATAAGCCTGGAAATTCGGATGAACTTACATGATGTATCATCCCTATGGATTATGAACCACAAATCAAGTATGTTAGCATTTCATGGTATCGTGGATGCGTGAAAAGGAAATAAAGACCATTAGAATATATGTTCGTCTCCTTAAGATATGTTCAGTGATGACTCAAAAGTTGATTTATGGACAATAATTGTTGGTATTAAAGAGTGAATACCTGGTAGGAAAACGAATGGACCGGTCAACATGCATTAGTTTTGGGAATTGTTAAACTTGAGTTATTTCAATAATTCGATAAATCGACGCCGACTGTAAATGTTTTGAATCTTCATTTCTTCCTTATCAGCTCAAGTTATATTCTGAATAACTGATGATTCCATTAGTTATTGTATTATTCCTATAGTGATTCTAAATTCCGACATTCTATCGGTAAACTGAAGATCCTTGTTTCTCTGCCCAATAAGATTATCCAGTATCTCTGAAGAATATCTGATAAATATTTTGATCCTCTAGTGTGTTCCATATGTACTACATGACAATTTTATATCTTTCAAATGAGTTTAATGAAAATATTGATTTACTGGTTTATGAACCATGACAACATGGTATGTGATCTCCGATTACGGTTTTCATCGAAAAATATGAATTGTACATGATTTATGAAATATTGGAATTTACTGGTTTATGAATTATGGTTACGTGAAATATGTTATTTGGTTTCCTGTTTTCAATGGAAAATATAAATTGTTCCTGATTTATGGAATCATGGAATTTAGTAGGAGTGCAGGTGGGTGTAAGGTTATGTGGAACCTACACATTATGGAGTGTTGGTTGGAGGGAATAATATGATTTTTTATAAACGTTTTATGGGAGGGTGTTGTTGGAGGAAGTTACAGTTACTGATGGTTCATCTGCTTTGTGCTCAGGGTAAGTCCTTACTTGGTGTGTAGGTGGGTGTATGGTTCTGGGGAACCTACACATTATGGAGCGTTTGGTTGGAGGGATTAATATGGTTTTTTGAATAAAAATATGTTTTTAAACTACTACTGTTTAAAAAAAAAGATCTGTAATTCTTCACTGGTTTTATGGGAACACACTAGATAACCTATTCTGATCTCTTGAACTTAGTCTTTCGAAATACTTATCTGAACTGAAAGCTCATTGTCCGTTACCCCTGAAATATCAGTAGGATCTCCGCTCAGCATAAAATCTGTAGATGTTCGAAACCAATAAGGAAATAATGTGATTTGTATCTGAACGATCTTCAGCATCATCTGGTAGTTCTGTATTATTGAGTTTTCCGAAGCTCACTCTATTACTCAACATTGCAGGTTAAAAGAATTGTACCAGTGCAGCTATCGACTTCAGTAAGGGAGTTCTTCCGGCGTTGTTTACAGAGTATGGTACAGGTGATTAGGGAGCATGTAATTGTATTTTATTTTATATACGAGTCTGAAAATCTGTTTTAGTTCTGTATACTGATAAATCATTTTATAAGTACATGTTTTATTAAAAGTTTTAAATTTTTTGCTATTTTTACAGTGGGTTGCTCCGGTGGCCCTAATGTGACACTCCAGATTAGATCGGGTTACCCGCATCAGTCTGAGGGGGTTACATTTAAAATAATGCATAATATGTATAGTATGTTATATATAATGTTATATTGTTTTGATGTGGCTTGATAAGATGATATGTTCATACATGTTTAAGCATTTAGAGTTTCCTTTATAAGTTTAATGCCTCACTAAGTCATTGTAACCCGCTATACCCGGCCTATGCGTTTCGACTAAGTCTAGTGGATCACTTTCATGATTCTTAAAGACATTTTCCGAAAACATTATTCAATCAAGGTAAAATCACATTATAAATTTCATTTATGAAATTATAATAGATTATACTATAAAAACTCAACTCATAAATATAAATTTAAAAGTAACAAATTAATTTAAACATGTCTTAAAAATCCAAATTTAAACCATCGTATAATCTATTAGAATAATGTGGGAGGTGAAGCGGTCAAAGATTCGGACGAGTTGAAATCGAGCTCTCCACCGTTCAAAAATTTGAACCGAGGTTGGTAAGTTACTCAAAATCGCTTAAAAAAATTTTGGTAATTTTTTCAGGAATTTTTGGAGACCGGAGGAGGCCTCACGCGCCGCCCCTACGCGTGGGGGAGCTGCGAACTGATGGAGTGCATTATTGACCGGCTGGACCGGTCTAAACCGGTCTGAACCGACCCGACCCGGTGATATTTTGGTAATTATTTTTAAAACGGTGATATTTTGGTAATTATTTTTTAAAACGGTGATATTTTGGTAATTATTTTTTAAAAAAGGTGATATTTTGGTAATTATTTTTAAAAAGTGCTATTTTCGTAATTATAAAAAAAGCTATTTTCGTAATAGTTTATTGTGGACTATTGAGCACCTTTGACCATAACTTTGACCGGCTTTAACCGGCCATTACACGACATTTGATTTTGTTCGAGTATACCTATTCTGACATTTTTCGACGTGCCGAATCCGTTTCCGAAGTCAGTTTCGCCAAATTCGAACCCGAAGGTCTTCAAATCATCAGTCAAACTTGTTGACTTTGACTTTGACCAAGAGGACACTGTCGGACTCGGAATGACACCAGGAACACGATGGTGCGGGAGGTGTCAAAAACCGATCAACGATCGGAGATGAATTTAAGATTTTCTCGGCGGTGGTGCTAATAAAACGTCGAGACTTTGACTCAAAATTCACTTCGTTTGGCAGTGTTTCGCTATAATTGGTTTACTGGGTTTTGTTCACAGGTCGAAGATGAGTACGATGGTGGTTTTAATTTTACGATTGAAGGTTGGACATCGTCGAAATCGAACTTGAAAGTAGAGGTACGGGAGGAAGAAAGTTTAAGCAAATTAAGAATGTGTTTTCTAATTTCAATTAGAAAACACGCTTATAATACAAGCCTGTCGACACTCCTTGGAGGAATTCAGGGCTTGGTCCCTGAATTTTCTTTAACTTCTAAAATGGCCTATAAGTTTTGAAAACTTTTAATTTAGTCACCAAATTTCACCTAATTTTACCAATATAAATATATATATTTCTCTCTGGTTTTCCCGGTTGTTACAGTCATAGACTTAGCGTGTGATTGTATCACACGTAGGTTACAAAAACGAGAAGAGAAGTGAAGAAGAGCAATACAAGTCAGCATATCCCTTACAAAATTTTAGATCAGAAAATAGACATTTTAAATGTGTTTGGTTATTTTGAATATAGTTGGCATGTACTAATTGATTGAGTTGAATATGCTCTGATCGATTTTGGTTATTTTGGTCGATTTATGTAAATAAAATGCTTTTATTTTAATGAAAGTTTTAAATTTTCTTTGAATTTTGTCAAGAGTCAAAGTTTGAAAAGTCAATGTGACACCTCAGACTCGTATTCGGGTCGGGTACGGGTTGAGGGTGTTATAATTTATTATTTGTATCTTTCTGACTTCTTTTTCCAAATAGTTAAGAATTATCTTTGAACTTATATTATTTTGTAATTACTTCAGATTAATAAAAAGAACATATTATTCACTATAAGGATTTATAAATTTGATGATGATATAAATTTAGAGTTTTTTATCTTTATTTTTTAAAAACATATTAATAATAAATTTATTTCCATGATTTAATTTTGGAGGAAGTTAAGAGTTTCATGCTAGATTTGTGAAGTTTGAGACATTTTGTAATGAAATGAACATTAAAATTTCACACTCAAAAGGTCAAAAGGAGTGAATTAAAAATTTTATGGTACAACAGTTATTAAGATCAAAAGCAGCCAAGAATGACCAATGGTGATGGTATACTTTGATTGGATTCACGAGTTAAATTAATATTTTATCTAAATTTTGAGAGTCAAAACAGTATTTCATCTAAACTTCAAGGGTTAAATTAAAAATTATTTTTTTGATTAACAAATTAAAAGTTAACCCCTTCTATTAACAACGTATCATATCATCAAATTAACAACATTTAACATTCTAATGACCAAAATAATATAAATTGATAACGTCAGTGACTAAAATATTACAATTGGATAACATAAGAGACCAAAGCGTTAAATTCTTTTTTTAATTTGATGAGTAAAAGTGGACACTTATAAAATAAAAGTGACCATTTCAGAGTTTACCCAAAAGATTTTGCCAACTCCCATAGTAATACCTTACGCAGAGAAATAAATACAGTGTCTTCACTGAAAATTCAACATCATATAAATAATTGATAGTAATTCTAAGCAACATTAGAGTAATATAACATTTACGGGAAAAGAATAAAGATTTAAATTAATATAATTTTCAAATTGTAAGATTAAACTTATTATTATTTAATTATGATCAAAATAATAGAATATATAAGTTTTAGAGTTAATTTTATTATTATACCAGTAGATTTATGTTTCAATTTTAACGATGGAGTAACATGTTTGTAAATGATTTGATAATTGAGTAACTTGGAACATAATTTATTATTGTTTTTTTGAATAGTTTGAGTAATTATTAGACAATATTTATTCATAATCTTCTTTAATCATTGATAACACACCTTACAGACATATTTATTCGAATCAGAATCTTTAGAGAGAATAACACTTCTTTTAACCGCTGAAATATCTTGATGGGTTTTCTTTTTTAATATTTAAAATATACATTATTATAAAATAAACATTAATATAGCACATAAAAGTAATTGGTTTATTTTCATAAAACAGAAAATAGAAAACAGGGAACATAAATTTTGATAGTCCAAGTTTGGTTTATTTAAGATCTAAACAAGAAAACTTACAATTACAAGAGAAATAAACAGAGTCATCAAAGTATAGAATTTTTGAACAATAAATGAGAACTAATATGAGGTTTGCTTATGTCCTCGTACTTACGATTTTAGGGTTTGTTATGTTTTAAACCCATGCAGAATCATACCAAATAAATCAAGCTCGTCGTGTTTTGAACTTAGTTGTGCTTCCTCAGGTGCCCGTCCCACCATCTTCACCCGGTCACGGTGGAAATAAACCGCTTGCTCCGCCGTCCTATGTCAGTTAAGCTGGTCGTGCTTTGAACTTCGGTGTACTTCCTCATGCACCTGTACCACCCTCTTCACCCGGTCACGGTGGAAATAAAGTTGCGCCTCCGTCCCATGTAAGTCAGTCTGGTCCTGCTTTGAACTTTGGTGTACTTCCTTAGGCACCTGTACCACCCTCTTCACCCGGTCACGGTGGAAATAAAGTTGCGCCTCCGTCCCATGTAAGTCAATCTGGTCCTGCTTTGAACTTTGGTGTACTTCCTCAAGCGCCCGTCCCACCATCTTCACCCGGTCACGGTGGAAATAAGCTGCTTTAGCCGCCGTTCTATGTCAGTCAAGCTGGTCGTGCTTTGAACTTTGGTGTACTTCCTCAGGCACCAGTACCACCATCTTCACCCGGTCACGGTGGAAATAAACCGCTTTCGCCTCCGTCCTATGTCAGGCAAACTGGTCGTGCTTTGAACTTTGGCGTACTTCCTCAGGCACCTGTACCACCTTCTTCACCCGGTCACGGCGGAAATAAACCCGTTTCACCATCTAGGCCTGTACACGTCGGAAAATAATTTTCTATTGATCTCATGACCGTTTTCCTAGTTTTTATTTCAACCCTAGTCGCTTATTTTCCAAAAATATGTTCTTTACACTTGAATGGTCGAGGATGGACTATTTGCATAATAACATATTTCCACATTTTGGTATTAATTGAGTTTAATGTTTTGATTTAAAATTAATTTAAATATCTCAAATTAAGTGATTTTAGTAGTTGAAAGATTATTATTGTTTTTTTGTCCACCTATGTAGAGTTATAAGAGTTTAATATCAAATAATTGAGTCTATAAATAAATATTTCATTCTATTCATCACAAATTAATAAAAGAATGATTTAAACAACATTATATTTATAAGAATTACATAATTAAAATATTTAAAAATAATAAAAGTATAAAAGACTATTATTATATAATCTGTAATATCATTAAATAATTTATGATATATATTAACATCAAATCTCGTTTGAGATCAAAGAAACTTTTTAATTATGAGAATTATATAATTGATTTATCAAAGAAATGGATAGGATATAGAGAAAATTTCGATATTGTATTATCTATCTAAAACAACACTAATTATTTATAATATCTGCAAACACTGGATTTAATAATTAAATTAATATTTATGAGAATTATATAATTTATATATCAAAGGAAATAATAAATTTATGAAAATTTCGATATTATATTACCTAAAATAATATTAATTATTTACGATTGTATGTAAACATCTATTTTTGTTTAAAACCAAGTGAAATCTTTTTAATTATAAGAATTGTATAATTGACATATAAAAAAAAAATAACAATAAAATTGTGAAAATTTCGACACTATATTATCTAAAACAACATTAATTATGTGTTATCTTTAAAAATTTAAATATATAATTTAAATAGTATAAAATATTTATTATTTTTAATATTTTAGGGAGATTACTATATATATAATATTTGTCTATGATTTTTCTAAATCAGTGGCAACATATACATACCCGCATATACAACTGTTTGAATCTAAGAAAATAATGTAATTGTGAAAATTATATAAAAAATTGAATAATAATTTTTTTTTATTTAATAGTGTTTTAAGTACTTATCGGTTTAAATTTAAATAAAATTATACTTTTGTTCTTTCATTTTTCATATTAAATATCTAATAAGTCCTTATTATTATTATTTTGACAAGAATAAGTTTTTGTTTTTTTGAATTTTTTTGAAAGGGGTATTATGTATGTTATTAACACGACGAAACATATAAAATAACGACAAAAATCAGAGTCTCGTTAAAAAACTTCCCTATACCTAATTGAAAGAAAAAGAGTGCCCCAAACAGGAAAAATCAAGGAGATAATGTTGTTGGAAAAAAAATTTCACGAGATAATGCGTTCCAACAATTAATTGCTGAGATTGGGTGAAATCTACAGTTCTAACATATGTCGCCAGCCGCTCCTGGCGACCAAGGAGGTCGCCATGCCGTCCCTGCGAGCTGCTGCATTACCTATATCAGTAATTAGGCTTTTACCCAAAACCCTAAAGTAACTAACAATCTCTCCAGTTTGGTCGCCGGAATCACATGGCGACCTCCATTTCAGCGTAGTTAAAAAGCCTAATTACCGATGTAGATAATCGTTGTTACTTAGGGAAATTTAGGTAATCACATAAAAGCCTGCTCTAATTAGTATGCTTGTACAAGAACCTACAGCAGCCAGCACACCCAAATCCGCTCACCCATCGACAGCTCAGCGAGGCCATCAACCCATCACACGATACAATCCTCTAAACTATAAAATGCATTCCCTAGTAAGGGATAGATACTGGAGAAGTAAAACAGCCCCCTAAGGAACCTCCCAAAGTGCACATAATTTGAAAACAATAACGACAGCAAAGACCAAACAAAGACATGAAAATAAAATCCACCACCAAAAAGATTTCCATTCGCATCGACTTGCTATCTCAAGAACAACCTTCCAAACACAGAACCAATCCAATATCTCGAAGGCTGCCATAATACCAAACAAATCGTTTCCGACAGTACCAAGAAGTTGCTTAGACGAAAACACCGATACATCTCAGGAAAATCGAAACCAGACAAACTAGAGACTACCTTAGAGAGACCACATAGAAAAGAAAGTCGCCCCATATCTGAACTCCAAAAACTAATAACCATCTGACCTTACGTACTCCTGAATAACTTCTCGCTCATCCCTTCAATTTGAAAACCAAGATTCTTACCAAAATCCCATGCTTTCTCAGCTTCCTTAAAGATTTATTTTCCGGTTGATGATATCCGAATCATACACAGAAGCATTAACCATTTCGCTAGATTCGACTCGAACCTTTGAACTTTGTTTCTTCACAGCTTTATCTCTTCTTTTTCTTACGGCTGCCGAAAAAGACTTGTTTTGAATTTCCAACATTGATTTAAATTTCTTCTTCGAAATACCTTTAGAACTAAACCTTCTAATAGAAGTTGAAACATTAGGATTAGACTCAATTTCTAAATGCCTCAAACCCATATTACTTATATCCTCAAGGGCTTGCCTACAACCCAGATTTGCTACTACCTAATTTGAACTTAGATAGTTTACTTTTAATATTTGATCCTAATTTCGCACATGTAATGACCTAATTCAAATCAACAATCAACATTTGAAGGAAATAATAAATTGTGAATGTTTTTGTATCAATTATTTCCATTGATTACCATACTTTCCCCTTGATTATAGAGAGTTTTCAAACATTCCTAAATAAAGAAAATATGAATTTTAATTATAAACTGTAATATTATTAATATCCAGCATGGGAAATCTTGATATTCCATGTTTGCTTTGTTTCCATAAAAGATTACTTCAAGACACCTATTTAAGATTGTCCAATAAGAGTTAGATGTGCAAGAAATTTTTTTTTTGAATCAAGTAAAGAAATGAAAATTACTATGAGGTTTTCTTTTCTCCTGTCAATTCTAATTTTAGGCTTTATTTTTATCCCAACCGAAGGCAGATCTTACCGTGCTTTGAACTTCGGCGTATTTCCAAAGGAATCTGTTCGGCCATCTACAATTGGTGGCGGTGGACTATATCCACCACCAACACGTGCAAGTCAAATTGATCGTGATTTGGATGATGGGATATTTCTTAAGGAACTTGATCTGCCATCTACGATTGGTGGCAGTGGACTGAATCCGCCACCAACACATGCAAGTCAAGCTAATCGTGACATGGATGTTGAGGCACTTTTTGAGGAACTTTATTTGCCTTCTAATATTGGTGGCGGCGGACTAAACCCGCCACCAACACATCCAAATCTAGTTGATCGTGATTTGAACGTTAAGGTATTTCCCGAGAAACCTATTTTGCCATCTATGGGGCACGGTGACTTGTATCCGCCACCAACACATGCAAGTCAAGCTAATCGTGACATGGATGTTGAGACACTTCTTGAGGAACTTGATTTGCCTTCTAATATTGGTGGCGGCGGACTAAATCCACCACCAACACACCCAAATCAAGTTGATCGTGATTTGAACGTTGAGGTATTTCCCGAGAAATCTATTCTGCCATCTATGGGGCACGGTGACTTGTATCCGCCACCAACAGTTGCAAGTCAAGCTAATCGTGACATGGATGTTGAGGCACTTCTTGAGGAATTTGATTTGCCTTCTAATATTGGTGGCGGCGGACTAAATCCGCCACCAACACATCCAAATCAAGTTGATCCTGATTTGAACGTTGAGGTATTTCCTGAGAAACCTATTCTGCCATCTATGCGGCACGGTGATTTGTATCCGCCACCAACTCATGCAAGTCAAGCTAATCGTGACATGGATGTTGAGGCACTTCTTGACGAATTTGATTTGCCTTCTAATATTGGTGGCGGTGGACTAAATCCGCCACCAACACATCCAAATCAAGTTGATCGTGATTTGAACGTTAAGGTATTTCCCGAGAAACCTATTCTACCATCTATGGGGCACGGTGACTTGTATCCGCCACCAACATTTGCAAGTCAAGCTGACCGTGATTTGAGCATCGGTGTACAGCCAAAGGAGTATGTTCTACCATCTACGATTGGTAACTAGGACGGTTCCGTCGTATCCCAAGGCAAAGTGTTCATAATTTGAACTATGAATACTTCCCAAGGGACCAGTTTCACCATCTACATCCGTTCACAGTGGAAAATAAACTTGTCCTGAACTCATGTGAATTCAAGGCCTAAGTGCTTTTTATTAGCCAAAATTATGTTCTTATTTTCTTTCGAATAATAAAATAATTTTTAATTTACAATCCATCCAAAGAGGTATCATCGTTATTGTCAACATTATCTTTAACTATGTTGACCAACCAATCTGAATTAGATATTATAGAAATATGTATCGAGATAATTCTTTCAATCCAATTTATTTTTATTAAAAGAGAAATAACAAGTGAACTATAGTTCAATACACAATACGATTATTTCAAAAAGGTTTATAAGTCATGGTATTCAATCATGGATCGTCTTCCTCATTATTATCATCATCCTTGTTTTCTTCTGCAAAATAAATAAATCAAAATCACATTAATTATTTAAAAAAAAAACTATGACTAATGTTGTAAATGGAACTTACCATTGCCATATCTTGCTTCAAACATTCTTAAATGTGGATCAACCGGCAACCCCATGGCTGCATATGACGGATTGTACACTTTGTTCTTGATAATTTTGGATTTGTTGAATCGAGTCATATTTTTTTCGTGAATAAAATCGGATTTTAATAAATAAAATTTTGTTTATTTAGATTCCATTAGACTTAAAGTTATAATTAATGTTTAAACATGTAGCATAAAGTAAACCTTGAAATTGAAGCACTACGAACACCAGTGTTTTGACGTTGATTGCCTTCTCTTGATGACATGCACTCCGTAAAATGAAGGTTTGGGTCTTCTTTCCAATTCATTATCATCTACATAAAAAAACATTAATTATCAATGAGTTCGAATCCTAACACTGTAAAAGAAAGAATAGATTGAAATAGTCGTTTTCATACTTGTTGAATTGATCGATCATCATTCACATGAAATTATTTGATTTCAATAGTGCTTGGAATCCAAAACCCGGTGACCTAGTTGGAAGGAAAATAAAATTACTATATGTATTAGAAAATAACATCAATATTATACGAATATACGAATAATCGGTGTCGTAACCGATTTTCGTCCGGGCACGAAATATTTACTTGGCGGGAAAAGTGATGGGAATAAATGGTTTTTTTAAATAATTTGGGAGTCGCCATCGGCCTTTTGGGTCAGGTAGGTCGAATACCTAAAAATCATCATTTAAAAGAGTTTTTAAGAAAACATCGATTAAAAGATAAACTGATCTGCGTTTTAACCAAAAATTCTTTCTTTTTAATAATAAAAAGGGATTCATGGTCGGTTACGTTTAGGGAAGGATTAGCACCCCTACAACGCCCAAAATTGATACTTTTTAATTATAAATTGTCTCTTATTATTAGAAATTTAAAAATTCAAAATATATTTAATTTATAATCCTATTATTTCAAAATTATAATTATGAAAAATATTAATTTAACATATTTATAAATAAAATATTTATTTATTTAGAAATATCAGAAAAGGACTTCTAGGTGCCTTAAGACAGCTCTTTTCTTCGATATTAAAAAAAAATAAATAATTAAAACATTTATTTAAAAATAGATATAATTTATAAAAGTAAGATATTTATTTATTTAAGAATATCAGAAAAGGACTTCTAGGTGCTTTAAGACACCCCATTTCTTAATATTAAAAAAAATATAAATATATAAATAAGATTACTTTTCTAAGAAAATAATTTAAATAAAACAATATGTATTTTCTGATTTTTATAAGTAAGATATTTATTTATTTAAAATACCAGAATAGGGCATCTAGTTACTTTAAGACAACCATTTTCTTTGATATTAAAAATAAATACATATTATTATTTAAACAAATATATATATATACATATATATAAGACTAAGATAAAAATAATAATAAAATAATAATTAAAGTAATAATTAAAATATATTAAAAATAATAATAAAATAATATTACAAATAAATAATGAAATAAAATAACTAAATAAAATTAAAACTACAATATAAATACACTTAACGTTATATAAATAATAAAATACCATGGATAAGTATAATAAAAGTAAACGAATTAATAAAATAAATAAAAGAGATTTATATTTAATTAATATCTATATAATAAAGTCAAATAATATTAATTTCTATTATGATTAAAAATGGATAGAATGGAAAGTAAATTTAAGATATCAATTATAAATAAATGAAAAGAAAATTAAAGTATGGAAAAAATAAAGCCAAAGACACAAACATTAAGATTACAACTAATTAATGAAAATGAAACATTAAAGGCAAATTTATAGTGAATAGCTAATTGACAACGATTTTAAGAAAATTTTTAAATAACAAATAATTGAAATTAAAACAATTAAATTATAAATATGTAAAATTCATAGTAAAAAAAATTAGTGATTAATTTATAAAAGAGAAAAATTAAGAGACATTATTCGAAATACCATAAAACCTAAATATTATCAGTGTAATTTAACCTATATAATTATACGAGATTAAATTTTTTTTTTAAATTAAAAGGATTAATCATGGTATTTTACCTTAAGCATATAAATATACAGATAAGGACTAAAATAGAATAAAATAAAATTCGAATATAATATTAATATGTTCATAAATTGATTTCAGTGGCTAAAATGAAAGTTTATAAACTTCAGGTGACTGTGCGTGTAGTTTAACTATTTTGAAATTATACCCAGACCCCTCATCAAAACGACTCCGTTTTGATGAGGGTATAAATAGCCTAAAAATCGGCTCCCTTGAGCCATTTCTTTCATTTTTCCATTTCAGCTTCTCTCTCTAGAAGAGAGAAAAAAATTTCTCTCCCCCTCCTCTCTAGAGCCTCCGGCCGAAGGGAGCTATGGCTCAGGTCACCACCACCGGCCACCGCATACGGTGGCCGGAAAATACAAAATCTTCTCAAAATATAGATCGGACCATTCTAAAACCGATTCCGACCCCGTTCTCCCTACAAACCTTTAATTTACGTAGATCTAAAAAATACCTTCGGGTATTTTGATTCTTTTCGCGGTGTAGGGAGGTTCCGACGAGGTAAGTTCCCTATATCTCTTCTCTTCTTTTCGTTGTTGGTCGTCGTTGCTTGCTCGTGGTTTTGGTGGTTGTTCCCCTTTTTTTTTATTTTGCAGATTTGGTGGCTTTATAGCCACCACCAAGGCTCACTATGGACCAGTTAATAGGGCGATTTTCCGGTGAGTCACCAATCTATGGTGGTGACTCACCCTATAGCTTCAACGTGGAAGGGCAGCTGGCTTTTGGAAGCTGCTGGAAAGGGTGCTGTAGTAGAGCTGAAACGTGGAGGGGCTGCTGCAGTTGGAAGCTGCTGGAATTTGCAACGTGGAGGGGCTGCTGCAGCTAAAAATTTAGTGTCTACAGCTGCCCCTCTTTGCTCATTCTTGTGTTAACAAGAATAGGGCAAAGACGAAAAGGCAATAAATTTTTGCTCATTTGACTTCTCTTGATTAGGACATAAATGTTGAACAAATTCTTCTCATTATGAACTTCTTCCACTGTAAATGACAATTCATCCTCTTCTATGATGAAATCTAGCAAAAGGTTGAACATTGATATTGCTCTATATCCTTCTACGATAGAGTCGAACAAAATGTTGAATAAGTTCTTCTCATTACGAACTTCTTCTTCTTCAGATGAGTTCTTCTCATTATGAACTTTTTCTGGCAAAGTTGATGTTGATCTACCTTATGTGATAGAATCAAGCAAAAGGTTGAACAAGTTCTCCTCCTTCTTCAGATGAGTTCTTCTTATTATGAACTTTTTCGCTGGGGATGACAATTTATCTTCTTCTGTGATGTAATCTAGCAAAAAGTTGAACAAATTCTCTTCCTTCTTCAGATGAGTTCTTCTTATTATGAACTTTTTATGGAAATGCTGATACTGATCTATCTCATTCTGTGATAGAATCAAACAAAGGTTGAACAAGCTCTTCTCATTATGAACTTCTTCTTCCTTCTTCAGATGAGTTCTTCTCATTATGAACTTCTTCTTCCTTCTTCAGATGAGTTCTTCTCATTATGAACTTTCTCTGGAAAAGTTGATGTTGATCTACCTTATGATGAATTCAAGCAAAAAGTTGAACAAGTTCTTCTCATTATGAACTTCTTCTTCCTTCTTCAGATGAGTTCTTCTCATTATGAACTTTCTCTGGAAAAGTTGATCCATCGAATGATGAATTCAAGCGAAAAGTTGAACAAGTTCTTCTCATTATGAACTTCTTCTTCCTTCTTCAGATGAGTTCTTCTCATTATGAACTTTTTCTGGAAAAGTTGATCCATCGAATGATGAATTCAAGCGAAAAGTTGAACAAGTTCTTCTCATTATGAACTTCTTCTTCCTCAGATGAGTTCTTCTCATTATGAACTCGAACTGGAAATGTTGATCCATTGAATGATGGATTTTAATCTTTGCTAAAATCTTTAAAATTCCTGTTAAAATTCAACATGGATGAAAATGAATGAAAATGCACCTATTTTTGCAAATGCCTAAATATGATGCATGAATGTTAAGTTATTTGATTTTAGATTGGTGAACTTAGTTTTCCTCCACTTCATCATTTATTGTCAGGGTCACCTCTGGATATCAGTGTAGCAACTTATGCTATCAAGCTTGCATTTCTGAAGAACCATATGATCAACTTGTATCTTTATGTCTTCTTTGCTTCATGAAAGTCTCAGAAGAATTGTTTCATTTGTGGAACTCTTGTCGTAGTCAGAACTATGACCTTGATGCCCCATTTTGTCTTGGATAAAACCAACTTTCTTTGCTTGGAGTTGTGCAGAAATCTGATAAAGCTTTCATCTTTGAAAAGAGAATCTGTCATCTTTAAAAAGGGAATCTATCATCTTTGAAGAGAGAATCTATCATCTTTGAAGAATGTAGATGTAGATATGTTTGACTCAGCAGGGATTAATTAGGAGAGTAGAGTCTGTTCTGATTTGACTCTTGAAACATATCACAAGGAGGATTTATCTTAATTCCTTTCATATCTCCACATCTAATCCAATCTCGAATACGACAACTTGGACCATATCATGTCGAGATGTTTAACAACAACCTGTCGTTCAACCTTAGTTGGTGCCACTAGTTTCTTGTTGTTAAAATTTCTGCTTCCCTTCTGTGGAAAGAAATCTTCATTATATCTCACTTCTAATCTTGGGGTGGAAGAAGACAGACTTGATCAATAAATGGAAACCATATGATCGTAACATTGGTTCAACATCAGAATAGCAGGTTCTTAAAACATTTGACGGCGCATTCATCCTTTCCTGTGGCTTCTGCTCAGATGTTCGTAAAACATTTGACAACACATTCATCATTTCCTGTAGTTTCTGCTCAGATGTTCGTAAAACATTTGACAACACATTCATCATTTCCTGTGGTTTCTGCTCAGATGTTCTCAATCATTGAAGCTCTTTGCCTAGTGTTCAAAACTTTTGAATGACGTCACAAGACCACTTGAGAACAAAACTTAATAGGAATACAAATGAGATGCTGGTATGACCAAAAAGTTGATCAAATTCTCAAGATATGCTAGTGATAAATTGAATAAGAGATACCAATTGATCTTGATATTGTCTCAGGCAAGGGTAAGTGTGATATTGATCACGTTTTCTTCTGTAATGAGCGTTGTAGGAATTAGAAACACACCCACTATAAGATCCATGTATGGAAAGATATCCGTAGAATTCTTGATGCTGGGGATGAAACGCACATGATAAACCAAATAGATGAAAACTCGGTTCAGTCTAGTTGGCAATGATAACCCCAGTAACATCGGGAAAGAGCAATATACATGAGCTTCTCTCTTCAATGTCATCAAGTAAACAAAACTGATGTGAAAAACAGCTTCGTAACCTCAACAGTATGGTTGAAACTAACTGACAGAAATCTCAAAGAAATATTTTCAATTATCACCGACACACAAAAGGCCAAATTCAGATTTCGAGGTCTCGAGGAACTGATCCTTGGATCGAATGGTTTACAAAGGGACCATCTTTATTCATGTAACCATGATGTAGCTTAACAAAGAACACACTATCATGTGACACATGGTTTAAGAAGATTGGGTATTTGAAACCATACTTGCTGAATAAATATTTGTTCAACAACAGGACCCTAATGCAACTGCCTGATGAACGAAGCAATTATGTGTAGTCAGATTGACTGTTATTGTTTCACCATTTTCATTCTTCATATTTTTCTGTCTTATTGGAAATATCTGCTCAAGTCAATGATTTTTAACACATGATGATGTGGGCCTTCAGCATGCCCCAACATTAGCTAATACAAGTGTTCAAAATGCATCAATAGTCCTGATTTTGATTGAAAGGGGTTTTCATCATGCCACAACCTTCGCTTCTTGTTAATTTGAGCCTTCAAAATGCCCCACATGGATCTGTCTGAAAGAACCTTTAAAATGCCCCAACATTTGCTGATACATATGTTAAAAGTGTGCTCAACATTACTTTTTGTTGAGATGAGCCTTCAAAAATGCCCAAATATTCATACTGATGTGAGCCTTCAAAATGCCCCAATATTCTATTTCTGTTTGAAATGGGCTTTCAAGATGCCTCAATATTCTGCTTCTGATTCACTCTCAATGTCTGCTTAACTGAAATGTCATGATCCCCACGAGGTCCAATTTTGACAATGCATTGTTATGGGTACATGTGGATTTATTCGTGCCCCAAATCTATTTATCTTGAATGCTCTCATTCTAGTGTCACTGAACAGCAGTGTTGTCAAGTAACTGGAGGAATTTCCTTCATGTTGTCACAAACTTAATAAGTGCTCAATCATTCTGACAGAAACATCTGAGATATGTACCTCTTATAAATGCGGTGCCCATTTTTGAATCTGGAGAGATCTTAATCGGATAGAGTAGTATAAATAGCTTGGTAATCCGTTCCAGGCTGACATAGTGAACCTTGTTTTCAGTGAAGGCTATTTCTAGAATATACTTTTCTGAGGTCGAGAAACCAATTTATGTGAACAGTAATCTGATACAACAACAAGACTACATATACAGTGGTACAGGCTTTTGAAAAATCTGCATCCATGCAACATGTTGATTCTGATAACAACTCATCTGATTATGAAGTGATCTTTGAGGATGATTTCACAGATATTGATAGTTCTTCTGATATCGAGGAAATCCTGAATTCTGATTCTGATGAGGAGAATAAACTGTTATACTTGGCAAAAATGGGATTCTCAGAGGCTGAGGCTTCAATAGCCATGGAGTGATGTGGTCCCGATTCATCAATTGCAGAGTTGACAGATTTTATATGTGCTGATCAAATGGCTAAGGCTGCTGACGTACTTCTTCCAGTAGAAGGTAGGAATTCATTATACAATGACCCCAATTACAAGCAAAGGCGAAACTTGGGCTATGATTTTTGAAAAGGAAGAAGCAGAGGAAGCTTGAAAAGAAGCTTCTTAATGAAGACGATCATGCAGTTCATCTTTTAATTCCAATGATTGGTTCTGGGGTTCCTACCGAACCAGATCAGATAACTCAAAGAACACTTCCAGAAGATGCTATTGGGTCTCCTTATTTCTACTATGAGCAAATTCATCTTTCAAATCCAATGATTGGTTTTGGGGTTCATACCAAATCAGATCAGATAACTCAAAGAACACTTTCAGAAGATGCTATTGGGTCTTCTTATTTCTACTATGAGCAAATTCATCTTTCAAATCCAATGATTGGTTTTTGGGGTTCATACCAAACCAGATCAGATAACTCAAAGAACACTTCTAGAAGATGCTATTGGGTCTTCTTATTTCTACTATGAGCACATGGCACTTGCTCCAGTTAATGTTTGGACTGGAATATCATAGTACTTATTCGATGTAGAGCCAGAATTTGTAGATTCGAAGCATTTTCATGCTACTACACTAAAAAGGGCTTTATTCATAATTCTGCCAATTGAGAACATATTTTCTCTTATTCTGCTTCCTCCATATACTGATGCTTTTCCATTGACAAAGAAATGATGGCCTTCCTGGGATTCAAGAACAAAGTTGAACTGTTTATAAACATGTACAGGAAGTGCCAAATTGACAGAAAGGATCTGTAAGGCTTTTGAAGCTTATGACAATGAGCCACCTTCGAGTGTCCAGAAGTATGTTCTTGATGAGTGCTGAAAATGGAATCTGGTATGGGTTGAAAAGAATAAAATTGTTCCACTTGAATCTGATGAGGTGGAAATGCTTCTAGGTTTCCCTAAAAACCATACACAATGATCTGTATAGAGACATGTTCCATGGTGGTATCAATGTCCTGTCTCTTTTCTCTGGGATCAATGATGCAGAAGTTGCCTTTTATTGTCTTGGCATACTTTTGAAAACAGATGTGCAAGAACTGAATGATGATCGGTTGGAGCAATTGATGAGTAGATTTATCGAATTCGACCTTGTTGTCGATTGCATCCAGTGTAACAACCTTACTGGAAGAAATAAACATCATCAGGATGAAATAGAAGATTTTTGTTGGTGCATTTTCTTGTAATGACTACTATAACGACTGTCTTTCTAATGCTCCAAATATGTACTCTTTTCGCATCATGGAATGATTTAGTTGACAGTAAAACTGGTTATCTTCAACTTTTGGAATCTTGTAACCAATGTTACCCTATAAAAGGCTTATAAGGGTATATTCTGTTCCAATGTCTTATTCTATGCCATAAGTCCTCAAATTCAAATTCATCAATCTTCTGAAGGACATAATGGATATCATCTTGACAAAGAAAGTGATTGACATAGAAGAAGTAGCAATGATGTATCAAGACTTGAGCCAGCATCACGGTATAACCAGAGTGCAGGTAGTGACTTGTTCATGGTTCTATGATGTAATCTTCTAGAGAACATGAATTGATGGTTGGGGAAAATAATCTGTCTGGTGATGCTTATCGCCCTCAGCATGAAATAAACGATAATCTTTCTCGATGGATTGTTAATAATATCATAGGAGAGTGTCACAAGTTTAATTCTCCAGACTTTCTGGCTTTTCGGACCACTTGCCTTCAAAAATGTGAAGTGCTTCATTATTATGGCCTCGTTCATTCTTTTTCTATAACAGAGATAGAACATGCATCAACTTGCTTCAAGGACCTTTCTCATTTGAGACTGCCCTGTTTGAAAATGTTTTTTCCTCATTTGTTTATTAAAGAATGAAAGAATTTTACAAAGTATTGCCCTTCTCAGGTTCACAATAGAATCAGATCATAAACAATGAGTTTAATAAATATCAAATAAATCAACTACACTTTTAAATCATTCAAAAATCATAGTCCTATGGTAAGTGTCAAAATTATTGACTGATTTGAGGTGTAGGTTGATTCTGATAAAGTAAGGTCTCTCAGGTTCTCAGGTTAGTCCAACATATATGTCTCTTAGGGCTTTCATTAATTTGAAGAAATGGTTGTTATGCTCATCTTGTAAAGATGCTTCTCGTTTCCAGACTCTCATGAACGTCTTTGGGATGTGCGGTGTTTCATTAAGATCGTCTCTTATGTCATTGTTGCACCATTCATTATTCGAGCCGCCTTTTTTAGGTTTTCAACTCGAATCCTCCTTTGGTTTCAAGATGTTATTTAAAAATTTACATCTTGAACCCCCCCTTTATCATTTTTCATATCATGCATTAAAGATTTTAAAAACCAATTTTTGCAAATAAAAATCAATCTTGGAAGGCGGAATGAATTCTAAAGATATCATCTTTTACTTAGAAATTCATGTATGATTAGAATGGACTTTTCAGGTACGTAACGTAGGCCATGGCTTATGGTTACGAAAGAAAGGGATAAAAAGGCCCAAATAAGTGTTTAAGGGTAATCAAACCAAGGATCAATTCATTCTGATGCCATCAATCTTGTCTTGCTTAACTTGGATCTGCTTTGTTGGGGATTTTTCCATCATTTGGATCCCTCTAGACTGCCAAATTTTGGATTCATTTCCAATTTCTCATATCTTTAGCATTTCTTGCTCTTCTTGTTCGTACTTGATCAACCTTGTAACTTGAGGCTCAATAAGTCACCCATCTTGATTCAATTTTCCTTTTTCTTCTTCTTTTTTTTCTTCTTTCTTAGCTGGATGAGTATAATACTTTAATTGCTTTGAGCACCTCCTTTTCCTTTTGCATTTTGGAGGTTTTCCATTATTCTTGATTGGATTGATCTTCAAGCACTCTGTATTTGACATACTTTGTAGTTTAAAACTTTCATGACTTCATGGAAACTTGTCTTCGTAATAAAACTGTATTGACAATCTTTATTCTTGTGAGCCAATATCCTTTACCTTGCCCCCCAATGTAGAGGGTGATCCTTGGTTAGGGTTGAATTAGAAGAAACATTATTCAGGCTCAAATGGGGACAACAAAGGATATATATATATATATATTAAAGGATAAATGAAACAATGCCGTTCATCATCTCATACACAGAAACCTTTGTAAAAAGAGGTATCCACAGGGGGATGAATATTCAAGATTAACTTTATTTACATGAAAAAAATGTAATTAATGCATGATATATTTATTTCAATCAATCACTTTCCCCTTCTTCTTTGAGTATGCCCTAATCACTCGAAATTATCATCAATGAGTTGGTCCCTGATGCCTCATCTCGTCTCTTCTTATAGTAAGATTCACGGATAATTGAAAGTTTGGTTCTTTTGAGGTCTTTTGGTTTATGATGGTTTTGTGTTCGAAAAGACAAATGTGTGACTTTTGAAGTCATGTATATGGTGGAATGTAGTATCATCAATCAACTATACCCGAAAAGGTAAACATCTGGAGTAGGTGTAAAAACAGGTGGAGACATTTCTTCAGAATCTTTGTAGTGTCAGGATTTGGTTTGAGTAATTGGCATTGGATGGGATATTGAAGATATAATTTTACCACTTGCCAATAGATCTATAACTCTTGAAAAATTAAAAGAATATTTAATCTACTTGATACTCAATAATCTCAAGATTAAAATTTGACTCCTTGCTCATAACCATAAAAGAAACACATATTTATTTATTGCCAAAAGGAAAGGAACAAAAACATATTCAAACAAGATGCTGAAAATAGAAAGTACTACAGTGGTAGATAACACTTCCATTTGTTTATGCATCATTACTCATCTATTATTGGGTGTGTACTTGGCCCAGGATTTTTATCCTTATTTGCCCCCCATTCCTTGATCGTTTCTTGTGTCAAGACTCCATTGTCGACGAGCGTCTCTATTTCCTTTAACAGTGACCAAAATTTCCCTGTTGAATGTCCAGATATTCCCAAGTGAAAATTACAGAAGCTATTTTGATCATAGCAATGGGCATAAGGCTTTGGTGACATCTTCACCAATCTTGGTGTAATGTATTGACTTTTAACCAAATGAGGGTACAGGTCTGAGATAGATTCTTGAAACACCTTCAGAGTTTTTCTCGCTCGCGAGGCTATCACTTTCTTTGATCGTTCTGAACGAATGAATGCTCTCATGTTATCGAGGGGGTTCTGAATGCTCATTTTAGCTATAACTGGGGTAATATTAACCAGATTTCTTAAGTTGTCCTTTGCCTTACTGGTTTTCGGAAAATCTGATACATGTATCTGAGGTGTCTTCTGAGTTATATCTGCCTCATTCTTTCTTAGACCTATAGGCCAATCTCGAATTACATCCATGGGAGCCTTTTGATTTCTTTTCCCATTTTCTTTGCAGGATTTGGTCACATTAGTCTTTGTTGAAGCAACAATTTCTGAACATTGAACCTTCACCCCTTCTTTTACCTTATATTTTTGAATTGTTTGCTCTAAAAGATCTTGGAAATTTCCCTCAAGGTTACCAGGAACCTTAGCTGAACAATTTGAAATTCCAGTCTGATTTATCCAAGGAACCTCCTTATAGGTCCAATTCTCATTTGGAGGCCACTGTGGTGGAACAAGTCGTGGAGTAGTTAATCTGGCTGAGAGCATTTTTGAATGCAGTTTTTCACTCGAACAATGGAAGGGAGGAAATTGAAAACCCTGCACATTCTTTTTCTTCTTGGCCACTTTATAAGGTTTGACACCATGTTTAACTGAATAAGACCTCATTATATTAACCTCAGCTTCTTTCTCGACGTTAGTATCGTCAGAGCCGCTTATCTTACCATTCTTGATAGGTATTTCGATAATTTCTCCAATCATGTCGATGTCAGAGAAATTATTAGTGGCAGCCCCTATCATGTGATTAATATAGGGAAATTTTAATGTACTGATGAACAAAGTAGTGAACTCCCTTTCAGTCAATGGTGGATGCACTTGAAAAGCGATGCCATTCCATCGTTGTGAATACTGTCGAAAACTTTCATTGCACTTTATATTCATGTTTTGCAACATTGTTCGATCAGGGGCCATATCAGCCATGTGATTGTATTGACCCAAAAAGGCTTGAGATAAGTCCCTCCAAGAACGTATTTGAGTACGTTTTAGCTGATTATACCATTTGGATGCAGACCCGGATAAACTGTCTTGGAAACAGTGGATCAATAATTTTTCATTCTCTACATAGCCAGTCATACGACGACAGTACATAGTGATATGATATTCAGGATATGTGGTCCCATTATACTTCTCAAAATCTGGAATTTTAAAATTTGGTGGGAGAATTAAGTCGGGGACCAAGTTCAGTTCTTTGGCGTCAAACTCATAAAATGACTCAACCGTCTCTCTAGAAGTAGTACATAATTCATTTGGCTTTAACCCAGAAGCAGTAAGACAGTCAGTGGGGAACGAAACTCCAGCCTGATATTGTTGTTTCTTAACAGTGAAGTGAACTGGTGATTGGATTTCCTGACGTACAGAGGTGTGCTCAGGAATATGAGCAGGCGTAATACCCAGAGGATTTGTGGAGTTTTCAACAAGATTCTTTCTAGCAGTCAAATGCTTCTCAATCATTTCTTTCATATTGTTCAGTAGATCGATCTGAGAATTAGCTTCAATTTGTGCCAACTTGCTCCTCAATTCTTCCTCTATCTCTTTTTGCTCTATCTTTAATTTGGATAGCCTATCCTCAGTTTCTTTAGACATTTAGCGTTCTTACTTCAAGGAAAAACCAAGATCACTTCATTTGAAATCCTTATTTTAATGAATGTTTTAATGTATTATGACATAAAAAAATGCAAAGATGCCAAAGGAAAATGTAAATATGTGAATGTAATAATAAGAATACAAATTGTGCAATACAAAAGCAAACATAAAAATACAAATGCAAAGATGCCAAATGTAAATATGCAATTGTAAAAAATGTAAATGTAAATTATTTAAAATACCAGAATAGGACATCCAGTTATATTAAGACTGCCCTTTTCTTTGATATTGAAAATAAATAAACATTATTATTTAATTAAATATGTTTTAATGCATGATGTAAATTTAAAAATGTAAATGTAAATACAAACGTAAAAATGTACAAATGCAAAATACAAATGCATGTATGAAAAGGTGTTACTCAAGAGTGATCATCTTAGAACAGATTTCATTGAACGTAAAAGTTTCGGTACATCAAACAAAACTTTACATATAGGGATATATTTTACTCCTAACTTTTCCAAAGCCTAATTAGTTTCCATTCATGCTCAAAAAGTTGAGTCTTCAGTCTGCTTCATCTCCTTGTAAAATCAGCTAAATTTATCATTTAAGAACCATATTGCTTGTCTGGACTGCAACTTATTCTATGACATTCTCTTTCATCTTCTGTGTCACTTCTCGAAGTTGCTCATTTTCCCTTGTAAGAGATCCTTTCTGTCTAAGAAGTTCTTGAACAAGATCTTCATATATGTTGCAGTTCTTTTTCAGCTTGGTGACCCCTGTGATCCATTCTTCTGGGGTGTTTCCTATGCCAGCATTTTGAAAGGCTTGACTAATCTTCTGGAAATCTTCATGCATGGCTTCCATTTCTGTGCTCAATTTCTTGTTTTGGTCCTTCAAATAACACGCTTGAACTTCATAAAAACCTCCTCTATTCTGTGTGTCCCGACTGATACTCTTACCATAGACTGCTTTTGGTATCAATCTGGCAGGATCTTTGTGGAGTACTTTTGGTATTAATATAATAGGATCTCTATGTGCATTGCTTGCTTCTATCCTCAGGGTTTCCTCAGGATATCTTTCCTCGGCCGCATCATATTTTGTTTGATCATAAAACTTTTTGTCCATTTACGATTTCTTTCCAATATGATGAACAGTCTTTCAAATAAACACCTTTTGATTATGCCATGATCATGCAATTTAAACAAAACAAATTAAATATAAACAAGTTTAGAGCAAACAATATGTATGAAAAAAAATGAGAAGTGAAAAAAGAAATTGGTTAGTAC
The DNA here is from genome assembly GCF_006381635.1 of Hibiscus syriacus. Lineage (NCBI taxonomy): Eukaryota > Viridiplantae > Streptophyta > Magnoliopsida > Malvales > Malvaceae > Hibiscus > Hibiscus syriacus. Next base: position 15,140 of record NW_024063047.1, on the reverse strand, counting down.
CAATTAATGGAAAGAAAAGTCTATCTATCAAGGTATAAATCTTAACCTCATGCTTTCTAGTTCCATGCTTTGTTTGGAAAAATTAACCTAACTGCATGATTTCTAGTTCACATGCATTTATTCAGAGAGGAAAATAATAAATTAAATAAATTAAAAGCTAGAGCTTATTTCTCCTTTGTGTACACCTATGCCCATGGTTTCAGTATTGTCTTGGATTAGGAGAATTTCTAGGGTTTATTATATGCATGTTTTTAGTTCTAGGAGTAAAGGTACTCGAATTGTCCTTGTTGATGCCCCCTTGGGCTATCAACCCTCAATCCCAGTCCATTACAGACTTAAGCAGATCGAGTTCAATTCGAGGGGACACATTTCTCTATGCCTGACACGGAGAATAAATTCTCACGAAGACATAGAGCATATGAACCCCGAAAGTTACTTGCTAGGTCTGACACGGAGAATAAATTCTCACGAAGACGTCGTTTTCACTCCCACTTAAAAGGGACAAGCTTGATTAGAAAGCTTATGTTATGGAATGCAAGTGTTGTGTGTGAGGAGAAATGTTCAAACCTCTAACAAATAAATAATAAAATTTAATATTTGAAAATAAAGCATTAATTAAAATAACATATAAATATTATGAAAATAATAAGTATATATATAAAAAATTTTGAAAAGAAAGAATTATAAATTAAATATATGAATTTTTAATTTATAATTAATAGAGACAATTTATAATTGATTTTAAAAGTTTGACCAGGTCCCCAGCAGAGTCGCCAAGCTGTCGTAACCGGTTTTCGTCCGGGCACGAAATATTTACTTGGCGGGAAAAGTGATGGGAATAAATGGTTTTTTTTTTAAATAATTTGGGAGTCGCCATCGGCCTTTTGGGTCAGGTAGGTCGAATACCTAAAAATCATCATTTAAAAGAGTTTTTAAGAAAACATCGATTAAAAGATAAACTGATCTGCGTTTTAACCAAAAATTCTTTCTTTTTAATAATAAAAAGGGATTCGTGGTCGGTTACGTTTAGGGAAGGATTAACACCCCTACAACGCCCAAAATTGGTACTTTTTAATTATAAAATGTCTCTTATTATTAGAAATTTAAAAATTCAAAATATATTTAATTTATAATCCTATTATTTCAAAATTATAATTATGAAAAAATATTAATTTACATATATTTATAAATAAAATATTTATTTATTTAGAAATATCAGAAAAGGACTTCTAGGTGCCTTAAGACAGCTCTTTTCTTTGATATTAAAAAAATAAATAAATAAAACATTTATTTAAAAATAGATATAATTATAAAAGTAAGATATTTATTTATTTAAGAATATCAGAAAAGGACTTCTAGGTGCTTTAAGACAGCCCATTTCTTAATATTAAGAAATTTATAAGTAAGAAATTTATTTATTTAAAATACCAGAATAGGGCATCTAGTTACTTTAAGACTACCCTTTTCTTTGATATTAAAAATAAATACATATTATTATTTAAACAAATATATATATACATATATATAAGACTAAGATAAAAATAATAATAAAATAATAATTAAAGTATAATTAAAATATATTAAAAATAATAATAAAATAATATTACAAATAAATAATGAAATAAAATAACTAAATAAAATTAAAACTACAATATAAATACACTTAACGTTATATAAATAATAAAATACCATGGATAAGTATAATAAAAGTAAACGAATTAATAAAATAAATAAAAGAGATTTATATTTAATTAATATCTATATAATAAAGTCAAATAATATTAATTTCTATTATGATTAAAAATGGATAGAATGGAAAGTAAATTTAAGATATCAATTATAAATAAATGAAAAGAAAATTAAAGTATGGAAAAAATAAAGTCAAAGACACAAACATTAAGATTACAACTAATTAATGAAAATGAAACATTAAAGGCAAATTTATAGTGAATAGCTAATTGACAACGATTTTAAGAAAATTTTTAAATAACAAATAATTGAAATTAAAACAATTAAATTATAAATATGTAAAATTCATAGTAAAAAAAATTAGTGATTAATTTATAAAAGAGCAAAATTAAGAGACATTATTCGAAATACCATAAAACCTAAATATTATCAGTGTAATTTAACCTATATAATTATACGGGATTAAAATTATTTTTTTTAAATTAAAAGGATTAATCATGGTATTTTACCTTAAGTATATAAATATACAGATAAGGACTAAAATAGAATAAAATAAAATTCGAATATAATATTAATATGTTCATAAATTGATTTCAGTGACTAAAATGAAAGTTTATAAACTTCAGGTGACTGTGCGTGTAGTTTAACTATTTTGAAATTGCACCCAGACCCCTCATCAAAACGACGCCGTTTTGATGAGGGTATAAATAGCCTAAAAACCGGCTCCCTTGAGCCATTTCTTTCATTTTTCCATTTCAGCTTCTCTCTCTAGAAGAGAGAAAAAATTTCTCTCCCCCTCCTCTCTAGATCCTCCGGCCGAAGGGAGCTATGGCTCCGGTCACCACCGCCGGCCACCGCATACGGTGGCCGGAAAATACAAAATCTTCTCAAAATATAGATCGGACCATTCTAAAACCGATTCCGACCCCGTTCTCCCTACAAACCTTTAATTTACGTAGATTTAAAAAATACCTTCGGGTATTTTGATTCTTTTCGCGGTGTAGGGAGGTTCCGACGAGGTAAGTTCCCTCTATCTCTTCTCTTCTTTTCGTTGTTGGTCGTCGTTGCTTGCTCGTGGTTTTGGTGGTTGTTCCCCCTTTTTTTTGATTTTGCAGATTTGGTGACTTTATAGCCACCACCAAGGCTCACTATGGACCAGTTAATAGGGCGATTTTCCGGTGAGTCACCAAACTATGGTGGTGACTCACCCTATAGCTTCAACGTGGAAGGGCAGCTGACTTCTGGAAGCTGCTGGAAAGGGTGCTGTAGTAGAGCTGAAACGTGGAGGGGCTGCTGCAGTTGGAAGCTGCTGGAATTTGCAACGTGGAGGGGCTGCTGCAGCTAAAAATTTAGTGTCTACAATCGGATTTATATATAGAAACACAATATTTGGAGAAATACCCAAAATTTGTAGCAGGTTCATGTGTAGTTATACGAGAGAAATGCTGCCATTTAGTCCAATTTGTGTTGGCCAAAGAGGATCCACTCCAATTTCCTTGATCTACCTATACAAATGAATAATGTAAAGGAAATGAAACTTGAAAATAATTCATTATTTCCAAGGTATAATTGATTTCTTCTTCATTTTAGATTTTGATCATACTTTCGTCTCTGAATACAACGAAACTAAACTCGATAAAAAAGTAAATAGAAAATCGATTAACCTGAGGAAATTGAAGTGCAGATGAAGTATCCAAACGGAACTCCGGTGGAAGATTTGATGTAGGAAAACGGTAGCCATTGGAGGCTTCAATAGCATTGTTCATCAAATGTGCACTTGACTTATGAGCATTAACCAATGCATTTCCACGAGTTGGTGTTTCCATAGCTTGAGACCTAATTAATTATCCCAAAAAATTGTTTTAATTCAGTAATTTTGCTAAATATTTTGCAAAAGAAAAAAAAGAGGATGCTTAGAAGTAAATGACATACATGAATGAATGTTCAACCACATTGTTTTGCACACGACTGATTGATTGATTCGCTCCATTACTTTCATCTGATGAAGAAGATGATGAACTTCCTGCATTCTCACTATCTTTTTCCATCTGTTGATCCGAATATGTAGTCGTTGAACTTGAACGAGTAATATTTGTAGAGTCGAGTTAAGTCAAATTAAATATTTGAATATATATATATATATATTTTAAAATGTATTAGAATATTAATATGGAAAGGAATAAAGTTATTCAGACAAACCTTTTTCTTACAACACTTTTAGACAATGCTTGTTGTTTGGTTTAGTTAATATGTATATATATATATATGTATGCATGCATGATGCATTTATGTTAATAATTAAGAACGGGTTAATTATGGTAAATAACCTAATCGAGGTTTTGGAATTGGCTTAATATGGATAAAAGAATGCAGGATGGATTTTTCTTTCCTTATATTAATAAATTCAAAATCTTGTTTGTCATGAAATTGATTTGACTAATGAGGATGAATCGAGGTGTTGGGAGTGGTCTTATCTTTGGAAAATTTTAAATTTTCATATAATTTATATATTTTCTTTGTATTTTCTATTGACGATCTAATTTCGCACTCATTAAAATTTTAAATTCCACACCTCTTAAATTTCTAACATCATCTCTAACATAAAATCATACGTGCGTCTCTCACAGTAATAATTAATCAAATTTTATTTTTCAATAATCGTGTTTTAGTAGAGATGAAAATCAAAAAATATTTAACTTATTTATTTTTTAAAAAATGAATTTGATTCTCATTTTCAATAAAAAAATCATAAATATATGGGGTTCTCATTTAAAAAATTAAAATATTTTAACTTGATTAGTTGGTTGATGAAATTGAATAAAACATCCATGGGTGTTGAGGTTAAGCTAAAGTACATTGACTTGGCATTTTGATTACAATGCCCTAAAGCAAATTGTCAAAGTAAAGGATCAGATTGTGTTAAATAAAAATATAGAGATTAAATTCCGAATTTAAATATAGGCGAGAAATCAAAATCACAATTTGACCAAAGAATTAGAAAAACACAATAATGTAAGATTTTCTTAAGTTACAATTACATGCATGCATACATATTGAGTATAATATAAATTAATCAATATTATGTTCAAACGAATTTATAAATGCCATCAATACATTCATATAATTACGATCAGAATCAATCATAATTAAAACTCAAATAGACGAATTGATATAATTCTAAACATAACTCACACGTACTAAAGCAATTCAAACAGATGCATGAGGCATCTTACCTCTGTCACTCTTGGTATCGAAGGACATTTCAATCTATTCAAGATATCTAAAACTCATAAGCTAGTCGAGTTTGACTTCAGCTTCTCTGTGTATCGGAATACAATTTCGAGATAATCAAGATATCTTAAACTCATAAACTAGTCGAGTTTAACTTCGGAACCCGAAGATTCCGGTAGATGAACTTATCGATGCAACCAAACCATTGGAGCCTTTCCCTTAGGATGAAGAAACTGATATGAAAGTTTATGGCTGAATTATATAGAAGATTAAGTGTTTGGATTAGTATTAATAAATTAAAGAATAAAGGTCGGGTTATGGAGCGGATTTGGACTTGTGAATTTCACTCATATGTGGGGAAGCACCCCAAGTAAACTTCATAATCTTTAGACCAACACAAACTGAAGATATTCATTTTTTTCATTTAAATGTTATTTATATTATTATAATTATAATTATTATTATAATTATAATTATAATTATTATTATTATTAATATATATTATTTATTAATATTATAAAACTCAAATGGAGGCCCAATTACAAACTTGGTGGCCCAGATCCAGAAGCCCATAATAAACCCTAACAGATTAGGGTTTCCCTCTTCCCCCAGCCGCCTCAGCTTGCTACCGTTGGATCTGGCAAGATCCAACGGTCCAGATGGTTCCAGCAGGAAACCCTAGGGTTATGATACCTTAGGGACTACGCCAGCTGCCGTCGCTCCACGTCGCTCCAGCCGCTGCCACGCCCCAACCGAAGGCTCCAGAAGTTCCAACGCCAGCCGTCCACGTTATGCCCCTAGGATGAGTCACCACTGGGAGTCCGGTGACTCACCGAAGGGTACTCTTTTACCCGGTCCGATGGCCACACCGGTGATGCTATAAAGCCATCACCCCATCTGCGAAAAAGAGAAAGGAGCCAACAGACCCAGAGAGACAAAAAAAAAAACCGAAAGCAAAGATACCAAAAAAGAGACCAACTCACAACAACCAGCAACCAAAAACAAAAGAAAAGGGAGGAGAGAAGCTTACCGAGGAAGCTACGACCACCGGACCTCTTCAAACGTCACCAAAACCTTCGAAAACTGAAGGTATTTTTCTTAGATTTGCTCCGATCGGGATCCGTTTAAAAGAAAAAACCATCGGAACCGTCATTAGGACGGTCCGATCTATATTTTAGTATAAAAAAAATTTTTTCCGGCCACCGAAGGCGGTGGCCGGCGGCGGAAGAACGCCGGCGAGCGGCTACCGGCCGGATAGCTTCTCTCTATTTTAGAGAGAAGCGAGAGAATTTTCTCTCTCTCAGAGAAGAGAGAGAGAGGGAAGAGATGAGAAATGAAGCTGGCCCTTCGGCCAGCCGATTTTGGCTTTAAATAGCCCTTCCCGAACGACGTCGTTTCGGGGAGGGCTATTTGTGTAATTTTTTAATTGTTAAAACCTGTCCGCCATCCCTCAAATTTGTAAACTTTACATTTTAGTCACTAAATCAATTTATAATCCTTTTAATTCGGTTCTTTAATTTTAATTTTATTTATTTTAGTCCTTTATATTAAAATAATATATATAGGGTAAATAACAGATTTAATCCCTTAATTTTAATAATTAATATTTTAATCTCGAGTTTATATTTTTAATTTATTTTAATCTGATATTCGAATTTTAGATAAGTTTATTTTAGTCACTAAATTAATAAATAAGGAAAATAGCATGATTAATCCCTATAATTTTAAATAATTTATTAGGATTAAGTATTTAATTTTAATTTTACTATAATTTAGTCACTAATTTTAAATATTTTCATTTATTTTACTGCTTTTAAATATATCGTTCTAATTGTATTTTTATTGTTTTAATTTTACTTGTTTATATATTTAAATATTTTTATTATTATTATGTAGTCATAAATAAATATAATAAATAATATTTTATTTTTTCAATAAATTATTTTAATATTTATTTATCATATCAAAGAAAAGGGCAGTCTTAATACAACTGGATGTCCTATTCTGATATTTTAAAATTAAATATTATAAAAAATTATTATTTAATTTTATTCAAATTAATATTTATTAATATCAAAGAAAAGAGCTGTCTTAAGGCACCTAGAAGTCCTTTTCCGATATTTTTAAATAAATGTTTTTTATATAATTTTGAAATAATAGGATTATAAATTAAATATATTTTGAATTTTAAAATTTTTAATAATAGAGACAATTTATAATAAAAAAAGTACCAATTTTGGGCGTTGTAGGGGTGCTAATCCTTCCCTAAACGTAACCGACCACGAATCCCTTTTTATTATTAAAAAGAACGAATTTTTGGTTATAAACGCAGATCAGTTCATTTTTTAATTGATGTTTTCTTAAAACTCTTTTAAAAAATAATTTTTAGGTATTCGACCTACCTGACCCAAAAGGTCGATGGCGACTCCCAAATTATTTTCAAAACCATTTATTCACATCAATTTTCCCGCCAAATGAATATTTTGTGCCCGAACGAAAACCAGTTACGACAGCTTGGCGACTCTGCTGGGGATTGGTCAAACTTTAAAACAAATTATTAATTGTCTCTATCAATTAGAAAATTAAAAATTCATATATTTAATTTTTAATTCTTTCTTTTCAAAATTTTTATATATATACTTATTATTTTATTTATATGTTATTTAATGCTTTATTTTCAAATATTAAATTTTATTATTTATTTGTTAGAGGTTTGAACATTTCTCCTCACACAACACTTGCATTGCATAACATAAAGCTCTGAGTTTGTCCCTTTTAAGTGGGAGTGAAAGCGACGTCTTCGTGAGAATTTATTCTCCGTGTCAGACCTAGCAAGTAACTTTCGGGGTTCATATACTTTATGTCTTCGTGAGAATTTATTCTCCGTGTCAGGCATAGAGAAATGTATCCCCTCGAATTGAACTCGATCCACTTTAGTATGTGATGGATTAGGATTGAGGGTTAACAGCCCAAGGGGCACTAACAAGGACAATTCGGGTACCTTTATTCTTAGATCTAAAACCTTGCATATAATAAACCCTAGAAACTCTTCCGATCTGAAGCCATGCTGAAATTTTGTCCAAAATAGGTGTACACACAGGAGAAATGAATTCTAACTTTCCTGTTAATTTATTTATTCTCTTACTGATTAAATTACATGTAAATTTAAATTATTTAAATTATGAAAAAGCATGTTTAAATAAAAATATTTAGGTAGATATTATTATTAAATTTCTTTATTATGTAAACTAATTCATTTCTTTTTGTGTGTTCTTTATTTTTTCTGTTTGCATAGCATTATACAGGATAAAAGGCATTGATCCTCGTGTTAATTGTCTCATTGGAAATCCTTCATCCATGGATAAAAAGTGTTCAAATCAAATAATTCTAAACTCAGAAGTAAGACAGTGGGCTGAGGACTTACAAAGACAAGGAGGAGACAGTCTGCAAGATGATTATGTATCGGACTTGGCCAGTTATGCTCCAGTTTCGCTAAAAAGAAATGATATGCAAGATTTGCGAAGCATTTGGGAAAGTTGGGACTCAAACAAAAAATTGCAGTTTTATCAGACTTACGGAGACATCCCATATTTGCTCTATGTCGAAGTTGATGATGAATTACTCAGAGCCCTAATTCAATTCTGGAATCAATGGTACAATTGCTTCACTCTCAATAAGGAGGACTTGGTCCCTACTATTGAAGAGTACACAACTTTGCTACATATAGAAGGGGCTTTGGAGAATCGAATCTATTCAAAGTCAATTAAAACTCAACCCTTTCGAGTTAAATTAGCAAAGATTGCCGGGGTACGGGAAGAATGGGTGGCATCCCGTACAAAACAAAAAGGCGAAAGCGAAGGCATTGCTTGGACCACCATTAAAGACTTATCAGAGTCATCCAGACACTAAAGTATGATTCGATCTATTTGCTCTGGGTATGTATGGTATGGTCATCTTCCCAAAAGTATTGGGATATATTGAAGCTGCAGTAGTAGATTTGTTTGAACAGCTACAAAAAAAGATTAATCCTGCTTCTGCAATTCTAGCAGAGACTTTCAGATCGTTAAATGTTTGCAGAAAGCTAGGAGGTGGACGATTCTCAGGGTGTACCCAGTTGTTATATATTTGGATCATTAGCCATTTCTGGAGGACAGAAAAGGTTTTATACCGACGCTTTAATACGGATTACTCACCATTAAAAGAATTTCTGGAGCAAGAATGGCCGAAAGAAATTAAGAAAGATATGTGGATTAATGCCTTTTGAAATCTGCAAAGCAATGACATTGTTTGGCGAGCCCCGTGGCAAATCCAAAGGGAATTCTTTTACAAATATGGTGATTACAATTGGATAATGCTGCTCGGATTATGGGGAGGAATTGGATATGCACCACTTCTGGTCATAAGACAGTATGAAGGTCGTCAATTTGTACCTATCACCGCTGGATTACATTCATCTGAGTTCGCATTCCACGGCAAAAATTATAAAAGAAATATCATGGAAGCCGTTACAGCTTGGAAAACAACTTTTTGTATCCGAGCTAAAGCAGCAAAAGAAATGCTAACTCCTGATTATGAGGAATGGAGATCTGTCAGGAAAAATGAAAATATTCCTCTACCAGATCAAAAAGAGGATATCTCTATGGAAGATCGCATTAAGGTGGTTCCATCAGAGATTGAAATCCTGAGAGCTGAGTTTGAAACAGAAAGAGAAGGTTGGTCAAGAGAATTAGAGCAAATGAGACGAGATAGAGCTATGTTGGGTGTTGATATTGACTTTCATTCATCACAATGTGCAATGTTGAGAGAAAACAAAGAAAAAGTTGATGGTGAATTTAGAGCATTAAAGAAAAATTACCAAGAGTTATATAAATCCCGGAAAGCATCAGGACCAAGCCAATCAACAATACAGATGACCAGAGAATTGAACATCGAGAAAAGTTGAGTTGAAGATCTGAAGGGAAAGAATAGCCGTCTACTCAAAAGCCTTGAGAAAGGAAAACAAAAAATGGAGGATTTTAAGGTTGACAGAAGAGAGCAAATTATAAAACACAAAGCTGAACACCGTGAGATCATGAATGAAATGCAAAGAGAAAGGGATCGAGCCAAAGATTTAGAAGAGATGAAGAATGACATCTTTGATAAATTTGAAGGTGAGAAAAATATCATGTTCAAGGGATTTGAATCTGAAATGAACCAGCTGATTACTGAACTTGAAGTCAGGGGCCAAAAGATTGAAGAATTCAATATTGAAAAAGAAAAATGGGAGCTGGAAAGAAAGAATTTCAACACCAAAATTAAGGTAGAGCAAGAAGTGGCTAGCAATTGGATGCAAAGATGCAGAAACAAGAATGTTCAAATCCAAAAGATTAATCAAAGAACGCAAGAAGCACGAACAAAACTTGAAGAAGATCTGGATCAGTCTAGAAACAAAAACTCAGAGTTTAACGCTTACATTTTGCAACTTGAAGAATCATTATTTCAAGAAAAGGTTCGTCTAGGACCTAATGATCTCAAGGAAAGTAATGAGGAAAGTGGTTCACTACGAAGACACATTAGAGATCTTGAAAAAATTCTGCACAATTGTCAAGTCAGAATCACTGAATTAGAGCAAACTCTTGAAAGAACTAATGAACAATGGCAAAAGTCAATTGATTTCTATGTTGAAAGAAGTGAAGAAAGAAGTAATATGGTGTTCGAGGCCATGGTACAAATGAGCGAAGTTGCTAGGTATGTTGGGGAACTAGCTGTTGAAGCTAAAATAATTGAGCATCACGTTGATCCAGTTTCTAAGTTTGGAAAGAAGGTGTCATGGTTAATGAAAGAAATTATAGAGCTTAATAGGAAAGCTACGCCTTATCTGTAGTTATGAACTATTATAAAGAAACTTTTGTATGCCGATAAAAGTTGTTCTATGACAGTTAACTTTTTGGGATCAATACTTTTTTGCATACATGCATTTTGCATACATTCATTATTCATTTCATGATTTTCTTTATGGATATTATTTTTAAGATAAAATTCATTAATTAAAATTTGGAAAAAATAATATCAAAAGATTTTTCAATCGTAGTTATTCTGGCCAAAAGAGAAATACAACATCACGGTACTAGACAAGCTACTAAGAGAATTATGGAGGATAAAATACAACGTATTGAGGAACAACATAATAAAGAACAAGCAGAAATGAGAATGAAGCTGGAAAAAATTGAAGCCAATATTGCAAATTCACAAGACAGCATGATGCAGAAAATAGAAGACATGTTTAAAAGGCAGGCTATCATTGGAAAAATGCATGAAAATCCTGTATCTTTCGACCAAGAACCTATGTATCCTCTAGGTTTTCCACCAGAACCAATTTATCACTCTGGTACTACACCTATACAAATTAATGCTCGCACTTCAGCATTTCAAGAAGCCAAATCACATGAAATCGACAAGTGGATCCTGCATCTTCAAGCAAAAATCCACTTATATCAGATGTGAAATAGGGGATTTAATACTGAGCATTTAATCCCAGATTTGAATGAGCTGAATGAGAAAGAAAAAGTAAATGAAGAATTGACCAGACAGATCAAGAGCTTAGAAGAACGAATGAAATCCGTGGAAATAACTGAATCATTCTATGGGTTTGACGCTAGTGAGTTGAGTTTGGTTCCAGACCTAATCCTCCCCATCAAGTTCAAAGTTCCCGAATTTGATAGATATGACGGTACTACATGCCCTTCATCCCACATTACTATGTTTTGTCGCAGAATGGCAGGATATGTGAAAGACGAGAAATTGTTAATTCACTGCTTTCAAGATAGTTTGACAGGACCAGCTTTAAAATGGTATACTCAATTGACCAAAGCCAACATTAGATCCTGGAAAGATCTGGCTAAAGCATTTCTAGAGCAGTACCGCCACGTAACAGACATGGTCCCTGATAGATGGACTCTCCAAAATTTGGAGAAAAAGAATAACGAAACATTCAGACAGTATGCTCAGAGATGGCGTGACACAGCAGCCCAAGTTCAACCACCTTTGTCAGAGAAAGAGGCCACAGTAATATTTGTTCATACATTGAAAGCTCCTTATTAAATCATCTAATGGGGAATACAACCAGAAATTTTGCAGATTTGGTCATTTCTGGAGAACTCATTGAAAATGTCTTGAAAAGTGGCAAAATTGAATCAAATGAGGGGTCTAGTTCCAAAAGACCTATGTACCGGAAAAAAGAGAATGAAGTCAACAATGCAAACTCTTACAATAAGGATTCATCGAAAAGTGTTACAATAACCCAGCCAAGGGTTAAGAAAGAGGAAACAAACACTAATCGAGCAGAGTCCAGAGGATCTCGAAAGGAAAATGAAAGGTTGTCTTTTACACCTTTACCAGTACCATGCTGAGATTTATGATTCGCTGTTAAAAGTAGATGTCATACGGCATCCTTTGGTTCCCATACAACCATTCCCTCCATGGTATGATGTAAAGGCACACTGTGTTTACCATGAGGAATTACGGGTCATTCTATTGAAAACTGTTTGGCATTCAAAAGGGTGGTTCAAATTTGATCAATACGGAAAGTTGGAATTCAATTCACCATCTACATCAATCATCCATTGCCAATCATGGAGATAAACGTGAATGCAATTCAGGAAGAGAATAGAAAGAAAGCAAAAACTGATATTCTGAAATTAAATCTCCTTTTGTTTGGGTATTTCAACAACTCTCTTTAGCCGGTATAATTCCACACAATTCAGGCCAAAGCCTAATGAAGGCAAGAATTATTGTGAATATCATCAAGAGAAGGGCATGAAATTCACTATGTCTTGAGTTTAGGGATTTGGTGCAAAAATTGATGAACAACAGAGAAATAGAATTCTTTGAAGAAGAACCAGGGAAAAAAGAAGATGATGTTTGCTCATCAGAGGATTCTAAACCTAGTCAAAGAACAAATGATCATGTGATCATTAATGTGAAATCATCTACGGTGATTCCTGTACCAATAAAGCCGAAAGTATTATCACCACTCCTACCATTTCCATACAAAGATACCGCAGGGTACCTTGGAATTACTACCAATGTTTCAATGGTAGGAGGACTGCTTCTCTAGAAAAAATGGAAGAGAAAATACAGAGTTTGGGTTCGACGTCTGAAGCAGTGAGTGAAGTCAGATTCTTTACAATAAGTGGGAGATGTTACTCTCCCGAAACATCCAATGCCTCGGAACAAGTGAAAACAAAAGGAAAAACCATGGTAATACCCCAGAAGGTATTGATGAATCCTCCAGCATTCAATGATCCTGTGACAGAAAAACAAGCTCAAGAATTTTTGAAATTCTGAAACATAGTGAGTATAGTGTGGTTGAACACTACACAAACAACAAGCGAGAATTTATTCTTGATCTATTGATGAATTCAGAAGCACATAGAAATGCTTTGATGAAAATGCTCAATCAAACATTTATCCCTGAGGATATATCCCTCAATAAACTTGACAGAATTGTGGGACATATAGCCGCTGACAATTACATAACGTTCACGAATGATGAAATACCTGAAGGCGGAATGGGGTCAGTAAAAGCTTTGAATATCACGACTCATTGTCATGGTCATGTGTTGCCAGGAGTATTGATTGACAATGGATCCGCTCTCAACTTGATGCCTCTAGTTACACTTCAAAGAATGCCTTGGATAATCAACATGAAGAGTTATCAGAATGTAGTACGAGCCTTTGATGGTACCAAAAAAGGTGCTTGGGAAAATGGAAATACCGTTGTTAATTGGACCAGTCGTGTACAATATTGACTTTGTGGTGACATCCACCCTACATAATTGTTTATTAGGGAGGCCATGGATCATTCAGCAGGAGCCGTTCCTTCTTCATTGCATCAGAAATTGAAATTTGTTGTTGATGGACAACTAATATGTGTCGGAGTTGAAGAAGAAATCATTGCGTCTGTAACAAGTGATGTTCCATATATTGAAACCAATGATGATGCTCTTGAATGCTCTTTCCGAGCTCTTGAATTTGTCAATGCAACTTTTATTGCAGAAGGAAGCAAAATTCCATATCCCAGATTATCTGATTGTACCAAGATGACGGTACGACAAACTTAGCATCGGAGCTAAAGCTGGGAAAGGTTTAGGAAAGAATCTTCAAGGGATGGCGTTCCTGTAAGTATAAAGATGAAGAAAGATCGTTGGGCTTGGATTTAAGCCCAATTTTCAGCAAAGATCAAAGAGATGAAAGAAGGTGTGAAGACAGAAAGGCAAGATTGAAAGGAAAAGAAATCCTTTGGGAAACACATGTCTTTCCCACAATTGAAGACCACATTCAGATCCGGGGAACAATTAATGTAGAACAACAGCTTGTGAGGCCTTTAAAGAAGAAAGTTGACGAAAGATCAAAGCATAGTTGAAGAAGCTATGAATGGACTATTTATCAACATGATCATGAATGAACAAGACTGGCAATACTTGGATAGGATTCGCCCATGTTTTCCTGGAGAAACACTCAACAATTGGACCACTGAAGACCTTCCTATAGTTTTTAATATTAACGCATAGTAATATTCAAAACTAATCTTTATGTTTAGCTCAAAAGTATGAAAACTTTTTGTTATCTTGTAAAGGAAATTAGGTTAATATAAGAAATTTTCTCTAAAATTTCAGATGGCAATCATTCTTTACATTTTCTTACATTTTTACATTTATTTATTTCATAAATTTACTATATTCTTTCAGAATGTCTGACTTAAATTTGCAGGTGTCACCATGTTAATAGCATGTTTATTCCTAAATTATCAAGAGATAAATTTAGAGCAACCCATATGTCTGGAAGAAATCAATGGGTGTGAGGATGAACTGGAATGTGATGTTCCTACTGAATTATTAAGACTGGTAGAAAAAGAAGATAAACAATTCTACCTCACAAAGAAGAGATTGAGACTGTGAATTTGGGAACATGAAGAAATGAAAGAGGTGAAAATTGGTACTACTCTGACAATCCAAATAAAACAAGAATGATAAATCTTCAAGAGTTCAAGGATATCTTCGCCTGGTCTTATCAGATATGCCTGGTTTGAGCAGATAGTAATGCACAAGCTTCCAATCAATCCAAAATATAAAGGTCCAACAAAAACTCAGGCGAATGAGGCCAGAAATGTTGTTACAGATCAAAGAGGAAAGTGAGAAACAGATTAATGCAGGTTTCCTACAGGCAGCCAATACCCAGAA